>NC_029787.2:57142063-57169747 GCF_000816755.2 Arachis ipaensis | reverse complement strand
GAATCTTATTCCAGCATGATCGGGAACCGACAGATGAATAGCCGTGCCGTGACAGGGTGCGTGAGCATATTATTCACTGAGAGGAGGGGATGTAGCCACTGACAACGGTGATGCCCTTGCATAAAGCCAGCCATGGAAAGGAGTAAGACTGATTGGATGAAGATAGCAGGAAAGTAGAGGTTCAGAGGAACGAAAAGCATCTCCATTCGCTTATCTGAAATTCCTACCAATGATTTATATAAGTACCTCTATCCCTATCTTATTATATAATATTCGAAAACACCATTATCACTTTATATCTGCCTGACTGAGATTTACAAGGTGACCATAGCTTGCTTCATACCAACAATCTCCGTGGGATTCGACCCTTACTCACGTAAGGTATTACTTGGACGACCCAGTGCACTTGCTGGTTAGTTGTATCGAAGTTGTGACAATTATGAATTAAGATCAGAGCACCAAGCTTTGGAGCCATTACCAGGATTTGTTCAAGCCTGGAGATCACAATTTCGTGCACCAACTAGTTATTTCTGCACCAGACTGGACATTACCATTTGAGCTAATATGTGATGCCAGTGATCACGCCATTGGTGCAGTATTGGGACAGAGGCATGACAAGCTTCTGCATGTCATTTATTATGCTAGTCGCATTTTAAATGATGCCCAGAAAAATTACACAACCACAGAAAAAGAATTACTTGCAGTGGTTTATGCCATTGACAAGTTCAGATCATACTTAGTAGGATCAAAAGTGATTGTGTATACTGACCATGCTGCTCTTAAATATCTACTCACAAAGCAGGATTCAAAACCCATGCTCATCAGATGGGTGTTGCTTCTGCAAGAGTTTGATATAGAAATAAGAGACAGAAAAGGGACAGAGAACCAAGTGGCTGATCATCTGTCCCGGATAGAGCCAGTAGAAGGGACGTCCCTCCCCTCTCTTGAGATCTCTGAGACTTTTTCGGATGAGCATTTATTTGCCATCCAGGAAACACCATGGTTTGCCGATATTGCAAACTATAAAGCTGCAAGGTTCATACCCAAGGAGTACAATAGGCAATAAAAGAAAAAATTAATCACTGATGCAAAGTACTACTTGTGGGATGAACCTTATCTCTTTAAGAGATGTGCAGACGGAATAATCCGAAGGTGTGTTCTTAGAGAAGAAGCGCAGAAGATCCTATGGCATTGCCATGGATCTCAATATGGAGGCCATTTCGGAGGTGAGCGAACAGCCACTAAGGTCCTTCAATGTGGCTTCTATTGGCCCACACTCTATAGAGATTCCCGAGAGTTTGTTTTTGTTGTTCAACTCTAGGCTCAGGCTATTCCCCGGGAAACTGAAGTCTCGGTGGAGGGGACTATATGTGATTACAAGTGTATCACCATATGGTTATGTGGAGCTTCAAGATATTGATTCTGATAAGAAGTTCATTGTCAATGGACAGAGAATCAAGCACTATCTTGAAGGCAATGTTGAGCAAGAGTGCTCAAGGCTGAAGCTAGATTAAAAGCTCAGCAAGGTCCAGCTAAAGACAATAAAGAAGCGCTTGCTGGGAGGCAACCCAGCCATGGAGCATCAATCCTCTAAGCACTTTGCCCTATTTTTATTTTTATTTGTTTATATAAAGTTCATTGATAACAAGGTAAAGAATCAATTGCATAAGTTCACAGGGTTACAGAAGGATTCTGCACACAAAACAGAGAAAAAGAGCTCATTGGCAAGAAAATGCCAGTAAAAGTCTGTTTTGGGCGTTCAATGCCCAACAGAAGCATCCACTGGGCGTTGAACGCCAATGAGGATAGCCATCTGGGCGTTAAAAGCCAGAAAGAAGCTCTTTCTGGGTGTTTAACGCCAGATTTACAGCATTCTGGGCGTTCGGAAAAATGCCCAGTAACAAAGGATTTCCTGGCGTTCAACGCCAGAAAGAAGCAGCAGTTGGGCGTTGAACGCCCAGGAGAGGCAGCATTTGGGCGTTGAACGCCCAAAACATGCAGCGTTTGGGCGTTCAAACGCCAGGATGGTGGGGAGGAGGTAAATTCAATTTTCTCTTCATATTTTTCATTTTAATTTTGATTTTCATGCTTCAATTCATGATTTCTTACATAAACATGTCAAGAACCCTGATTTCTAAAATTCCTAATTTCCAAATACCCTTTTTAAAAAAAAAATATCAAATGTATCTTAATCCATAAGCAGCAACCTTTTTTTATCCAATTCAACTCTTTTTCAAAATTTTCAAAACAAATCCATCTCTTTTCATTCAAAAATCTTTTCAACTAATTAATATCTTTTTCAAATCTCCACATTATCTTTTTCAAAATTTAGATTTATCTTTTTCAAAAATCTTTTATATCTTTTCAATTTTAAACTATATCATCTCTTATCATATCTTCTATCCTATCTTTTCCAAATCAATCTTTTTTATCATATCTTTTCTAAATTTTCGAACCCACCCCCTCCCTTTAAATATGGGTTCGGCCTCCCTCCCCTTCCATCAACAATTGCACCTAGCTCTCTTTCTATCCCTCTCCTTTCTTTTCTTTTGGTTGAGGACAAGCAAACCTCTAAGTTTGGTGTGTTTCTCCGTGATCACTAAGACCATGGCTCCTAAGGGAAAATAACCCACTTCAAGAGGCAAGAAAGAGAGCGTTCCAAAACCACTTTGGAATCAAGGGAAGTTCTTATCTAAAGAACATTCAGACCATTATTACAAAATAATGGGTCTAAGATCAGTGATCCCGGAAGTTAGATTCGATCTGAAAGAAGACGAATATCCGAAGATCCAGGAGCAAATTCGAATCAGGAACTGGGAGGTCCTAGCTAATCCTGAAACGAAAGTGGGAAGGAATATGGTCCAGGAGTTCTATGTTAATATGTGGCAGACAGACAAGCAAAAACTATCTGGAACTGCTTTCTATGAATATTGAACCGTGGTCAGAGGAAAGATTGTTCATACCAACCTTGACAAGATCAGGGAGATCTTAAAGCTACCTCAACTGAAAGATGATCCAGACTCTTTCAACAGGAGAATGATGAGAACAGACAAGGGCCTGGATAAGATTCTAGAGGATATATGTATCCCTGGAGCCAGGTGGACCACCAGCACAAAGGGTGTCCCAAATCAACTTAAAAGAGAAGATCTCAAACCAGTCGCCAAAGGATGGCTGGACTTCATTGGGCATTCTCTGCTGCCCACCAGCAACCGTTATGAAGTCACTGTTAAAAGAGCAGTGATGATCCATTACATCATGATGGGAAAAGAAGTGGAAGTTCATCAACTGATTTCAACTGAATTCTACAAAATTGCTAATAAAAATTCTAAAGAGGCCAGGTTGGCTTACCCAAACTTGATTTCTCTGCTCTGCAAGGACGCTGGAGTAAGGATGGGAATAACTGAGTATATCTCAATTGAGAAACCAATCACCAAAGCATCAATGGAAAAACAACAAGCACAGGATGACCCCATCAAGAAGAAACCACAGGAATTTCTCCTAGAAATCCCTCAATCTGAATATTGGGAGTATCTTGAAACATCAGTTACCAAGATGCAAGAAGCTATGGAACAAATAATAAAGGAACGGAAGGAACAAAGTCAAATTCTTTGCTATTTGATTAAAGAACAGGAAGAGCAAGGGCGTGACTTGAGGGAATTGAAGCGCCAGAAGTTATCTCTTGAAGGACCAAGCACCCCACAGATCCGAGGAACATCCACTTCCCAGAACAAAGGTTGTTAAATTCCAATTTTTGCTTTAACTCTGTGATAGCTGTCGTTATAAGAGTTTACCTTAGGAGTCATATAGTAGTAATTAGTGTCTATTTTGATTTTACCTCCAAGTAAGTTATAGCCTATTTTTCTCATCATCAGCAAACATGAATAAAATAGTAGATCTTTTAAATAAGAGGCAATAAAATTCGAGTTTTTAATAAGAAAAATTCTAATTAGTAACATGTGGTGGCAATGCTTTCTGTCTTCTGAATGAATGCTTTAACAGTGCATATGTCTTTTGAATTTGTTGTTTAAGACTGTTAAATATGTTGGCTCTTCAAAGAATGATGAACATGAGACATGTTATTGATAATCTGAAAAATTATAAAAATGATTCTTGAAGCAAGAAAAAGCAGCAAAGAACAAAGCTTGCAGAAAAAAAAAAGAGAAAAAGAAAGAGAAAGCAAGCAGAAAAAGCCAAAGCTCTTAAAACCAAAAGGCAAGGGTAATAGAAAGGATCCCAAGGCTTTGAGCATCAGTGGATAGGAGGGCCTAAGGGAATAAAATCCTGGCCTAAGCGGCTAAACCAAGCTGTCCCTAGCCATGTGCTTGTGGCGTGAAGATTTCTAGGAAAAATTCATATTTCTGGACTTTACTATGAGTTTGTGTATTTTTCTGTAATTTCAGGTATTTTCTGGCTGAAATTGAGGGAGCTGAGCAAAAATCTGATTCAGGCTGAAAAAGGACTGCTGATGCTGTTGGATTCTGACCTCCCTGCACTCAAAATGGAATTTCTGGAGCTACAGGACTCCAAATGGCGTGATTCCAATTGCGTTGGAAAGTAGACATCCAGGGCTTTCCAGCAATATATAATAGTCTATACTTTACTCAAGGATAGAGGACGTAAACTGGCATTCAACGCCAGCTCTCTGCCCAATTCTAGCGTCCAGCGCCAGAAACAAGTTGCAAGTTGGACTTCAACGCCAGAAAAGGATCCAAAGCTGGCGTTGAACGCCCAAAACAGCCCCAGGCGCGTGAAAGCGTTAGTCTCAGCCCCAGCACACACCAAGTAGGCCCCAGAAGTGGATTTCTGCACTATCTGTTATAGTATTTAAACAACTTTTAGGGACTTACTTTGTATCTCATGACATTTTAAATCTGAACTTTGTAATCTTTGACGGCATGAGTCTCTAAAATCCATTTTTGGGGGTGAGGAGCTCTGCTGTGTCTCGATGAATTAATGCAAGTATTTCTGTTTTCCATTCAAACATGTGTGTTCCTATCTAAGATATCCATTCCCGCCTAACTATGGAGAAGGTGATGATCAGGGACACTCATCACCTTCCTCAATCCATGAACGTGTGTCTGACAATCACTTCCGTTCTACATCAGATTGAATGAATATCTCTTAGATTCCTTAATTAGAATCTCCGTGGTATAAGCTAGATTGATGGCGGCATTCATGAGAATCCGAAAAGTCTAAACCTTGTCTGTGGTATTCCGAGTAGGATTCTGGGATTGGATGGCTGTGATGAACTTCAAACTCGCGAGTGTTGGACGTAGTGACAGACGCAAAAGGATAGTAAATCCTATTCCGGTACGACTGAGAACCTGCAGATGATTAGCCGTGCGGTGACAGCGCACCTGGACCCTTTTCACTGGAAGGATGGATGGTAGCCATTGACAACGGTGATCCACCTACACACAGCTTGGCATAGGAGGACGTGCGTGCATGAATCAGAGGACAGAGGAAAGCAGAGATTCTGAAGACAAAGCATCTCCAAAACTCCAACATATTATCCATTATTGCATAACAAGTAACCTTTAATCCATGCTCTCTTGTTTATTCGCAACTCAACTCATAAATATAATTGACTTCCTAACTAAGAATTGCAAGATAACCATAGATTGCTTCAAACCAACAATCTCCGTGGGATTCGACCCTTACTCACGTAAGGTATTACTTGGACGACCCAGTGCACCTGCTGGTTAGTAGTACGAGTGTGAAAAGTGTGATTCACAATTCGTGCACCACGAAGCCCCGGATGTTAGCTTTCCAACACAACTGGAACCATCTCATATAAACCCTAAACACCAACAATTAAAAAGACCCTGGGCGTGCCACTTGAAGAGCTTGGCGTGGCGCGCCAAGCCAAATTAGAGGCTAGGCGTGGCATACTACCTGAATGCCAGCCAAACGCCAACCTAGAAGGTTACGTTTATTGAGTTTCTTTTCCCTCCAAATTGTATTTTTCTTTTCTCTTTTGTATTTTCTTTATTCTACTGATAGGAGTAGTATAAATAGCCCTGAAAGTACTGAGAAAGGGGTTAAGTAGTTGAGCTATTAGTTATAGCTAGATTTACTTTTCACTTTTTCATCTCTTCCATCTCTTGTACTTTTCTCTAAGCTATGAGTAGCTAAATTCCCTCTCATTGAGAGAGGGAGCTTTGTTGTACTTAATGGATTAATGATAGTTAATTTCTTATTCTCTTCATCTTCTCTTTGATTTACTAGAAGGAATTTCGTTTTAATGTTAGTGTTCAATCATCTTGGAAAAGAGGTTGAATGCAAAATGGGTTTCATGGGAACCTTGGAAAAGGAAACATGAAACCAAACTAGAAATCCCTTCTCACACTTGAGTAGGATCTGGGTTTTGGTGTTTGGATATGGTGACATATAATCCTCCCTCTACTTAGACCTATGATGATGTGTGGTATAATCAGGGACCAAGCATATCTCTCTTCATCAGCAATTAGACCAAGAAATTGGCTATTCATCAAGATCTGAAAGATTAAGTCACCAAGGAATTGGGGCTCAACCAATCATGATTGCCAAGAGGTCAATAAGTTGCATGATTGAAGATGACATCAACTGGATTTAATCTAAAGAGAACAACATCTCCTGATCTCAATAAATTCCCCTATTCTTATCTTCCACTTTCTTTATAGCTTTCTTTATATTCTGCAAATCCACATTTCCATTTACTTTTGAGTCATTTAAGTTTCTGCACTTTACATTGTTGTCATTTCCGTTTCTGCACTTCACTGCTTATATTTACTTTTGAGCCATTTATGTTTCTGCCCATTACAATTTTGCAATCACAATTTATTTTGCTTGGCTTAACTAATTCACCAATTAATTAAAGTTGCTCAAATCTACCAATCTCTATGGATATGATCCCACTCCACTGTGGGTTATTACTTGACGATAATATTTGCTGCGCTTGCCAAAAGAACGGATTCATCATTTTTATATGGGGTGTGAATTTCGGTCATCAAGTTTTATGGCGCCGTTGCCGGGGATTGGCTTGAATTTGACAATGACTAAATTGATTGGAGAGCTAGATTAAGCATTTCAATTACCCTGTTATTTTTTTTCAGTTCTTTAATTCTCCTTCTGTTCTGTTTTATTTTGATTTTACTTTAGATTTTAGTTATTCATTATTCATATTTCCATTCTTCTAACTATTTGATTAATTGCATCAACCAAGCTAACCATCAATCTTAACAAGATTGATTTCTTCACTTGCCCTCTGCTTATTGTTTATTGAATGTATGACAGGTAGAAGGGGAGAAACTTCATCCTCCTTCGATAGTGAACCTGAGAGGACCTTCCTTAGATTAAGGAGGGAAGTAAGAGGCAAAGGCATAGTTGGAGAGAAAGTAGTAGAAGAAGATCTAGGAGCTACTATGGAAGAAGAAGTCCAAAACCATGTTGGAGTAGATGCTGGTAATCATATTGGGCAAGAGAGGAGAGTCTTAGGCTCTTACATCAACCCAAATCCAGGAAACTGTGGCAGCAACATTCTCAAGCCAACAATCCATGCTAACAACTTTGAGTTGAAACCTCAACTCATCACACTTGTTCAGAATAATTGTTCATATGGAGGGGGAGCCCAGGAGGATCCAAACCAACATCTCACTACATTCTTGAGGATTTATGACACCGTAAAGTCCAATGGTGTACACCCTGACACTTACAAACTACTTTTGTTCCCTTTCTCACTCAGAGATAAGGTAGCAAAGTGGTTGGAAGCATTTCCCAAGGAGAGCCTAACAACTTGGGATGAGGTTGTAAACAAATTTCTAGCCAGATTATACCCTCCACAGAGAGTAAATAGATTGAGACTTCTGAGGTGCAGACTTTCAGACAACAAGATGGTGAAACACTTTATGAGGCCTGGGAGAGGTTCAAAGACTTGAAAAGGAAGTGCCCTCCGGACATGTTCAACTAATGCATTCAACTTCACATTTTCTATGAAGGGTTATCATATGAAGTAAAGAAAGCTGTGGACCACTCTTCAGGGGGTTCACTCAACAAGAAGAAAACCATTGAAGAAGCCATAGATGTTATGGAGACTGTAGCTAAAAATGAATACTTCTATGCTTCAGAAAGATCTCAAAAGAAGGGAGTGCTGGAGCTAAATTCTATGGATGCCTTGTTAGCACAAAACAAGATGATTGTAGCACAACTAGCAGCCTTAACAAAGAGGATGGAGATTGGCCAAGTTTCAGCTGTCCAAGCTCAAGCACCATCACAGGAAGAAGATATCCCAAAAGTTGAAAGTAAATGGGAGTAGGCAAACTACGTGAACAATTCTTCTAGACCACCATATGACCCAAACTCCAAGACATATAACCCAAGTTGGAAGAACTACCCAAATTTTGGGTGGAGAAACCAACAAAGCCACAACCAAGACCACAACAAACAATACCAATCCAACCAATACAACAACCATAACCCCAACCATCAATCAGGCAACAACAGACCCTACCACAACTTACAAAATACATCATATCACTCCACCCAACAAACACAGCAACCACCACTAAGAAGCATCAACCCCAACCATGCAACCATGTGAATTTAAGAGCAATTTTGAAAGAGTAGAAGCTGCAATAGCATAGATGTCATCACAGCTGACAGGAGCTATTTCCAATGTTTTGGAGAGACAAATACAAGTTGAAAGGAAGATGGATGCCAATTAAGAAGAGTGCAGATCAAACATAAGGTATCAAGGCGCAGCAATTTCAAAGTTGGAAGCACAATTGGTGAGCCTATCTAAGCAAATTCCAATGCCCACACATACATTTCCCAGTGATACCATAGCCAATTCAAGAGGGGAATGCAAGGCAATCACACTTAGAAGTGGAAAAGTTGTAGAAGAAGCATCCCCAAATGGGAGCAACCAAGAAAAAGAAGCTACAAGAGAGCCTGAAAACAAGAAAGAAGAAGAGACCCCTATACTATCCTCATCAAAATCAGTCCTAAAGCCTTATGTGCCCCAAGCACGCTATCCACAAAGGTTAAGGAAAGATGGAAAAGACATCCAGTTCTCAACGTTCCTAGAGATCTTCAAGAAGCTCCAGATCAACATACCCTTTGCTGAGGCATTAGAGCAATTGCCCCTCTATACTAAACTTTTAAAGGAGCTCATGACAAGAAAGAGGAACTGGGGAGAGAAAGAAACCATAATACTAACTGAGGAGTGCAGTGCTATCATACAAAAGAAGCTTCCGCAGAAGATGAAAGACCCTGGGAGTTTCCAAATTCTATGCATCATAGGTGATATCACCATTGAAAAGCATTGTGTGACCTAGGAGCTAGCATCAATCTCATGTCCTTGGTCATGATGAGAAGAATGAAGATTGAGGAAGCCAAACCAACAAGGATGGCACTCCAATTGGCTGACAGAACATTTAAATTCCCTCATGGGGTAGTGGAGGATTTGTTGGTAAATGTGGGAGAGTTTATTTTCCTAGCTGACTTTATTGTGCTGGATATGGAAGAGGAAGCCAACACATCTATCATCCTATGAAGGCCATTCCTAGCTACTGTTGGAGCCATTATTGATGTCCAAACAGGGGAACTAGTCTTGAGGTTACATGAAGAGAAGATGGTCTTCAATATCTTCAAAGCAATGAGTTATCCCAAGGAATCCATAGAAGAGTGTATGATGGTAGATACCATAGAAAAGATAGTTCAATGGGTTTTATAGGAAGAACAATGTGAAGAGATTATGGAGCTGGAGCAACAAGCATCAGGTGGATAAATGCCACAAGAAACCAGAGAGAAGTAAATCATGTTGAACCACAAGGATAACAAGAAAGTGGAGGCACCAAAACTAGAACTACAAACCTTGCCACCAAGCTTGAAGTATGCATACTTGGGTTACAACAACACCTACCTAGTGATCATTAATTCAAGCTTGAGTGAGGAGCAGGAAGAGGAGCTTCTCCAAGTGCTGCGACAACATAAGGATGCTATAGGATGGACACTTGCAGACTTGAAGGGAATTAGTTCTTCAATGTGCATGCATAAAATCCTACTTGAAGAAGGAGCCAAGCCCTCAAGACAGGAGCAAAGAAGGCTAAACCCAACCATGAATGAAGTAGTCCAAAAATAGGTGTTGAAATTGTGGCAAGCTGGGGTGATTTACTCTATCTCAGACAGTCCTTGGGTAAGCCCAGTCCAAGTAGTCTCAAAGAAAGGAGGGATCACTGTTGTATCAAATGAGAAGAATGAGCTAATACCTACAAGAACAGTGACTGGCTGGCGCATGTGCATTGATTATAGGAAGCTTAATGAAGCCACCAAGAAGGATCACTTCCCCCTACCTTTCACGGATCAGATGCTGGAAAGACTTGCGGGACACGAATATTATTGCTTCTTGGACGGTTACTCTGGTTACAACCAAATAGTTGTAGACCCTAAGGACCAAGAAAAGACCTCATTTACCTGTCCCTATGGTATTTTTGCTTACAGGAGAATGTCCTTTGGATTGTGCAATGCACCTGCAACATTCCAAAGGTGCATGCTCTCCATATTTTAAGACATGATTGAAAAGTTCATTGAGGTATTTATGGATGAGTTTTCTATATTTGGTGATTCATATTCTAACTGCTTGAACCACTTAGCCTTAGTGCTAAAGAGATCCCAAGAAACCAACCTTGTTTTGAACTGGAAAAAATGTCACTTTATGGTTACAGAGGGGGTAGTTCTTGGCCACAAAATCTCAAAAAGAGGGATAGAGGTGGACAAGGCTAAGGTGGAGGTGATTGAAAGTTACCCCCTGACACAAACTCACCGGCAAGTGTACCTGGTCGCATCAAGTAGTAATAACTCACAAGAGTGAGGTCGATCCCACAGGGATTGATGGATTGAGCAATTTTAGTTAGGTGATGAATTTAGTTAAGCGAATATTTGATGTAATAGAAACTAAATTACAAGAAAATAAAAGTGCAGAATGAAAATTGGCTAAATCTAAAGGTGCTGAAGAGGTAAATTGCAAAAACATAAAGAGTAAGAAAGTAAAAGAGCTGAAACTTAAATTGCAAGAAAAGTAAATAACTGAAACTTAAAGTACAAGAAACTTAAATTGCTGAATCTAAATTGCTGGAAAATGTAAATTGCATTAAGAGTAAAGGAATTTGGGTGTTGGGATTCAAATTGAACCAGAAAATGTAAACTAAAGTAAATCAGAGAGATATGAGATTAAGAGATTCATCTCAGTAGCAGAACAGAAATGGAAAATTGCTTGAAGGAACCAACAGCTATAAAACTTAGCTCAATTATGAAATCCTAAAAGAGAAATTGAAAATCGAAGAAGAGCAATGAGATTAGAAAGCAGATCTAGATCTCAATTACAACCTTGACCAAATAGAAAAGAAATTGCAGAAGAAATGAAAATGAAAACAGCAAAGGAAATTCAGATCCAATTCTCCAATTCTTAGAACTAAATGAAAGAAAAGCAAATATGATTCTCAGAAAAAGAATTTCAATAGAGTTCTTCAATTTCAATTTAAAAACCCAAAATTGAAAATAGAAGTTGCAGAAGAAAGAAAATAAAAACAGAAAAGCAAACTGGATCTAATCCCCAAATCCCAAATTCAAAACAAATGAAATTTAAAAGTGAAAACTAAAAATGAGCTAAAGGTCCTTTACAAATCAAATTAACTCCTATTTATACACTCTCTATTTTGGTCTTCAAAGCTTGGAATGGGCTTTTCAAATGTGGCCTTGAATGAAGAATGGATCCGGGTGGATTTGGTTGAAATTGGGTTGGAAGCATGCATCCAGTGGAGCGTTCAGTTCATTTTAGTGAACGCTACGTTCCCTACTCCAAGCATGTGCTTCCCTCAGGCCAATTTTCCTTTATTGGTGTGTGCTTCTTCGAAAACGTTCACAAAAGTGAACGCTACGTTCGTTCAATTGAATGTTCCTTCCTTGTTGCACGCCTTGGTGTGCATTTGGCCTCTCCTAGCGTTCAATGTTTGAACGCTACATTGCCTTAATGAACGTTGGCCTTGCTCCTTTGGTGCTCCCTCTTGATTGAGTGCGATAAAGTTCACAAAAGTGAACGTGGCATTCAAACTCTTGAACGCTCCCCCTTGTTTTGCTTTGTGCGCTCCCAGCTTTCCTTGGTTCCAAGCCCGAAAACGTTAGTTATAGTGAACGTAGCGTTCACTTTGCTGAACGTGGCTTCTTGGTATGCTGCACCATTTGATGCGTCTTGGCTTCAATGATGCACTTCGTTTGCAATTTTGAGTGCTGGCCTTTGCTCCCTTGAACGCAATGCTTTAATGTCATGGGCCACGCTTTTAAAAGCGTGGCCTAAGGTCCAAAGCGTACTCCAACTTCAAAGTGTGCCCCAAAATTCTTCTTTCCTCTGTTTGGGCTTAATTTGTGCTTTCTGCTTCTTTTCCTTTATATTTTGACCTCTAGTTGTCGTGCTCTTTTCCTTTGCTGCATTCTCCTTTCTTCTTCTTCCTCTTCTTGCTTTTTTCTTGGGGTTCTTCAAGAGGGAATTTTCGATCCCAAATGTGGTCTATCTGACACCAGAGCCCATCATCCTTCAATCCTTGTTGCATGTGTGCTGTATTTTGATTGGCTTGTGCTCTCTGATGGTCTACCAATTCTTGGCATTGCTCAAATGGCTTGATCTGTTGGTTCAATGCTGGCATGCTATGGACTACATAGTCCAACTTTGCTTGAGTTGCTATATCATACTCCATTCTATCCAAATTCCTATGTTCTCCAATTGTATGATATATATTCTTCCATTGGTAGAGATTTTGGGTGTACTCCCCATACTTGGCTTGTCGTAGGGACAATCTATTAAATGATTCTTGAAAGTTTACTGATTGTTCCCCTTGCCCCTCAAGAATTCTTGCCTGAAACTCTCTCTGTTGCTCTAACATCTTGAGCTAGAAATTTTCTTGCTTCTCCATCATTTGCTGCTGCCAATGCTGTTGTTGCTCATGATCCTTCAAATACTGCTCTTGTTGCCTCAAGTATTGCTCCTGTTGTTGCTCCTGTGCTCTCATGTATTGTTGAGACATTTCTTCAATGGCTCTTTGTATTTGGCTCAGATCTATTGCACCAGAAGCTTGTTCCCCCTCCACTTGTGGTCTTCTACTTCTTTCTTGATCTCTTCTCTCTTGCTGATTGTTAGTATCAGTGACACCTTCCATGCTTTGCTTGGTGACCCCTCTACTTCCTTTTACCTTCTCTGTATCTTCATCTTCAAAGAGTACTCCCGCTCTTTTGCATAGCCTCAAAATAGTGCTTGGGTGACCAAGCCTACTTGATTTTCCAGTGTCCTCAGCCATCTCTTGGATGCTATCTGCTATGAGCTGTAGAATATTGATTTCTCCTCCCCTCAAGATGCAATATATCAGAATAGCTCTCTTTATTGTGACTTCAGATGTATTTGCAGTTGGAAGGATGGATCTTCTCACTATCTCATACCAACATTTAGCTTCAGGTATGAGATCCATTCTCTTCAAGTCGCTTGGAGCTCCCTCTGAGTCTCTTTCCCAGTCCTTGCCTTTAAAGCATAACCCATTTAATATCTCATCAGGTTCATTCTAACCCTGCAGTCTTTCCTCAAAGCTGGGTTCTCCATATGATATCACCCTTATCTGTAGGACCCTCATATTGGATGGTGGGCTGAAATCTACCTCAACCCCCCTAACATAGCTCTTATAGGGAGGGCTGTCCTTGCTTGACCTCTCAGTATTTGCATAAAACTCCCTTATCATGACTGCACTAATGTCTGTGAGAGGCTCACACAAAAGTTTCCATCTCCTCTCTACGGTTATTCTTCTCATGATGGGATATTCTCCATCTTTTAGCCTGAACCCCATCTCTGGAATGACTTTCTTTGACTCCATTAGCCTATAATACCTTGATTCATGAAATTGAGACTTAAATTTCTTGGTATCATAGGTTGGTGGTTCCGCTACAGCTAGTTCCTTTCCTTTCCTTCTTCTGGAACTTGATGAAGCCATGAATTAAGAAGGAAAGAAGGGAGAAGAAAAGATAGGCCTTGGTTAGAGCACGGTTATGATGAAAAGAATGGGAGGTAAGGTATTGTGTGATGCCTTTGGGTGAGAGAATGAGGAAGTAACGTGTTTGGGAGAAATGTTTGAGTTATAGAGAAAGCAAGGATATATGAACTCCGGAAGCATCACTGCCAATTTATAGCCAAGGCATGAAACAAAGCAAAGAGTTAGAGGATTCGGTTGAGTTATAGGGAAGGGTGGGGATTGAGCAATTCATTATTGAAAAGCCATGAAATGGACGGTGTGCATGTGGAGATGGATGAAGACAAGGATTGCTCCCTCATTGGTCACATGTGGTTCGGCCTCCTAGGTGCTAAACAATGCATATTTTATTTCCAAGAGAGCACACTTCCCTAAGCGCATGTGACTTCCCTTTTTCATCTTGTGATAACCGTACATGCATGCCTTTTGTCCTTTTCTTCAATCTTACCATTCCTATCCACGTAAACCAAACAATTAGTGAGTTTAAACTTTTAAATGTCATACGGTGGTGGTGTACTATATATATAAAAAGAAAATGTTGCTATGTGTTCCTTATTTCTGAATAAGCAATCATGCCTCTTAGAGATTGAACAAAATTTGTTTTCTTCTAAGTAATCCATATAAAACCCAATGAATGTCTATCATAATTGATGTATTCATTATAAGGAACATTTTATTTGCTACCATGCTACCATAAACTCATAAAATGATGCAATGTATGGTTTATCTATTCATGAATTTGAGCCTTTGAGTAAAAATAATTTTCTTGAAATTCATAGCATATACAGACACCAAACTTAAGGTTTGGCTATATACTTAAACAAAATGAATGAGTATATATCCCATAATGGTTCTATGATCAATTATACATGAAAAGCTATTTTCAAGTGCCTTTAGGCACACCAAACATAGGAGTAAAACATATGCTTCAAAATGATGTGTGCAGTTATCAAATCAACTCATGAGAGCTCAAACTTATGCTAGAAAAACCATTAGTTATTGAAAGAAAAAACAAGAATATTAAATCATGGGCTGCCTCCCATGGAGTGCTCTTTTATTGTCACTAGCTTGACATTGGTCCCTTGTTAGGGTAGTTGATGATTGTGGTGCCTCAATTTGTCTCCTCTCACTGTGAGCCTTCTTCCTGTACATTGATGGTCAATCTCTACATGCTCCAGTGAGAGTATCTTATTGATAGTATAGTAATCATCAGTTTGTGGATCTGTTTTCAACTGTTGGTAGATCAATCTTACTCTGTCCTCTTTTAAGAATCCTTCAGTTGGTATCCTTTTGTTCTTCCACCCTTTTGGAGCTTTTTTCTTGTTCTTCTTTACTTTTTTTGGTGGCTCTTCTGTCCTTACATCATATTTAATGTTAAGAACTTCCTTCCCATAGATCAAATCTTCAATCTCTTCCTGCTTTCTCTTTTTAGCCTTCTCATGTTCCTTACCCTCTTTTCCTTCTCTACTATCCATCTCTTACTTCACAGGTGAGCTGAGGAGTGTCTCCTTGGCTTTTTCTTCCCAATGTGTATCTTCTTCTTCAACCCTCATGCAGCTTTTCTCTTCAATAGTATAATGTATTTCTTGGAAGACATTTAAAGAGATCTTCTCATTATTTACCCTCAAGGTTATTTCTCCTTGTTCCATATCAATGATGGCCCTTGCTGTGGCTAGAAAATGTCTTCTCAATATAATAGAATCACTCCCCTTTTCTTCTAAGTCCAGGATTACAAAGTCTGCTGGAAATATGAATTTCCCTACTCTGACCAAGAGATTTTCAATCACCCCCTTTTTGAATTACCAGAGATCTATCCACTAGCTCCAATGACATCTGTGTAGGCTTCACTTTTTCTATAGATAACCTTCTCATCATGGAAAGTGGCATGAGGTTAATACTGGATCCTAGATCACACAGTGCCTTGTCAATGATTGTGTCACCAATGGTACAAGGTAAAAAGAAGCTCCCAGGGTCTTTGAGCTTTGGTGGGATGCCTTCTTGTATCATTGCACTGCATTCTTGTGTCAAGATCACTATTTCTTTTTCATTCCAGCTCCTCTTCTTGTTGATAAGCTTCTTTAGAAATTTTGCAGATAGGGGCATTTGTTCTAGAGCTTCAAGAAGTGGAATGTTGATCTCCAGCTTCTTGAAAACTTCGAGAAACTTGGGGAACTGTTGGTCTTTAAGCTCTCTGTTAAACCTTTGAGGATATGGAATGGCGGGAGTGTATGGCTTCTCCTCCTTCCTCTGTTCTTGTGACTGTTCCTCAATAGCGTGCTTTTCCTTCTTTGAAGTTTGAGGTTCCTCCTTCTCCTTGAGCTTCTCCTGGTCTTACTTGTCTTTTTCTCCTTCTTGCTTTTTGTTTCCAACATCATTCTCCACAGGCTTCTTGTTAGTTTTTTTCTCAGTTGGCCTCTTGTCGTTTACCAAGTTTCTTCCACTCCTTAATTGGATGGCTTTGCATTCTTCCTTAGGGTTGGGAATGGTGTCACTTGGTAGTGCATGAGGTGCTCTTTCATCCACTGCTTGCTTGGACAACTGACCAATCTGCCTTTCCGAATTCCTCATTGAAGCTTTATAGTTTTTTTTGGACAGTTCTTGATGCTTGATCATCTTTTCCATCATCATCTCCAAGTTGGAGATCCTTTGAGATTATTGGGGTGGTTGTAGTTGATTAAGGGATGTTGAGGGTGAATGATAAGTGTTTTGGTTAGTAGATGGGTTGTTGGGTGGATAGTAGTTAGATTGGGGTTGATTGTTTTATAGTTTTCTGTATTGGTTTTGGTTAGTGTTTTGATGGTTTTGATGGTTTATATTTCTGGAATTGTTTTGGTTTGAGATTCTCTGCCAAGGTTGTTGGTTTTAGTTCTCTCCCCATTTTAGATTGGGGTGGTTTCTCTAGGATGAGTTGTAAGTTTCGCCATGGAAGTCATTTGATCCAGAACCTTGGTTGTGCATGTACTGCACTTGCTCTTGCTGTTGCTCTTCATAGTTTTCCTCTTATTGTCCCCAGACCACTAGTAGTTGGTTAGTTGTGCTCACTGCTGCCAGTTGCAATCCATCCATCCTCTTTGACATTATTTTAATTTGTTGTTGGAGCTGCTGGTGCATGAGTTTGTTCTGAGCCAATATGGTATCAACTCCTTCAAGCTCAAATACACCTTTCTTTGGAGCTGCTTGCCTTTCAGAGGAGTAGAAATACTCATTGTTGGCCACCATGTCTATGAGATTATGTGCCTCTTGAGCAGTTTTAATCATTTGCAAAGATCCTCCTGATGAATAATCCAAAGCTTTCCTTGAAGGTAAGGACAAGCCTTCATAGAAATTCTGCAACTCCACCCATTCACTGAACATTCCTTCTGGACATCTTCTGATTAGAGCTTTATACCTCTCCCAAGCTTCATATAATGACTCTCCTTCATGCTGTCTGAAGGTTTACACATCAGTTTTTAGCTTAATGATTCTTTGGGGTGGACAGAATTTGGCTAAAAATTTGCTAACCAAATCATCCCAACTGGTAATGCTCTCTTTAGGGAAGGTTTCTAACCAATGTGTGGCTTTGTCTCTCAGTGAAAATGGGAATAAAAGAAGCTTGTAGATGTCAGGGTGGACTCCATTAGTTTTGACAGTGTCACAGATTCTCAAAAATACATAGAGGTGTTGGTTTGGATCCTCAGCAGCACTTCCTCCATGTTGACAATTGTTCTGAACCAGGGTCATCAATTGAGGCTTGAGTTCAAAGTTATTAGAATTGACATTGGGGTTAGGATGCTACTCCCACAATTCTTTGGGTTGGGGATAGTGTAGGAAGCTAAGACTCTTCTCTGAGGCTGCCATTGTTGTTGGCCACACCATCAGTGTGATTTGGGATGTCATCATCTATCACTTGATCCTCCCCTTCTGATTCTTCTTCACCAATAATTCCCTTTCCTCTTGCTTCTCTTCTCAATCTTCGGAGGGTTCTTTCGTCGAGGTTAAAAAATGTGGATTCACTTCTTCTTCCTCCTGACATAAAACACAAAACCAGAAACCAAAAGCAATTCACTCTACTGCCAGAGTGAGGTGAATGTTAGCTTAAACAAAAACTCAAACAGTTAGTGTGCTTAGTAAAAATAAAAGGAAAATGCTTAATCTAGATTATCACCCTACTTAATCATTGTCAATCTAAATCAATCCCCGGCAACGGCGCCAAAAACTTGATGAAGGAAAAATGATTCCACAGAAACTCACCGGCAAGTGTACCGGGTCGCATCAAGTAGTAATAACTCACAAGAGTGAGGTCGATCCCACAGGGATTAATGGATTGAGAATTTTAGTTAGGTGATGAATTTAGTTAAGCAAATGTTAGATGATTTGAGTGAAACTTGATCAACAGAAGCTAAATTGCAAGAAAATAAAAGTGCAGAATGAAAATTGGCTGAATCTAAAGGTGCTGAAGAGGTAAATTGTAGAAACTTAAAGAGCAAGAAAGTAAAAGAGCTGAAACTTAAATTGCCAGAAAAGTAAATAACTGAAACTTAAAGTGCAAGAAACTTAAATTGCTGAATCTAAATTGCTGAAAAATGTAAATTGCATTAAGAGTAAAGGGATTTGGGTGTTGGGATTCAAATTGAACCAGAAAATGTAAACTAAAGTAAATCAGAGAGCTATGAGATGAAGAGATTCAGCTCAGTAGCAAAACAAAAATGGAAAATTGCTTGAAGAAACCAACAGCAATAAAACTTAGCTCAATTATGAAATTCTAAAAGAGGAATTGAAGATCGAAGAAGAGCAATGAGATTAGAAAGAAGATCTAGATCTCAATTACACCCTTGACCAAACAGAAAAGAAATTGCAGAAGAAATGAAACTGCAAACAGCAAAGGAAATTCAGATCCAATTCTCCAATCCTCAGAACTAAATGAAAGAAAAGCAAAGATGATTCTCAGATAAAGAAATTCAATAGAGTTCTTCAATTTCAATTCAAAAACCCAAAACAGAAAATAGAAGTTACAGAAGAAAGAAAATGAAAACAGAAAGCAAACTAGATCTAATCTCCAAATCCTAAATTCAGAACAATTGAAAATTAAAAGTGAAAACTAAAAATGAGTTAAAGGTCCTTTAAAAATTGAATTTGATCCTATTTATACACTTTATATTTTGGTCTTCAGATCTTGGAATGGGCCTTTTGATTTTGGAATTGAAGAAACAATGGATCCGAATTGCATTTCATTGAAAATGGATCAGGGGTGCTAGCTCCAGTGGAGCGCTCCGTTTGGTTTTGTGAACGCTACGTTCACTCTTGCCTTGCGTGCCTTCCTCGTGCCAAGCCTCCTTGCCCATAGCATTCAATAAGTGAATGCTACGTTCACTCTTTGAACGTGACTGGTTGATGGTTGCTTCCTTGGCTCGTTGGTAGCTCTCTCTTCGAAAACGTTAACTCTAGTGAACGTCACGTTCACTTTTTCAAATGCTGCCTCCTTGATGCATGCCTTTCCTAGGCTAGCTCTTTGGTGTGCATGATTCCTTGGCCAAAAGTAACAAGAAAGTTCACAAAAGTGAACGCTACGTTTACAATTTTAAACGCTCCCTAGTGCTTGCTTCCTTCTTGGCTTGACAAGTCACGAGAACGTTGCAAAAAGAGAACGCTGCGTTCTTTTCTTCAAACGTGCTCCCTTGGTGATTGTTGCACCATTTGGTGCATCTTGATGGAGCGCCCGAAAAAGTTCACTAAAGTGAACGCTACGTTTAAGCTTTTGAGCGCTGCCCCTTCGAACGCAACACTTTGCTTTCATGGGCCACTCTTTTAAAAGCGTGACCTAAGGTCCAAAGCGTACTCCAACTTCAAAGTGTGCCCCAAAATTCTTCTTTCCTCTGTTTGGGCTTAATTTGTGCTTTCTGCTTCTTTTCCTTTATCTTTTTACCTATTATCAACCAAACAAATAGATTAAAGCCTCACCAAAATCACAAGATCTTTGCATCACTTATAGAATCAATTAATTCTAGCATAAAACCTATGATTTTGTGTAAAATAAATGATGTTTGATTGATTCAATATAATCATGAAAATCCACTCCAAGTACTTACTTATTGTGCAAGAAAGTGTATAAAACCTAATGAAACTAATGAAAAATGCTTGTAAAACTAGCATAAGATGACTTGTCATCACCCCCACCATGCAATGTCAAAGCAGTTAGAAGTTTTCTAGGACATGCTGGCTTCTATAGGATGTTCATTAGAGATTTCTCAAAGGTTGCCAAACCTTGGAGCAACCTGCTTGTCTCTAATGTACCT
Source organism: Arachis ipaensis (assembly GCF_000816755.2). Taxonomy (NCBI): domain Eukaryota; kingdom Viridiplantae; phylum Streptophyta; class Magnoliopsida; order Fabales; family Fabaceae; genus Arachis; species Arachis ipaensis. The sequence continues at coordinate 57,149,433 of NC_029787.2, read as the reverse complement.
TTTGTTTTTGATAAAGAATGCATGCTAGCCTTTGAAGAGGTTAAAAACAAACTCTCCTCTGCACCTATCATAGCACCACCCTGCTGGGATCTACCCTTTGAGTTGATGTGTGATGCATCTGACTTTGCGGTTGGTGCTGTTTTAGGACAGAGGAGGGATAAACTGGTGCATGTTATTTATTATGCCAGCAAAGTCCTCAATGAGAATCAAAGGAACTATACCACTACAGAAAATGAATTACTTGCCATTGTCTTTGCTTTTAATAAGTTCAGATCATATCTTATTGGCTCTAAAGTAGTTGTATTCATTGATCATGCAGCACTCAAATATTTGCTTACCAAACAAGAGTCCAAGCCAAGACTAATAAGGAGGATTCTGCTTCTCCAAGAGTTTGACATCGAAATTAAAGGTAGGAGTAGAGCATAGAACAAAGTGGCTGACCACCTTTCAAGGATCCCACAAAAAGAATATGAGGCACACCAATTTGCAGTGAATGAGAGCTTCCCTGATGAGCAATTGATGATGATCCAAGAAGCCCCTTGGTTTGCAGACATAGCCAATTTCAAGGCTATTGGAGAACTACCAACCAACATTAACAAACACATAAGGTGAAAGATAATCAAAGATGCTAGACACTACATTTGGGATGAGCCCTTTTTGTTTAAAAAGTGTGCTAATGGGATCTTGAGAAGGTGTATCTCCCATAAAGAAGGACGAGAAGTACTTTGGCAGTGCCATGGATCTGCATATGGAGGCCACTTCAGTGGGGAAAGAATTACAGCCAAGGTGCTACAGTGTGGGTTCTATTGGCCAACCATGATTAAGGATGCAAAGGAATTGGTATCAAGGTGTGATGAATGCCAAAGAGCTGGCAATCTACCCAAGAAAAATAAGATGCCACAGAGGTTTATAATGGAGTTAGAATTGTTTGATGTGTGGGGGATTGACTTTATGAGACCTTTCCCATGCTCCTACTCAGACAATTATATATTGGTGGCTGTAGATTATGTGTCAAAGTGGGTAGAAGCCATAGCCACAGCAAAAAATGACAACAAGGTTGTGATAAGCTTCTTGAGGAGGAATATCTTCAGTAGATTTGGAGTCCCAAGAGCCCTCATTAGTGGTGGAGGAACACACTTCTGCAATAGGCAACTTGAAGCACTCCTCTCTAAATATGGAGTAAAGCACAAAGTGGCGACTCCATACCATCTACAGACCAACGGGCAAGCTGAGATTTCAAACAGAGAGCTCAAAAGAATTCTTGAAAAAACTATTGGCAGCTCAAGAAAGGATTGGTCTAAAAAGCTGGATGATGCCTTATCGGCCTAAGGGACAGCCTTCAAAACACCCATTGGGATGTCTCCATACCAACTGGTGTTTGGCAAGGCTTGTCATTTACCAGTTGAGCTTGAACATAGAGCTTTCTGGGCTCTGAAAATGCTGAATTTTGATGATCAAGCCGCTGGAGAAAGGAGGCTAATGCAACTCAATAAGCTGGAGGAATTCAGAAATCAAGCCTATGACAATGCAAAGATTTACAAGGAAAATACAAAGAGGTGGCATGATTAAAAGATACTAAGAAGAGAGTTCATAGAAGGACAAAAAGTGCTACTATATAATTTTAGACTCAAGTTCTTCCCAGGAAAGTTTAAGTCTCGATGGTCTGGACCCTTCACCGTCCTCAAAGTATCACCTTATGGTCATGTAGAGCTCATGGAGGATAAAACACAAAGAACTTTCACTGTGAATGGCCATAGACTCAAGCATTACTTGGGAGACTCACTGGATGAGAAGAGAGTGAGCTACCATCTCAGCTAAAGAAGGAAGAACGTCAAGCTAATGACGCTAAAGAAGGGCTAGTTGGGAGGCACCCCAACAATTTATATCCTTTTGATTTACTGCTTTCTTAAGAGTAGCTTAAAATTTGTCAATTTAGGTAGTTTAAATCTCAGTTTAATGTTGTTGTTTCATTGCTTTTTAAAGGTAGATTCCAGGTGGTAGATTATGAAGTTTAAATATCAATTTTGTTAGTTAGAGAATCTTCAATCTATTTTCTTTTCTCTAAAAGTGCAATTTGGTGAATACATTTACTGATGATGGGCAATTGTGCTGGAACTGGATAAAAAGCTAAGTTTGGTGTGGCCACCAACCTACTTAATCTAGGCTTACAACCCTTTGAATAAATTAAATTTGAAAGTAAGCCCAGAGATTAAGTTTGGTGTGGCCACCACCATACGAAGATCACCTAGTAGGCCCAATACCATCCAAGTTGAAAACATTTAATAAGTTGGTAAGTGCATGAAAGTTGGTTTTAAATGTGTTTGGAAGGGGTTGGAAGCAAAAGAGTTTGAAAGGATTAAATTTAATTCACCCTTATGAACACATTAAAAACCCAATGTTGAACCACATTTATTATATGTAATGGGATTAAGTTTGATGTCCCCAGGGACACTCATCAGTTGCAATTCCTTTTGCTCATAATAAAAGGAATGTGAAAGATTCTTTTGTCATTACTGATGGGGTTTCGATTTTATTTTTCAGGAGAGAAAATGGGGCCCATGGTGCACGAAATTGTGATCTCTTGGTAATGACTCCAAAAACTTGGTGCTCTAATCTCAATTCATAATTTGTCACAACTTCCATACAACTAACCAGCAAGTGCACTGGGTCGTCCAAGTAATAAACCTTACGTGAGTAAGGGTCGATCCCACGGAGATTGTTGGTATGAAGCAAGCTATGGTCACCTTGTAAATCTCATTCAGGCGGATAATAATTGATTATGGAGTTTTCGAAAATAATACTAATTAAACAGAAAATAAGGATAGAAACACTTATGTAATTCATTGGTGAGAATTTCAGATAAGCATGTAGAGATGCTTTCGTTCCTCTGAATCTCTGCTTTCCTGCTGCCTTCATCCAATCAATCCTACTCATTTCCATGGCTGGCTTTATGCAAGGGCATCACCGTTGTCAGTGGCTACATCCCCTCCTCTCGTGAAAATGGTCCAAGATGCCCTGTCACGGCACGGCTAATCATCTGAGGTTCCCGATCATGCTGGAATAGGATTCACCCTCCTTTTGCGTCTGTCACTACGCCCAGCACTCACGAGTTTGAAAATCGTCACAGTCATTCAATCATTGAATCCTACTCGGAATACCACAGACAAGGTTTAGACTTTTCGAATTCTCTTGAATGCCACCATCAATCTAGCTTACACCACGAAGATTCTGATTAAGAGATCTAAGAGATACTCATTCAATCTAAGGTAGAACGGAAGTGGTTGTCAGGCACGCGTTCATAAGGAATGATGATGATTGTCACGTTCATCACATTCAGGTTGAAGTGCGATTGAATATCTTAGAAGCGAAATAAGATGAATTGAATAGAAAATAGTAGTACTTTGCATTAATCTTTGAGGAACAGCAGAGCTCCACACCTTAATCTATGGAGTGTAGAAACTCTACCGTTAAAAATACATAAGTGAAAGGTCCAGGCATGGCCGAGTGGCCAGCCCCCAAAACGAGATCAATAGATCAAAATACAATCTAGGATGATCCAAAGATGATTCCAAAGATGTCTAATACAATAGTAAAAGGTCCAATTTATAATAAACTAGCTACTAGGGTTTATAGAAGTAAGTAATTGATGCATAAATCCACTTCTGGGGCCCACTTGGTGTGTTCTTAGGCTGAGCTTGAAGTCTACATGTGGAGAGGTCATTCTTGGAGTTGAACGCCAACTTTTGTGCCAGTTTGGGCGTTGAACTCCACTTTGCAGCTTGTTTCTGGAGCTGGATGCCAGAATTGGGCAGAGAGCTGGCGTTGAACGCCAGTTTGCGTCATCTAAACTCGACCAAAGTATGGACTATTATACATTGCTGGAAAGCTCTGGATGTCTACTTTCCAACGCAATTAGAAGCGCGCCATTTTGAGTTCAATAGCTCCAGAAAATCCACTTTGAGTGCAGGGAGGTCAGAATCCAACAGCATCAGCAGTCCTTCTTCAACCTCTGAATCTGATTTTTGCTCAAGTCCCTCAATTTCAGCCAGAAAATACCTGAAATCACAGAAAAACACACAAACTCATAGTCAGGTCCAGAAATGTGAATTTAACATAAAAACTAATGAAAACATCCCTAAAAGTAACTAGATTCTACTAAAAACATACTAAAAACAATGCCAAAAAGCGTATAAATTATCCGCTCATCACAACACCAAACTTAAATTGTTGCTTGTCCCCAAGCAACTGAAAATCAAATAGGATAAAAAGAAGAGAATATACTATAAATTCCAAACTATCAATGAAACATAGCTTCAATCATATGAGCGGGACTTATAGCTTTTTGCCTCTTGAATAGTTTTGGCATCTCACTTTATCCATTGAGGTTCAGAATGATTGGCTTCTATAGGAACTCAGCGTTCAGATAGTGTCATTGACTCTCCTAGTTCAGTATGATGATTCTTGAACACAGCTATTTTATGAGTCTTGGCTGCTTTTTGATCTTCTCTTATTTCATGAAGGATGATGGAGTGCTCTTGATGTTCCACCCTTAGTTGTCCCATGTTGGAACTTAATTCTCCTAGGGAGGTGTTGATTTGCTCCCAATAGTTTTGTGGAGGAAAATGCATTTGAGGCATCTCCGGGATCTCATGGTGATGAGCTTCATACGCCCCTTGAGCTCCATGAATGGGCTCTCTTGCTTGCTCCATCTTTTTCTTAGTGATGGGCTTCTCTTCCTCAATGTGAATGTCTCCTTCTATGAAAGCTCCAGCTGAGTAACATAGATGACAGATAAGATGAGGAAAAGCTAGCCTAGCCCCAGGAGAGGGCTTTCCGGCTATTTTGTAGAGTTCAAGGGAGATGACTTCATGAACCTCTACTTCTTCTCCAATCATGATGGCATGGATCCTGATGGCCCGATCCACAGTAACATCAGATCGGTTGTTAGTGGGGATGATGGAGCGTTGGATGAACTCCAACCATCCTCTAGCCACAGGCTTGAGATCCAATCTTCTTAGTTGAACCGGCTTGCCTTTGGAGTCAATCTTCCATTGAGCTCCTTCCACACATATATCCATAAGGACTTGGTCCAACCTTTGATTAAAGTTGACCCTTCTAGTGTAGGGGCGTTCATCTCCTTGCATCATAGGCAAGTTAAACGCCAACCTCACATTTTCCGGACTAAAATCCAAGTATTTCCCCCGAACTATTGTAACATAGTTCTTTGGATCCGGGTTCTTACTTTGATCATGGTTCTTGGTGATCCATGTATTGGCATAGAACTCTTAAACCATTAAGATGCCGACTTGTTGGATGGGGTTTGTTAGAACTTTCCAACCTCTTCTTTGGATTTCATGTCGGATCTCTGGATACTCATTTCACTTGAGCTTGAAAGGGACCTCGGGGATCACCTTCTTCTTGGCCACAACATCATAGAAGTGGTCTTGATGGGCTTTGGAGATGAACCTTTCCATCTCCCATGACTCGGAGGTGGAAGCTTTTGTCTTCCCTTTCCCTTTTTTAGAGGATTCTCCGGTCTTAGGTGCCGTCAATGTTAATGGAAGAACAAAAAGCTTATGCTTTTACCACACCAAACTTAGAATATTACTCGCCTTCGAGCAAGAGAAGAAAGAATAGAAGAAGAAGAAGAAGAAGAAAATATAGAGAAGAGGGGGAGATGTGTTTTCGGTCAAGAAGAGAGGAGAGGGTTGTGTTGTGTGAAAATGAGGAAGAATGGAGGGCTATATATAGGGAAGGGATAGGGGGTAAGTTTCAGCCATTTAGGGTGGGTTTGGGTGGGAAATTGATTTTGAATTTTTAAGGTAGGTGGAGTTTATGAGGTAGGTTTATGGGGAAGAGTGGATGGATGTGAGTGGTGAAGAGGTGATGGGGAAGAGAGATTGAGGTGATTGGTGAGGGGTTTTGGGGAAGAGTGTTTATGGGATTGTGTGAAAGAGGAGTGAGAAGAAGTAAGTGGAGGTAGGTGGGGATCCTATGGGGTCCACAGATCCTGAGGTGATCCTGTGGGATCCACAGATCCTGAGGTGCTTAAGAATTTACAACCTTGCACCAAATTAGGCATGTAAAATGCCTTCACACACAACTCTGGGCGTTCAGCGCCAGATTGGTGCTTGTTCTGGGTGTTGAACGCCCATTTGTTGCCCATTTCTGGCGTTGAACGCCAGAACCATGCTTGTTCTGGGCGTTCAGCGCTAGCTCTTCTCCAGGGTGCATTTCTGGCGTTCAAACGCCCAGATGCTGCCCATTTCTGGCGTTCAGCGCCAGAACCATGCTCTGTTTTGGCGTTGAACGCCCAAAACATGCTTCTTACTGGCGTTTAAACGCCAGTAAGGTCTTCCTCCAGGGTGCGATTTTTTTTCTGCTGTTTTTGATTCCGTTTTCAATTTTTTTTTTTGATTTATTTTGTGACTCCACATGATCATGTACCTAAGAAAACATGAAAAACAAAAATAAAATTAGATAAATAAACATTGGGTTGCCTCCCAACAAGCGTTTCTTTAATGTCAATAGCTTGACAGTGGGCTCTCATGGAGCCTCACAGATGTGCAGAGCTTTGTTGAGACCTCCCAACACCAAACTTAGTGTTTGGATATGGGGGTTTGACACCAAACTTAGAGTTTGGTTGTGGCCTCCCAACACCAAACTTAGAGTTTGACTGTGGGGGTTTTATTTGAATCTACTTTGAGAGAAGCTCTTTATGCTTCCTCTCCATGGATGCAGAGAGATATCCTTGAGTTGTAAACACAAGGTTGTCCTCATTTATTTGAAGGATCAATTCTCCTCTGTCCACATCAATCACAGCTCTTGCTGTGGCTAGGAAAGGTCTTCCTAGGATAATGGATTCATCCTATTCCTTTCCAGTATCCAAGACTATGAAATCAGTAGGGATGTAAAGGCCTTCAACCTTTACTAACACGTCCTCTACTTGTCCATAAGCCTGTTTTCTTGAATTGTCTGCCATCTCTAACGAGATTTTAGCAGCTTGCACCCCATAGATTCCCAGTTTCTCTATTACAGAGAGGGGCATGAGGTTTATTTCTGAACCAAGGTCACACAGAGCCTTAAAGATCATGGTGCCTATGGTACAAGGTATTATGAACTTTCCAGGATCCTGTTTCTTTTGAGGCAATGTCAGTTGATCCAGATCACTTAGTTCATTGGTGAACAAGGGAGGTTCATCTTCCCAAGTCTCAATACCAAATAATTTGGCATTTAGCTTCATGATTGCACCAAGGAACTTGGCAACTTGCTCTTCAGTAACATCCTCATTCTCTTCAGAAGAGGAATACTCATCAGAGCTCATGAAGGGCATAAGGAGGTTCAATGGAATCTCTATGGTCTCTAGATGA
>NC_029787.2:57120504-57139171 GCF_000816755.2 Arachis ipaensis | reverse complement strand
TGAACAAGGGAGGTTCATCTTCCCAAGTTTCAATGCTAAATAATTTGGCATTCAGCTTCATGATTGCACAAAGGTACTTGGTAACTTGCTCTTCAGTAACATCCCTATTCTTTTCAGAAGAGGAATACTCATCAGAGCTCATGAATGGCATAAGGAGGTTTAATGGAATCTCTATGGTCTCTAGATGAGTCTCAGATTCTTTTGGTTCCTCAGAGGGAAGCTCCTTATTGATCACTGGACGTCCCAGGAGGTCTTCCTCCTTGGGATTCACGTCCTCTCCTTCCCTTACAGGTTCGGCCATGGTGCTTATGTTAATGGCCTTGCACTCTCCTTTTGGATTTTCTTCTGTATTGCTTGGGAGAGTACTAGGAGGGATTTCAGTGATCCTTTTACTCAACTGGCCCACTTGTGCTTCCAAATTTCTAATGGAAGACCTTGTTTCATTCATGAAACTTACAGTGGCCTTGGACAGATCAGAGACTAAGTTTGCTAAATTAGAGGTACTTTGTTCAGAGTTCTTTGTCTGTTGCTGAGTGGATGATGGAAAAGGCTTGCTATTGCTGAACCTGTTTCTTCCACCATTATTAAAGCCTTGTTGAGGCCTTTGATCCTTCCATGTGAGATTTGGATGATTTTTCCATGATGGATTATAGGTGTTTCCATATGGTTCACCCATGTAATTTACCTCTGCTATTGCAGGGTTCTCAGGATCATAAGCTTCTTCTTCATAAGAAGCCTCTTGAGTACTGTTGGATGCAGCTTGCATTCCAGTCAGACTCTGAGAAATCATATTGACTTGCTAAGTCAATATTTTGTTCTGAGCCAATATGGCATTCAGAGTATCAATTTCAAGGACTCCCTTCTTCATAGGCATCCCATTACTCACAGGATTCCTCTCCGAAGTGTACATGAACTGGTTATTAGCAACCATATCAATGAGTTCTTGAGCTTCTGCAGGCATTTTCTTTAGGTGAATGGATCCACCTGGAGAAGTATCTTTCTGGATCAGCTTCAACAAGAATGCCTTTTTCTTTGTCCCTGCTCATAAGAAAGAGAAGAGAAAAAGAAAAGAAGAGGAATCCTCTATGTCACAGTAAAGAGGTTCCTTATTGTTAGTAGAAAAAGAAAAGAAGAAAATAAATTCGAACACAGATAGAATAAGGGGTTCGAATTTGGTGAGTGATGTGATGAAGAGATGTTAGTAGATGAATAAATAAATAGAATAAGATGAGAGAGGGAGAGGATTTTCGAAAATAATTTTTAAAAAAAAGTTAGTAAATTTTTTCGAAAATTAAAATAAAAAATTAAAATAATTAGTTAATTAAAAAGAATTTTGAAAAAGAGAGAAGATATTTTCGAAAATTAGAGAGAGAGAGTTAGTTAGGTGGTTTTGAAAAAGATAAGAAACAAACAAAAAGTTAGTTAGTTAGTTGAAACAAGTTTTGAAAATCAATTTTTGAAAAGATAAGAAGATAAGAAGTTAGAGAAGATATTTTAAAAATCAAATTTTTGAAAAAGAAAAGATAAGAAGATATTTTTGAAAAGATATGATTGAAATTAGTTTTGAAAAAGATTTGATTTTTAAAAATCACAATTAATGACTTGATTCACAAGAAATCACAAGATATGATTCTAGAACTCAAAGTTTGAATCTTTCTTAACAAGCAAGTAACAAACTTGAAATTTTTGAATCAAAACATTAATTGATGATGTTATTTTCGAAAATTATGAGATAAAATTAAGAAAAAGATTTTTGAAAAATATTTTTATAATTTTTGAAAATAACTAAGAAAAATGAAAAAGATTTGATTTTTGAAAAAGATTTTGAAAAAGATGAGATTTTTAAATTGAAAATTTGATTTGACTCATAAAAATAACTAGATTTTAAAAATTTTTGAAAAAGTCAACTCAAATTTTCGAATTTATGCGAAAAAAGAAGGAAAGATATTTTTTTTTTGATTTTTGAATTTTTAATGATGAGAGGGAAAAACATGAAAAAGACTCAATGCATGAAAATTTTGGATCAAAACAATGAATGCATGCAAGAATGCTATGAATGTCAAGATGAACACCAAGAACACTATGAAGATCATGATGAAAATCAAGAACACATTTTTGAAAAATTTTTAATGCAAAGAAAACATGCAAGACACCAAACTTAGAATTCTTTAATGCTTAGACATAAAGAATTCAGGAATGCATATGAAAAACAAGAAAAGACACAAAACATGCAAATGCAAAGATCAAACAAGAAGACTTACCAAGAACAACTTGAAGATCATGAAGAACACTATGAATGCATGAATTTTTTCGAAAAATGCAAGATGAATATGCAATTGACACCAAACTTATAACATGACTCAAGACTCAAACAAGAACACAAAAATATTTTTGATTTTTATGATTTTATAATTTTTTTTGTATTTTCTTTTAATTTTTTCGAAAATATTTGGGAAAAAGGAAGTAATGAATTCATAGTCCTCAATCAAAATCCTAGGAATTAGACATGGCTTAATAGCCAGCCAAGCTAAAACATGTTATATGAAACACTAGAATTCATTCTTAAAAATTTTGAAGAAAAATATATTTTGGAAAACATTTTCTTTTCGAAAACTCAGACGAGAAATTTTTGAAAGATTTTTGAAAAATTTTTGAAAATAAAATAAAAAGAAAATTACCTAATCTGAGCAACAAGATGAACCGTTAGTTGTCCAAACTCGAACAATCCCCGGCAACGGCGCCAAAAACTTGGTGCACGAAATTGTGATCTCTTGGTAATGGCTCCAAAAACTTGGTGCTCTAATCTCAATTCATAATTTGTCACAACTTCGATACAATTAACCAGCAAGTGCACTGGGTCGTCCAAGTAATAAACCTTACGTGAGTAAGGGTCGATCCCACGGAGATTGTTGGTATGAAGCAAGCTATGGTCACCTTGTAAATCTCATTCAGGCGGATAATAATTGATTATGGAGTTTTCGAAAATAATACTAATTAAACAGAAAATAAGGATAGAAACACTTATGTAATTCATTGGTGAGAATTTCAGATAAGCATGTAGAGATGCTTTCGTTCCTCTGAATCTCTGCTTTCCTGCTGCCTTCATCCAATCAATCCTACTCCTTTCCATGGCTGGCTTTATGCAAGGGCATCACCGTTGTTAGTGGCTACATCCCCTCCTCTCGTGAAAATGGTCCAAGATGCCCTGTCACAGCACGGCTAATCATCTGAGGTTCCCGATCATGCTAGAATAGGATTCACCCTCCTTTTGCGTCTATCACTACGCCCAGCACTCGCGAGTTTGAAGCTCGTCACAGTCATTCAATCATTGAATCCTACTCGGAATACCACAGACAAGGTTTAGACTTTCCGGATTCTCTTGAATGCCGCCATCAATCTAGCTTACACCACGAAGATTCTGATTAAGAGATCTAAGAGATAGTCATTCAATCTAAGGTAGAACGGAAGTGGTTGTCAGGCACGCGTTCATAAGGAATGATGATGATTGTCACGTTCATCACATTCAGGTTGAAGTGCGAATGAAGATCTTAGAAGCGAAATAAGATGAATTGAATAGAAAACAGTAGTACTTTGCGTTAATCTTTGAGGAACAGCAGAGCTCCACACCTTAATCTATGGAGTGTAGAAACTCTACCGTTAAAAATACACAAGTGAAAGGTCCAGGCATGGCCGAGTGGCCAGCCCCCAAAACGAGATCAATAGATCAAAATACAATCCAGGATGATCCAAAGATGATTCCAAAGATGTCTAATACAATAGTAAAAGGTCTTATTTATAATAAACTAGCTTCTAGGGTTTACAGAAGTAAGTAATTGATGCATAAATCCACTTCCGGGGCCCACTTGGTGTGTACTTGGGCTGAGCTTGAAGTCTACACATGGAGAGGTCATTCTTGGAGTTGAACACCAGCTTTTGTGCCAGTTTGGGCGTTGAACTCCACTTTGCAGCTTGTTTCTGGCGCTGGACGCCAGAATTGGGCAGAGAGCTGGCGTTGAACGCCAGTTTGCGTCATCTAAACTCGGCCAAAGTATGGACTATTATACATTTCTGGAAATCCCTGGATGTCTACTTTCCAACGCCATTAGAAGCGCGCCATTTTGAGTTCTGTAGCTCCAGAAAATCCACTTTGAGTGCAGGGAGGTTAGAATCCAACAGCATCAGTAGTCCTTCTTCAACCTCTGAATCTGATTTTTGCTGAAGTCCCTCAATTTCAGCCAGAAAATTCCTGAAATCACAGAAAAACACACAAACTCATAGTAAAGTCCAGAAATGTGAATTTAACATAAAAACTAATGAAAACATCCCTAAAAGTAACCAGATTCTACTAAAAACATACTAAAAACAATGCCAAAAAGCGTATAAATTATCCGCTCATCAGCCCACATGATTGATAGGTCATCAAGAAGAGAGTCAAAGTGTACTTGCACTTTGGAACTCAACACATGCAGGAAGCAAAGTGGGATAAGGATTGGCGCCTGTTCCCACGATAGGCGCCTGTTCCCACGATAGGCGCCACTCCCCAAGCGGGAAAACATTGAATTGCTTTCACTTTCCACCATTCAGACCACACCTTCTAACCCTATAAAAACCCTTACTTTTCCCACCTCTCCCCCCACTTCAAACCCCAACTTCACACACGAAAAGACCCCCACAATTCCTTCTTTCTTCTCGTTTCTTTCCTCTCTTCCCTACCTTTCTTCTTCTACTTGATTTGGGACAATCAAGTCCTAAATTTAGTGTTAGAGCAAAACTGTGTTTTGCTTGCTCTCTTGCAACTTTCTTCAACTTTCTTTAACCATAAAACACCATTTTCTTCATCCCAATGGTACCACCAAAAGCCACATCATCAAAGAAAAGGAAGACTAAGGAACCAACCTCAGGATCCTCAAGCCACAATGAACACAAGTTTCTCTCTTCATTCAACCAAAACTAATTTTATGGTTGGGTGAGTGAGAGGCAAATCATCCCAGAGGTTGGCTTCCAATTGGGAAGGAATGAACACCCTGAGATCAACAGGAAAATCAACAACAGATGGTGGGTACTCTTGTGTAACTCGCCAAGGAAAGTGGTGGAAAGCTTGGTTAGAGATTTCTACGCCAATGCTGTGCCTCAGCCAGGGCAACCCTATAGCTATCTCCACTCGGAGCTATGAAGAAAGAATGAAGCAAGAAGATCCGGGATTTGATGAAATCCTCAATAAAATTTGTGTATTGAATGTGCAATGGATAAATGACAAAGATGGGAGACCCAACCAGCTGAGAAGAAGGGATTTGAGCCCCCAAGCTAGAGGGTGGCTGGACTTTGTGAGAAGATCTCTCAACCCTACTTGAAACACTTCTAAGGTTACAGTGGTTAGGGCTGTGCTCATATACAGCATCATGAAAGATGAGAATGTGAATGTTGGAAAAATGATAGCCAACAACATCAACAGGGTGCTAAAAAGCACCAAGGATAGCACAAGGTTGGCCTTCCCCAACATTATCCAGAGGCTCTATGATGAAGCAAGGGTTGAGAAGATTATTGATGAAGTGCTGGTAGACCAAGACAAGCCCATAACTGCCAAGAAGATGGCCAAAGTGGTAGCTGTCAACCCACTTGAGAAGAGAAGGGAGCATAGAGGACATGCTCATGTGCCACATGGGCAACCACAACAAGAAGAAGAGCAACCACATTACCTAGCACTTCAACCACCACCATACCAACAATATCAACAATTTCCTGAAGGTTTCAACTGGGAGCAAATGCAAGGAGATATACATCATCTGAGAGAGGATGTCAACCAACTCAAAGAACAACAACAATGGGACCTAGTGAATCAGAACATACAACAACTCCAAGGGTGCATGGAGCACCTGAAGGAACAGCAAGACCAGATCAATTGGGGAGAGATGCGAGACAACCTCGGAATAATTCTGGAGCGACAACAACACCAAATGGAGAGCCTTGCTGAGTTTAGGCATCTTTATGAAGCTAGAACCGTGGCAAGAGGGGAATATGACTGCTACGCACTGACAAAATTGAGCTACTTGTGCAATGCAGTAGCTAACATGAACCCCAATTATCCAACCTACATGCAGAAGATAGAGGAGCTCAATGCTAGGAAGGAAGAAATTGCATACCAGCACAAAAAAAATGTGAAATCTTACATGAGGAGGCTGGGATTCTGGAAGCCCAAGGAAAAAAGGCACAAGAAGGATCCTCTAAAAAGGATGATGATGACTCCTCCCCTTCCGAAAAGAAAGACAAAGGAAAGGGGCCAATGAACTGAAGCTGCTCAAGGTTGTTGAGTTCCATGGTTGACACTCTCAAATTTCTGAATTTCTGTTTAGTTTCTTTATGTTTTAATTTCTGTTTGAGAATAAGTTGCAATGCTAGGATAGTTTATGTTTAATGATGGGGCTTTTTATGCCTGAAGTCTTTTGTGAGTCCTTTGAATGACAAGAAAGAAAATGCAATGTTAGTTCAAGTTCATCTACATCAATAAAAGATTAGTTTGTTTCCATAAGAGTTAGTGTGAGTTGTTATAAAAACAAGAGAAAAAAGACTAAGACCAATTGGGACTGTTCAAAAACTAAGAGATAAGGAACTAAGTGTAGAACCTTGAATGAACTGGAAAGAAAATGAGTCATAAAAAAACAACTAGGCTTAGAGGGTATGACAAGTAAAAGCTAAGGGGTGTCCCTTGAATATCTATAGAGCCAAGAAGTAGTAAGCAATAAAGACCCAAGGCTCTGAGCATCAACTACTAGGATGGAAAGAAACACTAAAAAGCTCAAAAGAGTTGGAAAACCTAGTAGATGCTTGTGGTGAAGATGTGTCAAGAAGAGGCCCGGGCAAGTAAATTCTTAGGGGTGTTTCAACACCTAGTACCCTAAAGCCAACTGGTTTGGGAGTGCTAATTGAAAGCCTAACTAAAAGGTTGTCTTGAGACAAAATATTTAGAGTTGTGGTCAATAAAAAGACAAAGTGAAAAGAAAGAACAACAAAAAGAGAATGAAATAACTCTTGCTACTTCAAGATAACAATTAATAAAAAGGGCCCCTGAAGCATATACTTGAAAGAACCCTCAAGGATCTAGAAGTTCTTTGTGACATTGAAATAAAAATATTCATGTGTTAAACACTTAGCCTCTTCCTTAGTAATATTTGCATCCATTCAAGGTCAAGTCTCAATTCATTCAAGAACCTCTCACATTGATTTGCTTGAGACAAGCAAAGCTTAAATTTGGTGTTGTGATGACTTGCATCATTTATCCTTTTTCTTTGCATAAAAAGGACCATAAAAGAGCATAATCCCATTTGATCATTGCAATTCATGAACTATTTGATGAACATTTTGGTACATTGCTTTGAAATGAGTTTGTGCTGAATTTCAGGTGAAAAAGAGCAACAAAAGGGGAAGAAAACAACAAAACAAGCTGGGCGTGTGAAACTGGCATGCCACTTGGAACAAATGCCACAAAAATATATGGGTGTGGCATGCTAGGAGCTGGGCATGGCACGCCAACACAGTTTTCCAGAAAGGACTCCCAAAACCTTTACATGGGCGTGGCATGCCAAGAGCTGGACGTGGCACGCTAGTGTAAATTTCCAGAGAGCAAGGATGAAGGCCACAAAAGGGGCATGCCATTTGGTATCGAAGGCGTGGCACGCCAGCTTCGAATTGTCACTTTGGCATGCCACTTGAAGAGCCAGGTGTGGCACGCCAAGCTGAAAGGAATCACACTAAAGGGGCGTGCCACTTGAGCATCAAGGCGTGGCACGCCAGTACAAGTTTCCAGAGAGCAATAGTGAAGACCCAAAAGGTTGGGCATGCCACTTGGTATCGAATGCATGGCATGCCAGCTTCGAAGCATCACTTTGGCGTGCCACTTGAAGAGCCAAGCGTGGCACGCCAAGTTGAAAAGAGCTACATAGAGGTGGCCGTGCCACTTGAGCATCAAGGCGTGGCACGCCAGTACAAGTTTCCAGAAAAGAGGTTGAAAGCCAAAAGGCTGGGCGTGCCACTTGGTATCGAAGGCATGGCACGCCAGCTCTCAATTGTCACTTGAGCGTGCCACTTAAAGACCCAAGCGTGGCACGCCAACACTCAAGAAGACCAAAGCAAAGCTGGGCATGCCACTTGGTGTCGAAGGCGTGGCACGCCAAGCTCTCATCCTCACTTAGGCGTGCCACTTGAGCATCCAGGCGTGGCACGCCAATGATAAAAAGGGCCAAAGCAAAGACTGGGCGTGTGGTGCACGGAAATCGTGATTCACACTTTTCACATCTTCGCACAACTAACCAGCAAGTGCACTGGGTCATCCATGTAATAAACCTTACGTGAGTAAGGGTCGATCCCATGGAGATTGTCGGCTTGAAGCAAGCTATGGTCATCTTGTAAATCTCGGTCAGGCGGATTCAAACGGTTGAGGTTTTGATCATTAAAATATAAATAAAACAGAAAATAAAATAAAGATACTTATGTAATTCATTGGTGATAATTTCAGATAAGCATCTGGAGATGTTTTGTTGCTTCTGAATCCCTGCTTTCTTATTGCCTTCTTCCAACCATGCGTTACTTCCTTCCATTGCAAGCTGTAAGATCCTCTCAGTCAAAATGGTCCTCTACGGTTTCTGCACGGCTAATCAACTGTCAGATTTCTCGTCTCGGATGAAAAATACTAGGTATAGCTACTGCATGGCTAATCATCTGTCAGTTCCCGCTAGCATCGGAATAAGATCCATTGATCCTTTTGCACACTGTCACTTGCGCCCAACATTCCCAGGTTTGAAGCTCGTCACAGTCATCCCTTCCCGGATCCTACTCGGAATACCACAAACAAGGTTTAGACTTTCCGGATCCCAGGAATGGCTGCCAATTGGTTCTAGCCTATACCACGAAGATACTAATCTCACAGACTCGGTCCGTGTATTAAATATCCAAGAGAATATACTCCAGCTGTCATCCAATGACTACGTTGAACATCATGTAGACCGCTTTGTGGTTGTCAGGCACACGGATCTTGGCTAAGCGAGTAACGAAGATTGGGTGATTGTCACGGGTCACCCCTTCATTCTGACTTAACTGAATTAAGAACGAGAGTATATCTTGGAGAAGAAGTAGGCGTGAATTGAATAGAAAATAGTAGTAATTGCATTAATTCATGAAGAACAACAGAGCTCCACACCTTAATCTATGGGGTGTAGAAACTCCACCGTAAAAAATACATAAGTGAAAAAGGTCTAGGCATGGCCGAATGGCCAGCCTCCCAAGTATGATCAAAAGATCAAAAGTGATCAAAAGATTATAAAATAATTCTCTAAAAATAGTTTTTATACTAAACTAGTTACTAGGGTTTACAGAAATTGAGTAACTAAGTGTAGATAGTGCAGAAATCCACTTCGGGGGTCCACTTGGTGTGTGCTTGGCCTGAGCATTGAAGCTTTTTCGTGCATAGGCTGTTCCTGGAGTTAAACGCCAGCTTTGGTGCCAGTTTGGGCGTTTAACTCCAATTCTGGTGCCAGTTTCGGCGTTTTATGCCAAAATGTTTTAGGCTGTCTTTGGACGCCAGTTTGGGCCATCAAATCACGAGTAAAGTATGAACTATTATATATTGTTGGAAAGCCCAGGATGTCTACTTTCCAACTCAATTGAGAGCACGCTAATTGGGCTTCTGTAGCTCCAGAAAATCCACTTTGAGTGCAGGAGAGTCAGAATCCAACAGCATCTGCAGTCCTTTTTTAGCCTGTGAATCAAATTTTTGCTCAGGTCCCTCAATTTCAGCTAGAAAATACCTGAAATCACAGAAAAACAAAGAAACTCATAGTAAAGTCCAGAAATGTGATTTTTGAATAAAAACTAATAAAAATATAATACAAAGTAACTAAAACATACTAAAAACTATGTAAAAATAATGCCAAAAAGGGTATAAATTATCCGCTCATCAGCGTGGCACTTGGTATCAAAGGCGTGGCACGCCAACTCCAGATTCTCACTTAGGCATGCCACTTGAAGACCCAGGCATGGCACGCCAGCTACTAGATCAAAGAGGAATGCTGGGCGTGGCACGCCAAACCCTGGGCGTGCCACGCTAGATGAATTGGCCAGAGAGAAGAATCAAGCACATATAATGGGCGTGGCATGCCACGCTAGTTCAAATTTTCAGAGAAGAAAGGAAGAAGAAAAAGCCTAGACGTGCCAATTTGGTTTGAAGGCGTGGCACGCCAGGCCAACACCAACAATTAAGAAGACCCTGGGCGTGCCACTTGGGCTCGAAGGCGTGGCACGCCAGGGACATCAACATAAAGGGCATGCCACTTGGACTCAAAGGCATGGCATGCCAGGGACATCAACATAGAGGGCGTGCCACTTGAAGAGCTTGGCATGGTGCGTCAAGCCAAATTAGAGGTTAGGCATGGCACGCCACCTGAACGCCAGCCAAACGCCAGCCTGGAAAGTCACGTTTATTGAGTTTTTTTCCCTCCAAATTGTATTTTTCTTTTCTCTTTTGTATTTTCTTTATTATAGTGATAGGAGTAGTATAAATAGCCCCTAAAAGTACTGAGAAAGGGGTTAAGCAGTTGAGCTATTAGTTATAGTTAGATTTACTTTTCACTTTATCATCTCTTCCATCTCTTGTACTTTTCTCTGAGTTATGAGTAGCTAAATTTCCTCTCATTGAGAGAGGGAGCTCTGTTGTACTTGATGGATTAATGATAGTTAATTTCTTCTTCTCTTCATCTTCTCTTTGATTTGCTAGAAGGATTTTCGTTTTAATATTAGTGTTCAATCATCTTGGAAAAGACGTTGAATGCAAAATGGGTTTCATGGGAACCTTGGAAAAGGAAACGTGAAACCATGCTAGAAATCCCTTTTAACACTTGAGTATGATCTGGGTTTTGGTGTTCGGATATGGTGACATATAATCCTCCATCTACTTGGACCTATGATGATGTGTGGTATAATCAGGGACCAAGTATATCTCTCTTCATGAGCAATTAGACCAAGGAATTGGCTATTGATCAAGATCTGAGAGATTAAGTCACCAAGGGATTGGGGCTCAATCATTCATGATTGCCAAGAGGTCAATGAGTTGCATGATTCAAGATGACATGAACTGGATTTAATCCAAAGAGAACAAAATCTCCTGATCTCAATGAATTCCCCTATTCTTATCTTCCACTTTCTTTATAGCTTTCTTTATATTCTGCAAATCCCCATTCCCATTTACATTTGAGTCATTTATGTTTCTGCACTTTACATTATTGTCATTTCTGTTTCTTCACTTTACTTCTTATATTTACTTTTGAGCCATTTATGTTTCTGCCCATTTACAATTCTACAATCACAATTTATTTTGCTTGGCTTAACTAATTCACCAACTAATTAAAGTTGCTCAAATCTACCAATCTCCGTGGATACGATCCCACTCCACTGTGGGTTATTAATTGACGATAATTTTTGGTGCGCTTGCCAAAAGAATGGATTCATAATTTTTATGTGGGGTGTGAATTCCGGTCATCAGTTCTCCATTTTGCATGCTTCCTCTTCACTCCTTTGATCCATTCCTAGCCTTTTCAACCTAAAATCACTAGCAAACACATCAAGGCATCTAGTGGTATCAAAGGTGAATCAAAAGTAGCTAATTTAAGGTCTAAAAAGCATGTTTTCACATTTAAGCACAAATTAAGGAAGAATCACAAAACCATGCTATTTCATTGAATATATGTGAGAAAAGGTTGATAAAATATTCTAAATTCAACACGAGATAAACCCTAAGAACGGGGTTTATCAACCTCCCCACACTTACACCATAGCATGTCCTCATGCTATACCAAGAATGAAGTAAGGGGTATGACATTTATTCAATGCACTAAACTATATGCAAACTATCTAAATGCAACTACCTACATGAATGCAAATGCTTGGTCAAAACAAATCAACTTCCAAGGGAACATGTGTAAGCACAAAGGCTAAAGGAATCGGAATCAAATTCAACCCACAATTGTATTGAATTATCAAAAAGGATTTACAAACTTGCATGAATAAGGATGATCATGGTGAAAACATGTAATTGAGCAATCGAACCCTCACCGGATCTGTATCCGCTCTAGTCACTCAAGTGTTTAGGGGTTGATTCACTCAATTCCCCCTAATCATGCTTTCCAAGTTTTGTTCTTCATCTAAAAATCAACACTTATTCAATGCATGCATAAAATTATCATGAGAACTTTCCCAAAGGTTGTAATGGGGCTAGGGTCAAGGTAGGGTCATATATGGTTAAGTGGACTAAAGTTTGAATCTTTGATTAGCCTAGACTTTCCCACCTAACCTATGATAACCTATACAATTAAGTTCTAACCTAACTACCGATTTTCCATTTTTTTTTCACACACTCATGCATTCCTTTTCATTTCACAACACTTATGCATTGATCCTTATTGGACTTTACTTTGGGCCATTTTATCCCCTTTTTATTTATTTCTTTTCTTCTTTTCTTTCTTTCTTTTTTGTATATTTTTTTCTTTTTCTTATGTTTTTCTCATTTTTTTTCTTTCTTTCAAACTATATACAAGAACCTCAATGCACAAGGTTTAACATTTGATTAATAGATGAGTATGCACCCAATTCCCAAATATAAAAATACAAAGCACTCTTTCATCCCCCACCAATGTTCCCAAATCTCCCCAAACTTGAATAATAAGCACTCTCACTAGCCTAAGCCAATTAAAGATCCAAACAAGGGACTTTTATTGTTTTTCATTTTAGGCTTGTAATGTGCTAAAATAAAGAAAAATTGAGTTAAGCATAGGCTCAAAATTTACAAACAATGGAAGGTAAAAGGTAGGCTATTTGGGTAAGTGAGCTAATGAAACAATGGCCTCAATCATATAAGTGTATGAATACAAGGAATAATGGACATATAGAATTAAGCAAATCAAGGATCACAATCATAGAAGGAGAACAATGCACACAAGAAGAAAAACAAGTGGTTATAAGATGTAACCATACCATTAGGCTCAAGTCTCACAAGCTTGTGTTCTTAGCTCAAAAACATGCTTCCCAAAATATGTATGATTCAAGCAAGTTCCACAAAAATTTTCTCAATCAATTGGGGTGGTGCCCTATAGATAAATTCTTTTAGAGGATTTCATTGTTTTGACTAAGCTTATCCTAAATGCAATGTTGTGATTTAGAAATTTTAAAATTTCCTTAGTTTATCCTTTCTTTTTCTAAGTCAAACCAAATTTCTTATGTAAAAAGGGTAAACCAAGCTCTAATAATCCACAATTTTCAAATCACAACCAAAAAGTAAAACAACTACATAAAAGTATCAAAATGACAAATATATACAATAATCCCAAAAGTGCAGTAAAAATAAAGTGCAAAGTACTAAAAATAATCACAAAATAAGTGATAAATGTCCGAACTCATCACCCAAAATGGCAACTCCAACGACGGCGACGACGGTGACCTCCCTACACTTAGAATGGAGCATCGTCCTCGATGCTACTGCTCGGGCTCGGGGTGAGGGTCAACTGTCGCTACTGGCTGGGACTGAGGCTGTGGCTCCTCGGGGGGCTGCTACGCCTCAGGGTAGCCTGTGTCTGTGGTGGTGCCTCCTACTAAGCCTGCTCCACCTCATGCTCCTCCTCTTCGGAAGAAGAATGGTCGGCAATAGGGGGCAACTCAACGCCCAGTGCGACAAACATCTGATCCACTCTATTGAGACGTCGCATGATGCGGCGCTCACTGCGCTCCATGAAGCGGAACAGACACTGTACTAAGAGATACATTGGCTGGGGTGCTGGTGGTGGTACTATCGGTGCTGCTGGTGCTGATGGACCTATTGTGGCTGAGGAAGAAGATGGACCAGGTGTCGCTGCTGCTCTAGCTCTAGCTCTGGAGCGGTGCCGGGATGGGGGTTTTTCATGCACCCATGTCCCCCACGGAATCACTTCCTCCTTTCCGAGGACCAGGGGTGGGGTGTTATCATCTGCCTCCATGGAACACCGGCCAGCTGAATCATCTCGGTGACCAAAGTGGGAAATGGAAGTATGCCACGGACATGTGCTCGCCACATGAATCTCCTGATCAATCGGGGGAAGTATACATCCTTCCCCTCCATAACACATCCGATCAGGACGAGCATGTCCACCGGAATTTCAGTAAAGTGGGTGGTAGGAATGACGTAATGGGCAAAGATCTGCTGCCACGTCCTGGCCTCCCTAGTCAGATGAACGAAATGCATCCCCTTGGGCTTCTTGTTGTCAGAACCAATCACCCAAGGGGCATCCGGAGTGGCAACTACATCCCTCAGAGCATCATAGTCAAAAGTCATACAATGTATCGCCACCTCCGCCTGCTCAATAGCATCTGTGTCACCGGTCCTAGGCAGACAGTGGAGTTTATCCTCAATGGCAGCCTCTGTAACCAATATCTAACCGCCTCATAGGTGGACTGAGTCAAGGGTGTGTCTGAAGAAGTTACAGTAAAATTCCTTGATCCATGATGAGTTCATCCTACCTAGCTCCCTATCAATAAAACCAAGGCCCATCCCCTGAATATGTGTCTCAATGGAACGCCTTAGGTCAGTTGGGATGGCATGTTTCTTCTCTATATTTAGATTCTTCTTCTGATATGTCGGGAAGTGGAGCTCGCAGTATAGGTTAGGGAACCTATATGCATCCGTAGGTGGCAGCTGCTGGTTAGCTTTGTCCTCCACATTAAGAAGGTTTTTGGCATAGTCGTGGTGAGGAGAAAAAGTGGAGGATTGAGGTTTCTTCCTCTTTCTTGAAGTAACCTTGGATTTTCCTTTATTGGCCATCCTAAAAAACAGATATATAGGATATAAACAATTAAGCCACGTAGAGGAAAAACAAGGCAAGGCACTAAGCATATACAGAAGGCAAGAGGATTGACCTATTCATGAAGTGAGTCAAAAGGAATGAAAACTTGGAATGCAAGCAAACAAAACACAGAATTTAGATTAACTGCAACCAAGAAATCATGCAATAAGAACAGAATGCTTGTTTGTTAAGTGGTATGCGAAATTGTTACTCAGGTTGTGAATTATTGTTCGAAATTGATTCCCCGGCGATGGCACCAAAAACGGATGCACAGAACCATGGTCTAAACATATCTTCACAACTTCGCATAACTAACCAGCAAGTGCACTGGGTCGTCCAAGTAATAAACCTTACGTGAGTAAGGGTCGATCCCACGGAGATTGTTGGTATGAAGCAAGCTATGGTCACCTTGTAAATCTCAGTCAGGCGGATATAAAATAGTTATGGAGTTTTCGAAATTAATACTAAAATAAGGATAGAAATACTTATGTAAATCATTGGTGAGAATTTCAGATAAGCGTAGGAGATACATTCATTCATCTGAACCTCTGCTTTCCTACTGTCTTCATCCAATCAGTCTTACTCCTTTCTATGGCTGGCTTTGTGTAAGGATGTCACCGGTGCCAATGGCTACTTTCAATCCTCTCAGAAAAATGGTCCAAAATAAACTAGTCACTAGTGTTTACAGAAGTAAGTAATTGATGCATAAATCCACTTCTGGGGCCCACTTGGTGTGTGCTTGGGCTGAGCTTGAAGTCTACATGTGGAGAGGTCATTCTTGGAGTTGAACGCCAGCTTTTGTGCCATTTTGGGCGTTGAACTCCACTTTGCAACTTGTTTTTGGCGCTGGACGCCAGAATTGGGCAGAGAGCTGGCGTTGAACACCAGTTTGCGTCATCTACACTTGGGTAAAGTATAGACTATTATATATTGCTGTAAAGCCCTGGATGTCTACTTTCCAACACAATTGAAAGCGTGCCATTTTGAGTTTTGTAGCTCCAGAAAATTCATTTTGAGTGTAGGGAGGTCAGAATCCAATAGCATCAGCAGTCCTTCTTCAACCTCTGAATCTGATTTTTGCTCAAGTCCCTCAATTTCAGCCAGAAAATACTTGAAATCACAGAAAAACACACAAACTCATAGTAAAGTCCAGAAATGTGAATTTAACATAAAAACTAATGAAAACATCCCTAAAAGCGTATAAATTATCCGCTCATCAGCAACCGATCTGAAGTTACTGTGGATCAGGCCATCATGATCCATAGCATCATGATTGGAGAAGAAGTAGAGGTTCATGAAGTCATCCCCCTTGAGCGGATAATTTATACGCTTTTAGGGATGTTTTTATTAGTTTTTATGTTAAATTCATATTTCTGGACTTTACTATGAGTTTGTGTGTTTTTCTGTGATTTCAGGTATTTTCTGACTGAAATTGAGGGACTTGAGCAGAAATCAGATTCAGAGGTTGAAAAAGGACTGCTGATGCTGTTGGATTCTGACCTCCTTGCACTCAAAGTGGATTTTCTGGAGCTACAGAACTCAGAATGGCACGCTTTCAATTGCATTGGAAAGTAGACATCCAGGGCTTTCCAGAAATATATAATAGTCTATACTTTGGCCAAGAATAGATGACGTAAACTGGCGTTCAATGCCAGCTTTCTGCCTAAATCTGGCGTCCAGCGCCAGAAAAGGAGCCAAAACCAGAGTTGAACGCCCAAATTGGCACAAAAGCTGGCGTTCAACTCCAAGAAGGACCTCTACACGTGCAACACTCAAGCTCAGCCCAAACACACACCAAGTGGGTCCCAGAAGTGGATTTATGCATCAATCACTTACTTCTGTAAACCCTAGTAGCTAGTTTATTATAAATAGGACCTTTTACTATTGTATTAGACATCTTTGGATTATCTTTTGATCTATTGATCACGTTTTGGGGGCTGGCCATCTTGGCTATGCCTGGACCTTTCACTTATGTATTTTCAACGGTAGAGTTTCTACACTCCATAGATTAAGGTGTGGGGCTCTGCTGCTCCTCAAAGATTAATGTAAAGTACTACTGTTTTCTATTCAATTCATCTTATTTCGCTTCTAAGATATTCATTCGTACTTCAATCTGAATGTGATGAACGTGACAATCATCATCATTCCCTATGAACGCGTGCCTGACAACCACTTCCGTTCTACCTTCGACTGAATGAGTATCTCTTAGATCTCTTAATCAGAATCTTCGTGGCGTAAGCTAGAATGATGGCGGCATTCAAGAGAATCCGGAAAGTCTAAACCTTGTCTGTGGTATTCCGAGTAGGATTCAATGAATGAATGACTGTGACGAGCTCCAAACTCGCGATTGCAGGGCGTTAGTGACAGACGCAAAAGGATAGTAAATCCTATTCCAGCATGATCGAGAACCGACAGATGAATAGCCGTGCCATGACAGGGTGCGTTGACCATTTTCACTGAGAGGATAAGATGAAGCCACTGACAAGGGTGATGCCTCCAGACGATTAGCCATGCCGTGACAGGGCATTGGATCATTTTCCCGAGAGATGACCAAAAGTAGCCATTGACAGTGGTGATGTATCACATAAAGCTAGCCATGGAAAGGAGTAAGACTGATTGGATGAAGATAGCAGGAAAGCAGAGGTTCAGAGGAATGAGAGCATCTCCATTCGCTTCTCTGAAATTCCTACCAATGAATTACATAAGTATTTCTATCCCTATTTTATTATATCAAATTCAAAAACACCATTATCAATTTATATCTGCCTAACTGAGATTTGCAAGGTGACCATAGCTTGCTTCAAACCAACAATCTCCGTGGGATTCGACCCTTACTCACGTAAGGTATTACTTGGACGACCTAGTGCACTTGCTGGTCAGTTACACGAAGTTGTGAACCGTGGTTTTGGCATCATGTTTTTGGTGCCATTTCCAGGGAAAGAAAGAGCAATGAACTTTACATAATTAAAGTGTAATCACAATTCCGCGTACCAGTTGCTAGTGGGGATGACGGAGCGTTGGATGAACTCCAACCATCCTCTAGCCATAGGCTTGAGGTCTAATCTTCTTAGTTGAACCGGCTTGCCTTTGGAGTCAATCTTCCATTGAGCTCCTTCCACAAATATGTCCATGAGGACATGGTCCAACCTTTGATTAAAGTTGACCCTTCTAGTGTAGGGGCGTTCATCTCCTTGCATCATAGGCAAGTTAAACGCCAACCTCACATTTTCCGGACTAAAATCCAAGTATTTCCCCCGAACCATTGTAACATAGTTCTTTGGATCCGGATTCTTACTTTGATCATGGTTCTTGGTGATCCATGCATTGGCATAGAACTCTTGAACCATTAGGATGTCGACTTGTTGGATGGGATTTGTTAGAACTTCCCAACCTCTTCTTTGAATTTCATGTCGGATCTCCGGATACTCATTTCTTTTGAGTTTGAAAGGGACCTCGGGGATCACCTTCTTCTTGGCCACAACATCATAGAAGTGGTCTTGATGAGCTTTGGAGATGAATCTTTCCATCTCCCATGACTCGGAGGTGGAAGTTTTTGTCTTCCCTTTCCCTTTTCTAGAGGATTCTCCGGTTTTAGGTGCCATCAATGGTAATGGAAAAACAAAAAGCTTATGCTTTTACCACACCAAACTTAGAGTATTACTCACCCTCGAGCAAGAAAATAAAGAATTAGATGAAGAAGAAGAAGAAAAGATAGAGAAGAGGGGGGAGGTGTGTTTCGGCCAAGAAGAGAAGAGAGGGTTGTGTTGTGTGAAAATGAGGAAGAATGGAAGGCTTTATATAGGGAAGGGAGGGGG
>NC_029787.2:57119788-57120450 GCF_000816755.2 Arachis ipaensis | reverse complement strand
AGATCCTGAGGTGTTCAAGGATTTACAACCTTGCACCAAATTAGGCATGTAAAATGCCCTTGCACACAACTCTGGGCGTTCAGCGCCAGGTTGGTGCCCATTTTGGGCATTCAACGCCCATTTGTTGGTCATTTCTGGCATTGAACGCCAGAACCATGCTTCTTCTGGGCGTTCAGTGCCAGCTCCTCTCCAGGGTGCAATTCTGGCGTTCAGCGCGCAGATGATGCCCATTTTGGGCGTTCAGCGCCAGAACCATGCTCTGTTCTGGCGTTGAATGCCAGGCAGGTGCTTCCTCCAGGGTGTGATTTTTCTTCCGCTGTTTTTTATTCTGTTTCTAAATTTTTCGTTTATTTTGTGACTCCACATGATCATGAACCTAAGAAAACGTGAAAAACAAAAATAAAATTAGATAAATAAACATTGGGTTGCCTCCCAACAAGCGCTTCTTTAATGTCAATAGCTTGACAGTGGGCTCTCATGGAGCCTCACAGATATGCAGAGCTTTCTTGAGACCTCCCAACACCAAACTTAGAGTTTGGATATGGGGGTTTGACACCAAACTTAGAGTTGGGTTGTGGCCTCCCAACACCAAACTTAGAGTTTGACTATGGGGGCTTTGGTTGACTCTGCTTTGAGAGAAGCTTTTTCTGCTTCCTCTCCAT
>NC_029787.2:57114543-57118190 GCF_000816755.2 Arachis ipaensis | reverse complement strand
TGAACAAGGGAGGTTCATCTTCCCAAGTTTCAATACCAAATAATTTGGCATTTAGCTTTATGATTGCACCAAGGAGCTTGGCAGCTTGCTCTTCAGTAACATCCTCATTCTCTTCAGAAGAGGAATACTCATCAGAGCTCATGAATGGCATAAGGAGGTTCAATGGAATCTCTATGGTCTCTAGATGAGCCTCAGAGTCCTTTGGTTCCTCAGAGGGAAGCTCCTTATTGATCACTAGACGTCCCAGGAGGTCTTCCTCCTTGGGATTCACGTCCTCCTCTCCCTCTTTGGGTTCGGCCATTTTGGTTATGTCAATGGCCTTGCACTCTCCTTTTGGATTTTCTTCTGTATTGCTTGGGAGAGTACTAGGAGGGATTTCAGTGATCCTTTTACTCAGCTGGCCTA
Source organism: Arachis ipaensis (assembly GCF_000816755.2). Lineage (NCBI taxonomy): Eukaryota > Viridiplantae > Streptophyta > Magnoliopsida > Fabales > Fabaceae > Arachis > Arachis ipaensis. The sequence continues at coordinate 57,117,785 of NC_029787.2, read as the reverse complement.
CTTGTGCTTCCAAATTTCTAATGGAGGACCTTGTTTTATTCATGAAACTTACAGTGGCCATAGATAGATCAGAGACTAAATATGCTAAGCTAGATGGATTCTGCTCAGAATTCTCTGTCTGTTGCTGAGTGGATGATGGAAAAGGCTTGCTATTGCTAAACCTATTTCTTCCACCATTATTAAAGCCTTGTTGAGGCTTTTGATCCATCCATGAGAGATTTGGGTGATTTCTCCATAATGGATTGTAGGTGTTTCCATATGGTTCACCCATGTATTTTAACTCTGCTATTGCAGGGTTCTCAGGATCATAAGCTTCTTCCTCAGAAGATGCCTCTTGATTACTGTTGGATGCAGCTTGCATTCCATTCAGACTCTGAGAAATCATATTGACTTGTTGAGTCAATATTTTATTCTGAGCCAATATTGCATTCAGAGTATCAATTTCAAGAACTCCCTTCTTCATAGGCGTCCCATTACTCATAGGATTCCTCTCAGAAGTGTACATAAACTGGTTATTAGCAACCATGTCAATGAGTTCTTGAGCTTCTGCAGGCATTTTCTTTAGGTGATTGGATCCACCTGCAGAAGTATCCAATGACATCTTTGATAGCTCAGATAAACCATCATAGAATATATCCAGGATGGTCCAATCTGAAAGCATGTCAGAAGGACACTTTTTGGTCAGCTGCTTGTATCTTTCCCAAGCTTCATAGAGGGATTCACCTTCTTTCTGTCTGAAGGTTTGAACATTAGCTCTAAGCTTGCTCAGCTTTTGAGGAGGAAAGAACTTGGCTAAGAAAGCCGTGACCAGCTTATCCCAAGAGTTCAGGCTGTCTTTGGGTTGAGAGTCCAACCATATTCTAGCTCTGTCTCTTACAGCAAAAGGGAAAAGCATGAGCCCGTAGACTTCAGGATCTACTCTATTAGTCTTAACAGTATCACAGATCTACAAGAATTCAGTTAAAAACTGAAAAGGATCTGCAGATGGAAGTCCATGAAACTTGCAGTTCTGCTGCATCGGAGAAACTAGCTGAGGTTTCAGCTCAAAATTGTTTGCTCCAATGGTAGGAATGGAGATGCTTCTTCCATGTAAATTGGAATTAGGTGCAGTAAAGTCACCAAGCATTCTCCTTGCATTATTGTTGTTGGGTTCGGCTGCCATCTCCTTTACTTGTTCGAAATTTTCAATAAGGTTGTCTCTGGATTGTTGTAATTTAGCTTCTCTTAGTTTTCTCTTCAGAGTCCTTTCAGGTTCTAGATCAGCTTCAACAAGAATGCCTTTTTCTTTGTCCCTGCTCATAAGAAAGAGAAGAGAAAAAGAAAAAAAGAGGAATCCTCTATGTCACAATAAAGAGGTTCCTTATTGTTAGTAGAAGAAGAAAAGAAGAAAAAAACTCGAACACAGATAGAAGAGGGGGTTCGAATTTGGTGAGTGATGTGAGGAAGAGATTTTAGTAGATGAATAAATAAATAGAATAAGATGAGAGAGGAAGAGAATTTTCAAAAATTATTTTTAAAAAGAGTTAGTGATTTTCGAAAATAGTTTTTGAAAAAGGTTAGTAATTTTCGAAAATTAAAATCAAAAATTAAAATAATTGGTTAATTAAAAAGAATTTTTGAAAAAGAGGGAAGCTATTTTCGAAAATTAGAGAGAGAGAGAGAGTTAGTTGGGTGGTTTTGAAAAAGATAAGAAACAAACAAAAAGTTAGTTAGTTAGTTGAAACAAATTTTGAAAAGATAAGAAGTTAGGAAGTTAGAAAAGATATTTTGCAATCACTTTTTTTTTTTTTGAAAAAGGTAAGATAAGAAGATATTTTTGAAAAGATATGATAGAAATTAGTTTTTGAAAAAGATTTGATTTTTAAAATCTCAATTAATGACTTTATTCACAAGAAATCACAAGATATGATTCTAGAACTTAAAGTTTGAATCTTTCTTAACAAGTAAGTAACAAACTTGAAATTTTTGAATCAAAACATTAATTGATGATGTTATTTTCGAAAATAACTAAAAGAATTGAAAAAATATTTGATTTTTGAAAAAGATTTTGAAAAAGATAAGATTTTTTTTAAATTGAAAATTTGATTTGACTCATAAAAACAACTAGATTTTAAAAATTTTTGAAAAAGTCAAATCTAATTTTCGAAATTTTAAGAGAGAAAAAGGGAAAGATATTTTTTTGATTTTTGAATTTTTATGATGAGAGAGAAAAACAAGAAAAATGATGCAATGCATGAAAGTTATGGATCAAAACAATGAATGCATGCAAGAATGCTATGAATGTCAAGATGAACACCAAGAACACTATGAAGATCATGATAAACATTAAGAACACATTTTTGAAAAATTTTTAATGCAAAGAAAACATGCAAGACACCAAACTTAGAATTCATTAATGCTTAGACATAAAGAATTCAGGAATGCATATGAAAAACAAGAAAAGACACAAAACATGCAAATGCAAAGATCAAACAAGAAGATTACCAAGAACAACTTGAAGATCATGAAGAACACTATGAATGCCTGAATTTTTTCGAAAAATGCAAGATGAACATGCAATTGACACCAAACTTATAACATAACTCAAGACTCAAGCAAGAAACACAAAAAATATTTTTGATTTTTATGATTTTCTAATTTTTTTGTATTTTTTTCGAAAATTATTTTGAAAAAGAAAAAATAAGGATTCCAAAATTTTTAATATGAATTCCAAGAATCTTATGCTCTTTAGTCTAAAGCTCTAATAAAAGGGTCAGGCATGGCTTAATAGCCAACCAAGCTTTAGTATGTAACTCAGACATGACACGCCTAACATGCCCTACAGTCAGCCAGGCTTTAACCTGCTTCATGAAACACTAGAATTCATTCTTAAAAATTCTGAAGAAAAAAAAATATATTTTTTGAAAACATTTTTATTTTAAAATTTTTTTCGAAAACAAAGGAGAAATTTTTGAAAGAAATTTTTGAAAAATTTTTTTGAAAACTTTTTGAAAATAAGAAGGAAATTACCCAATCTAAGCAACAAGATGAACCGTCAGTTGTCCAAACTCGAACAATCCCCGGTAACGGTGCCAAAAACTTGGTATGCGAAATTGTTACTCAGGTTGTGAATTATTGTTCGAAATTGATTCCCTGGCGATGGCACCAAAAACGGATGCACAGAACCATGGTCTAAACATATCTTCACAACTTCGCATAACTAACCAGCAAGTGCACTGGGTCGTCCAAGTAATAAACCTTAT
>NC_029787.2:57060204-57114402 GCF_000816755.2 Arachis ipaensis | reverse complement strand
TTTCCTGCTGTCTTCATCCAATCAGTCTTACTCCTTTCTATGGCTGGCTTTGTGTAAGGATGTCACCGGTGCCAATGGCTACTTTCAATCCTCTCGGGAAAATGGTCCAAATGCTCTGTCACAGCACGGCTAATCGTCTGGAGGCATCACCCTTGTCGTTGGTTGCATCCTATTCCTCTCTGTGAAAATGGTCCGATGCGCTGTCACTGCATGGCTAATCATCTTGGAGGTTCTCGATCATACTGGAATAGAATTTACTATCCTTTTGCGTCTGTCACTACGCCCAGCACTCGCGAGTTTGGTGTTCGTCACAGTCATTCAATCCAGAGTCCTACTCGGAATACCACGGACAAGATTTAGACTTTCCGGACTCTCATGAATGCCGCCATCAATCTAGCTTATACCACGAAGATTCTGATTAAGAGATCTAAGAGATACTCATTCAATCTAAGGTAGAACGGAAGTGGTTGTCAGGCACGCGTTCATAGGGAATGATGATGATTGTCACGTTCATCACATTCAGGTTGAAGTGCGAATGAATACCTTAGAAGCGAAATAAGATGAATTGAATAGAAAACAGTAGTACTTTGCATTAATCTTTGAGGGACAGCAGAGCTCCACACCTTAATCTATGGAGTGCAGAAACTCTACCGTTGAAAATACATAAGTGATAATGGAGTTCATTGGTCTCGGCCCCAGAGGGGAACCGGAGTAACCAAGACTACGAATACAATGATAAAAAGTTCTATTTATAATAAACTAGTCACTAGTGTTTACAGAAGTAAGTAATTGATGCATAAATCCACTTTCGGGGCCCACTTGGTGTGTGCTTGGGCTGAGCTTGAAGTCTACATGTGGAGAGGTCATTCTTGGAGTTGAACGCCAGCTTTTGTGCCATTTTGGGCGTTGAACTCCACTTTGCAACTTGTTTTTGGCGCTGGACGCCAGAATTGGGCAGAGAGCTGGCGTTGAACACCAGTTTGCGTCGTCTACACTTGGGCAAAGTATAGACTATTATATATTGCTGTAAAGCCCTGGATGTCTACCTTCCAACGCAATTGAAAGCGTGCGATTTTGAGTTTTGTAGCTCCAGAAAATTCATTTTGAGTGTAGGGAGGTCAGAATCCAATAGCATCAGCAGTCCTTCTTCAACCTCTGAATCTGATTTTTGCTCAAGTCCCTCAATTTCAGCCAGAAAATACTTGAAATCACAGAAAAACACACAAACTCATAGTAAAGTCCAGAAATGTGAATTTAACATAAAAACTAATGAAAACATCCCTAAAAGTAAGTAGATCCTACTAAAAACATAGTAAAAATAATGCCAAAAAGCGTATAAATTATCTGCTCATCATTAAGCAACCATAGTCATCATGCCCAAAAGAATATAAGTGTTAGTGAGAAAACTAAAAAGAGAGTTAGAATGTTAACAAGGTCAAAAGTTAGAAAACTAAGTCATATATTAGTGGCATGACAATTATGGGACTTAACCAAGAGAAGCGCAAATAAATCTATAAAGAACAAGCATGGCCACAATCATGAGGATGATGCAGTCATTGATGATGAAATATGATTTTGCATAGAAGCATATAATAGAAAAGCGGTTCATCAACAATGCCCATGGTCACCAAGTATGATGCATATAAGCGGGAAACAAAATAAACATAGAAATGCCAACCAAAGTAACCCAAGAAATGAACTTGGTGCAAGTCAAGTAAATCTCAATATCAAAAGTGTCAAGTTCAATTCCAAGTAGCAATTTTAAAAGCAAAACAATTTCTAAAAATTTGGGCAATATACCGATAGTAAATCGGATGTTCTCGGATAACAAAGGCAGCAAAGTAATGTCATATGAATCCAAAATATGTTAAACACAATTGCAAGCAAGGATTTCATATGATTGATGACATGTCATCTTGTGCATGTTTTCTATACTTTTTCATACAAGAAATTAATGATTAGTGCTTAAATAATGAATGTTTTTGTGCTTAAATAATATATTTCTTTGATCTTTTGATTTTATAAACTTTGTAGGAAATAAGTGGAAAAAGAAAAAAAAATCACAAATTAAGCTCAAAAGGTGAAAAGAGGAATTTTGGGGCACGCTTTGAAGATTGAGCACGCTTTGGAACGAAAGCATGGCTCGTGACCATAAAGCCTTGGCATTAGTAACATGATACATTAGCATTAATACCTTATGCATGCATTATCATTAAATTAATAATTAAAGCATGCATGCATGAAACTTTTATTATTAATGCCAATTAGCAATGAATGAATCAAGCTTTACGTTAATTAAGTAATGCTAATGCATTGGCATTACTAATTAATGTAATAAAGCCAATGAAAGCGTGCATGCAATATTATTAATGCCATCAATTCATGAACCATGCGTTAATATAATATGCAAGCTAAGGCGTTAATAATATTTATGCATACAATTAGCCATTTAATTTGCTAGCATGGGGCCATTAATCAAAAAGAAGCTTAGGGTGAATAAAGCAAGGAACGCTGCGCTCTTTCAATAACGCTCCAACAAGAGCGCTACGTTCATAAAAAGAACGCTATGTTCTCTCGTTCAAGAATGCCAACGGGGAGCTAAGTTAACTAAATGAGCATTTTTGTGCCAATTTGAATTTGGAATTGAAGATCTGCAACCGACGCGCACGCATATAGGGACGCGTACACGTGGGGAGCGCTCATATTACGAGCGCTACGCTCGTTTGGTGAACTCCACTATGGACGCGCACGCGTACAGCACGCGTATGCGTCACAAGTACAATTTTTTAAGATTACGCGTACGCGTAAGTGACGCGTACGCGTGGGTGTAAAAGCGCTCCATTCTTTATTTGAACGCTACGCTCTCCTGGAAGTGCAACTCTTGCTCAATTAATCTGATTCAAAGCCCATTGAAAATTTGAAGCAAGCAGAGCCTATTGACATCACTCAAAGGCACAAGACACAGTTAGAATAGGAATTTCATTTATTTGTAATTTGTATACTATTTTATTTTCATTTTGTAAAGCCTATATAAAGGCATCAGTTTCATTTCAGTAGGAGGTGAAATAGTGCTGGAGTAGGTTGCATTAGTAGTAGGCAGCAGTAGGAGTAGGAGTAGGAGTAGAATAGAAGGCTTTTTTACCTTTCTGCCATTTTTACAATTCAGTATTGAGTTCAATTTAGCTTATGCAAATTCAGTTTCTGATAATTCTCTTCTGGAATTTTCATTTTTGCCAATTTTACCTTTCTGTTCCTATTACTTTCAAATTACTTTCATGCAATTTTAACCTTCTGTAATTGTTCTGAGTTCTGATTTACTGCTTCATTTAATTTCCTTGCACCTAATTCCTTTTACATTTACTGCCATTTATGTTTCTTGCTCTTTAAGATTCTGTCAATTTACTTTATGCAATTTAAAATTCTTGCAATTTACTTTCTGTTGCTCAAATCTCACTTAATTCACCACTGTTAGCTTAACTAGACTAATCACCTCACTAAAGTTGTTTGATCCATCAATTCCTGTGGGATCGACCTCCCTTTTGTGAGTTTTACTACTTAATGCGACCTGGTACACTTGAGGGTGAGTTTGTGTGGAATCGTTTTTCCCTCATCAAGTTTTTGGCACCGTTGCCATGGATTGATTTAGATCGACAATGATTAAGTGGGTGATAAGGCTAGATTAAGCATTTTCTTTGTTTTTTGTTCTTTTAATTTTCTATTTTAGGCTGATACCAAGGTGTTTGAGTTATTGCCTCACAAAGAAATTCTCATCTGTGACATGAATTTCAGGTTTCATTGGTGATTGTGTTTTACAAAATTCAAATGGAGTTTAACTCATCTTTTGATCAAACAAATTTTATGGGATATTGCCCACCATCACAATATGTTTCAATTCATTATCCTAATGGTGGCTGGGAGTATCACCAAGAATTAACAGATTCTGAACAATCCAATCAATGGGGATATGCTTCAGAGCCACAAGATGAGCAAAACAATTTCATGAGATATTGCCCAACACCACAAAATGATTCATGTCATTATGCTAATGGTGGATGGGAATATCAACAAGAAATGATAGAGTATGAAGACCTCCCAAAGCCACAAGCTGACTCATATTGCTATAACAACTACTCATATTATGATTGGAAGGGTCAAAACCAAAGAGATCTTAATGATCTATACTGAGTTCATCAAGAAACATTATCACTGGAGTGTGCTTTCAATAAATTCATGCAAGATTTCCCCCCAATGCCATAAGATGATCCATACTGTGATGATATCAACAATTAAACACAATTAAACACATTATAAACCATAAAATAGTGGGTAAAGATCATGATAAAACCACACAATTAGGAAGGAAATATAAATGCATGCTAATCATATGAATAAGTGGGTAAAGATCATGATAAAACCACATAATTAAACACATTATAAACCACAAAAATAGTGATTTATCAACCTCCCCACAATTAAACATTAGCATGTCCTCATACTTAGTTGAAGGAGATAAAATAAATGAGTAGGAACATGTAAAACTCATGCAATGCAATGCAACCTATATATGTGAATGCAACTATATGATTCTTGTCTACTTGATCAATAGTAAATAAGCTCTTCAAAACAATTACAAATCAAATTCCACTAATTCAATTCTTATACAGTAAGAACAGATAAAAATGCAAGAAGGTAGCTCATGAAAGCAGGGAACACAGAATTTCAAGCATTGAACCCTCACTGATGATGTATGTACGCTCTAATCTCTCTAGTGTATAGGGCAATCACTCTATCCTTCTCTAATCATGCTCTCTAATTTTTGTTCTTCTCCTAACCAATCAACAACATTTAATATACCAATGCAAACATCATGAGGTCTTTTCAAGGTTGTAATGGGGCCAAGGTAATGGTAAGGATACATATGTGGCTAAGTAAGCTTTTAAACTGAATCTTTAATTAACCCAAGCTTTAACATAACCTATATATATTCTTTATAACTTTAGAATTCATGCCTAGCTACCCAGAATTTCCCTTTCACATTCCATACTCGTGTATCAACTTTTTATTTTAATTTTATCATACATGCATTGATCTTTGAATTCTTAACTTAGCATTGGGGTAATTTTGTCCCCTTATTTATTTATTAAATATTTTTGTTTTCTTTTTCATAAACATAAAAATAAACATAGCTTATCAATAAACATAGATTTTTTTAATTCTTGTAGTTTCACATGAGTAGGTATCCAAATTCCCAATATATTATCATGACATATTCCCTTATTATCTTTTGTTCCCACAATTTCCCATACTTAATTAGCACACACAATTCTATCTTAAACTAACCAAAGATTCAATTTGGGATATACAATTGTTTTTTCTGCTTAAGGCTAGTAATGTAGTAAAATATAGAACAAATGGGATTTAAAGGCTCAAAGTGGCTAACAAAGGTAATTGAAAGGTTAGGTTTAATTTGGATAAGTGAGTTTAAACAAATAATGGCCTCAATCGTATGCAAGCATACAAATATAATAAACATTGGACATATAGGATGAAACAAAATATAGATTACAATCATAGAGAAGTAAACACACAAGAATAAAATAATTATGGTTAAATAATATAACCATGCATAAAGGCTCAAATCTCACAGGTTGTGTGTTCTTTAGCTTAAAAATCATGTTCCAAATACAACTTCAAGCAAATTTAACATAAAAGTTTTAATTAAAGTTAGTGAAATTTTGTTCCAAAAATAGGGTCTTAGAGGAAAACTTATTGTCTTTTCAATCAAGTAGAATATGCATGCAACTAACCTATTACTATGCAATTTATCCTATTCTACAAAAGAAAAACTAACTAAATATCCTAATTTATTGGTGTTTAGGGAAGAGAAATTACCTCCGGAAGTCAGGTACTGACTGACCTCCCCACACTTAAGGCTTTGCACCGTTCTCGGTGCCATCTGTCAGGAACAAAGGTGGGCTGGTAGCAGTATCTCTACAGTCGGGACCATCATGGCTTCCTGTGCTGGTAAAGAAAGTGGAGTCCAAGGTGTCTGAGTCCTTGAATTTTCCCATAATCAGCTCCTTGAGTTATGTGAATCGGCGCTTTAAAGGAAGTGGAATCCAGGGTGTCTGAGTCCTTGAATTTTCCCATAATCAACTCCTTGAGGTATGTGAATTGGCACTTGTTACGACGCTCTCTCATCTTAGCTTTGTGTTCCTGCCGATCCAACCTTTCGAGTATCTGATGGAGCAGTTAGTCTGTTGTAGGTGCTTGTGGTGTTGAAGAAGGAATATCTTCAATCGGTTCAGTAGGATGCCTTGTGGCGGCTGGTGCAGGTCTGATGTATTTTCCGTTAGGGACATACTGATCATCCCGTGGGAGCATGGCTTTGGTGTCCCCAGCTCTGTAGAAAATTCTGGCTGCTGAGACAAGATCTGAGACCAAGACAAGAAAAGGTAAGCTGCCCATAATTTGTACGTGTCCTATGGCATTCCGGATGTGTCTTGGTAGGTTCAGTGGTTGGTCTGTAAGGATGCACCATAGTAGAACGGCCATGTCCGCAGTGAAGGAGGACTCGTGAGTGCTCGAAAAGACGTAATGGGACATGATCTTTGCCCATACGTGAGCCTCCAAGGTAAGTGCTGAAGCCGATATTCCCTTAGGGCGGGTACGATGGTATCCGTAGATCCAACGGCTGCCAGGTAGTGCGATATCTTTAAGAACGGCGTCCCAGTCAAATTGGTACATCTGGCGCTTGAGTGCGGCTTCTTGAAAGGTGTCCAATCCTTCTGGAACAGGGGGAAGACCTAGAGCTTTTTGAATGGCCTCTTCTGTAATGGGGACTTGCTTCTGACGGACAAAGACAGACTGCAGGGTTGGCAGGTGGAAGTTGGAGTAGAACTCGACTACCCAAGAAAGATTGCCCTGCCTCGGCTGTCTCTGTAGGAAACCCCATTGTCTTTGTGCAATTTGCGGCTCAACAAAGGTAGCAATATGGTTTGGGAGGAGAAGAAGGTATTTGTTGTTGTAACTCCTTTTTGCTAGGATGGCGAACATCTGCTCACAGTAGCGATTGGAAAATCGCGCAGTGTCCTTTGCTGGGAAGGCCCTTTCTTTATCATCAACCTTTATAATCCTCTTAGTTCTTTTTGTTGAGGGTTTAACCGCAGTTGAAGAGGGCTCTGCCACTAATGCTCTTTTTGTTCCTCTTCTTGCTGGTGGTTTGGGAGTAGCTTTCTCTATTCCTTTCTTGGTGACCATCCTGAAAAGGGAAAAAAGAAAGTAACGTATATTCAAAGAGATAGAGCAAGGAAAGAGGGTTGTATAAGTGATAAACAATGCACGGTAAAGAGGATGTTGGTAACACATGGTCTTGACTACATGTAAAAAGTTCATCAATGGAAATATAGCAAGTGCATTAGAGGATAATTAAATGCAAGGGGTTTATTGGCATGCAGGCAAAGGCATGAGTAGCATAGATCAAGCATTTAATTAGTTGAATGTGTTATCACTCGTAACAAACTAGCCATCACGTTTGTATTGATAATTAAATTCAATTAATAAAATAGTAAAGGGAATTTGTGAAAAGCAAGCATTGAATAGTAGAATAGAATAATGTAGAAAAATGCATGATGCCATATGGGCTTTTTCACAAACACATAGCATGCATGGTAAATAAGGTATAGAAAGTATTAAAGTGAACATGCAAGCAACCTTTTAAAAAAAAGTAATATATAATTGCTAAACAATTTTACAATAATCCCCAAGCATATAATGAGAAATAATGACTCAAATAAATTTCCAACACCAAGTAAAAAGGAAAAAGAAAGAAAAAGAAAAAATGGATAATGAAAGTAAAAAGAAAAGAAAAGAAGATAACATATAAAAATAAGGAGAATAATAGAAAAGTAAGGGGGGAAGAAGAAAAGAAAACCTTGTTAATGGAGGTGAGAGAGAGAGAGAGAGAGAGAGTAGACAGTGAGAAAGAAGGAAGAAGGAAGAAGGAAGAAGTAAGGAGGAAAAAAGAAAATAGGATTTGGGGAAAAGAAAAATAAGATAACTGGCAAATCAGGGAAGCTGTGCGGCGCAAGCGACGCGGTCGCGTGGGGCAAGTGGTCGCGCGACTTGCACTTATACTAATTGACGCGGTCGCGTCAGTCACACGGTCGCGTGACCCATTTTATGCTACTGGCGCGAGGGCAGCCTCGCACTTGCACAATTCTCTGTTTAAACTCTTATTGCGCCAAATGTTGGGTGACGCGATCGCGTGGGGCATGCGATCGCGTGAGTGGCCATTAGAAGGATATGACGCGAACGCGTGAGCCATGCGTCTGCGTGGGAAGAATTGTGCGTTCAGCGCCAATCCAGCACCACTCTAGCATAACTTTTGGTCTTGAACCCTTTTCACGTCGAATTCCAGGGCACGCGGCCGCGTGAGTGACGCGGTCGCATGGGAGGCCAATGTTCCCACCCAACGCGAACGCGTCGGCGACGCAGTCGCGTGGGGCGATTTGTGCCACGGGCACGCCTCCAGCCACGCTCTTGCGTGTCTCTCTGTTCATTTTATTAATCCCTCCAATCACTTGCGGCGCGGACGCGTCAATGATGCGGTCGCGTCGCGTGAAATTTTTTTTTAAAATAAAAGTATGTAAATGCAGATGCACGAAATGTACTAATAAAGAGAAGAGTTATTGAATAGGAAAACTAAGAATAAAGAAAAGAACGATCATACCATGGTGGGTTGTCTCCCACCTAGCACTTTACTTTAACGTCCGTAAGTTGGACGCTCCACTAGCTCAGTCTTCGGCTATGTGGGGATCTTCAAAGAGGAAGATCTCGAGCTCCTTGTTTTTCTTCATCCTCTCTCCATGGTACCGCTTTAAACATTGTCCATTAACTTTGATAAGTTCAGAGCTTGAAGGATGATTTAGGTGAAAAACTCCGTACGGTTCGGCCTTCTCTACTCTGTATGGACCTTCCCATCTTGATCTCAACTTGCCTGGCATGAGCCTCAGTCGAGATTTGTAAAGGAGGACTAAATCCCCAGGTTGGAACTCTTTTCTCTTGATGTGCTGATCATGTACAACCTTCATCTTCTCCTTGTATAGTCTTGAGTTCTCATAAGCTTCTAGGCGAAGGCTTTCCAGTTCTTGCAGTTGCAACTTCCTTTCAGCTCCGGCTTTCTCAATTCCCATGTTGCACTCCTTTACTGCTCAAAAGGCTTTGTGCTCTACTTCAACAGGGAGATAACAAGCTTTTCCATAAACTAAGCGGAAAGGACTCATCCCAATGGGTGTTTTGTATGTTGTTCTGTATGCCCAGAGTACATCTTGTAGCCTGATGCTCCAGTCTCTTCTATGAGGTTTGACTATCTTCTGCAAGATACGCTTTATCTCTCTGTTTGACACCTCGGCTTGCCCATTAGTCTGACGATGGTAGGCTGTTGCAACCTTATGAATTAACCCATGCTTCTTCATTAATCCTGTTAGTCTCATGTTACAAATATGGGTGCCTTGATCGCTCACGATTGCTCGTGGTGATCCAAAGCGACAAATAATGTGGTTTCTCACAATGGAAACAATAGTGTTAGCATCATCAGTGCAGGTAGGAATTGCTTCCACCCATTTGGAAACGTAATCCACAGCTAACAATATATAAAAATAACCATTAGAATTTGGAAATGGACCCATGAAGTCAATGCCTCAAACATCAAAAATTTCACAGAAAAGTATAATTTGTTGAGGCATCTCATCCTTCTTGGATATATTACCAATTTTTTGGCATGGGAAACAAGACCTACAAAATTCAGCAGCGTCTCTAAAAAGAGTAGGCCACCAGAATCCACCGTCTAAGATTTTTCTAGTTGTTCTTTGAGGGCCAAAATGTCCTCCACTCTCAGATGAGTGACAGGCCACTAAGATTGACTGGAATTCTGATTGAGGCACACACTGTCTAATTACCTGGTCAGCGCCACATATCCATAAATATGGGTCATCCCATATATAATATTTAGACTCGCTTTTTAGCTTGTCTCTTTGATGCTTAGAAAAGTTTGGAGAAAAGTGCAGCTAACTAGATAATTAGCTACAGGTGCATACCAAGGGACTACCTCAGATACTGCTTGTAGGTTATCAAATGGGAAATTATCAGCTATAGGAGTAGGGTCATCTGTAATGTGCCCAAGGCGACTCAAGTGGTCTGCCACTAAATTCTGGTTACCACTCCTATCCTTAATTTCCAAATCAAATTCTTGTAATAGCAGTATCCAACGTATAAGCCTTGGTTTGGACTCCTTTTTAGCTAATAGATACTTTAGAGCTGCGTGGTCTGAGTACACTACTACCTTCGTACTAAGTAAATAGGCTCGAAATTTATCCAGAGCAAAAACAATAGCAAGAAGCTCTTTCTCAGTAGTAGTGTAATTGGACTGAGCGGCATCTAAAGTTTTAGACGTATAAGCAATAACAAAGGGGTCCTTACCTTCACGCTGAGCCAGTGCTGCTCCTACTGCATGGTTGGAGGCGTCACACATTATTTCAAATGGCTGGCTCCAGTCTGGTCCTCTGACAATTGGAGCTTGAGTCAGGGCGGTCTTCAGCTTATCAAACGCTTATTTCCAATCCTCACTGAACTCGAACTCAATATCCTTCTGTAGTAGTCTAGATAAGGGAAGTGCTACCTTATTGAAGTCCTTAATGAATCTCTTGTAAAAACCTGCATGGCCAAGGAACAAACGGACTTCCCTCACAGAGGAGGGGTAAGGTAAACTAGAAATAACATCCACCTTTGCTGGATCTACAGAAATGCCAGTATTAGACACAACATGTCCTAGTACAATACCTTGTTTTACCATAAAGTGACATTTTTCTAAATTTAATACAAGGTTTGTACTGACACATCTATCTAATACTCTAGATAATCCATCTAAGCAAAGGCTAAAGGAATCGCCATATACACTAAAATCATCCATAAAAACTTCCATACAGTCCTCAATAAGATCAGAGAAAAGACTCATCATGCACCTTTGGAAGGTAGCTGGTGTATTGCACAAGCCAAAGGGCATTCTCTTGTAAGTATAAGTCCCAAAAGGACATGTGAAAGTGGTCTTTTCCTGATCCTCAGGAGCTATATAAATCTGAAAATAACCTGTGTAACCATCTAAAAATCAATAATGTGATTTACCTGACAGGCGATCTAGCATTTGATCAATGAATGGAAGAGGATAATGATCCTTACGAGTGGCCTGGTTGAGGCGTCTGTAGTCAATGCAGACCCTCCAAGCGTTCTGAACTCTGGTTTCCATGAGATCTCCATGCTCATTCTTCACTATAGTGACTCCAGACTTCTTGGGCACCACTTGTACTGGGCTTACCCATTCACTGTCTGAAATGGGGTAGATGATATCTCCCTCCAGTAGTCTGGTCACTTCCTTCTTGACAACTTCTAAGATAGTAGGGTTCAGTCTTCTCTTGGGTTGACGGACAGGTCTTGCTCCCTCTTCTAAAAATATCCTATGCTCACAGACTTGAGGGTTGATGCCTACTATGTTTGCCAAACTCCAACCAATTGCCTTCTTATGCCTCCTCAGCACACTAAGTAATTGCTCTTCCTGTTGAGAAGTGAGTTCCCTTGCAATGATAACTGGAAACTTTTGCTCGTCTTCAAGGTAAGCATATTTGAGGTGTGGAGGAAGGGGTTTTAATTCTAGCTTCTGATCATGGTCAGGCTATGGGTTGTCTGGAGCTGGTAACAATGGTAAAGCACTGTCATTGTCCTCCGAGAATGTCCCTACACTTGGACCTTGTCCTATGTACTTCTCTTCAAATTCCTCCTGGTGAACTTCAGCCACGGTTTCATCTATGATGTCACACTGGAGGATAGAATGATCCTCCGGAGGATGCTTCATAACTCCATTCAGATTGAAGATTACTACTCGGCCATTTATTTCAAAAGAGTATGTTCCTGAAAAAGCATCTAATTTGAACTTCGAGGTCTTCAGGAATGGTCTTCCAAGTAGGATTGATGATGGTTTCTCTGAGTCATTTTGGGGCATCTCCAGGATATAAAAATAAATTGAAAATGTGAGCCCCTTAATGCCCACTAATACATCTTCAGCAACTCCAGCCACTGTAATAATGCTTTTATCTGCTAACACAAAACGAGCTGCCGACCTTTTTAAGAGAGTGAGCCTCAAAATATCATATATAGACAAAGGCATTATACTCACACATGCTCCTAAATCACACATGCAGTCAGAAAATACTACACCACCAATAGTACAATTAACCATACATGGACCTAGGTCACTACACTTTTCAGGTAAACCTCCCATTAAAGCAAATATGAAACTTCCTAAAGGAATAGTTTCTAATTCATTAATTTTGTCTTTATGTATACATAAATCTTTTAGAAACTTTGCATATTTAGGTACCTGTTGAATAACATCAAAAAGATGAACAGTTACCTCAACCTTTTTGAATATCTCTACCATTTTGGGATCAGGTTCCAGCTGCTTCCTGGGCTTCCTTGCATGTTGTGGAAATAGAATGGGAGTGGTGTCTTCTGCAGTGTCTGCGCCCTTTGGTGCTTCCTCCTGTGGTTGAACTTCTTATTTTTCAGCCATGTCCTGTATGTCCTCTTCCTCTTCAACATCTTCTATTTCCACTACCTCTTCAGCTGAGGCGTATTCTGGTAGGCTTGGCTCCTCCTAATTCCTCTCCTGCAGTGTGGTTCCGGATCTTAGGGTGATGGCATTAATGCCACCCTTTGGATTGGGTAATGGTTGAGAGGGGATTCCACTGGAGCTCAAAGGCTGGTTATTGGAGTTATTCATTGATCCAATCTGTGAGACAAGAGCTTGCAAAGTAGAGTTCAGACCATTTAGTGTAGCATAAAGGTTATTTTCCATGGTCTGTTGTCTCCGATCAATAGATTGTAGTAAGTCGTCATTAGAAGATGAAGAAGGATAAGTAATTTGAGAGGTCTGCTGTTGGGTATTCTGTGGTCCTTGGGATTGCCTCAGGTGAGGTTCTCTGTAAGACTGGTTCTGGTTCTGCTGCCTGTTGTTATTATTCTACCTCTGATTTCCCTGATTGTCTCTGCCTCCTCTGTTGTTGTTGTCCCTCCAATTCTGGTTAGAATTGTCCTGCCATCCATGGCTGTAATTGCCACCCTGATTGTACCCTTGGTTGGGGCGGTCATAGAAGTTATGAGTGGCTGCCACGGTGTTGTCTTCTAGCTAGAGTTGCGAACATTCATCAGTATAATGGCTATAATCAGCACAGACTCCTTAAACTCTATGTGGGACTAACTGTTGGCTTTGATGTGGTGGAGAAGGTTGAGCTTGCTGAACTTGTTGTTGATTCAATTGCATCTGCTTCAGCAAGTTGGTCATTTCACAGATACTCTGAGTTAGAGCAGCAGTCTCTCTGCTAGAGGATACTTCTGCAACGGTTTTTGAACGGCCTTGTTTCTGCCTATGATTTTGAGTAGATTCAGCTAAGTTGCTGATCAATTGCCATGCCTCATCAGTGGTCTTGTACTTTTTCATAGACCCATTGCTAGCACTTTCCAATATGGTCTTATCTTGGGGCCTCATGCCCTGTGTGACGTAACCGAGTAACACTATCTTGTCAATCATATGGTGGGGGCATGCTTCCAGAAGAATATTGAAGCGCTCCCAGTATTCATAGAGAGTCTCGGATTCGTCCTAAACAATCATGGAAATGTCTTTCCTCAGTTTATTAGTAACTTCAGCTAGAAAGAACTTTTCCAAAAATTCTCTTCTAAGTGTATCCCAGTCGGATACAGTTGCTGCGGGTTGAGTGTAGTACCACTCTCTTGCCTTTCCCTCAGGAGAAAACGAGAAAGCTTTCAACAAAATTGAAGTTTCATCTGCACCATCACGCTTGATAGTAGAACAGGCTGCTTGAAAATATCTCAGGTGCTTGATAGGCTCTTGAGCAGGTAAGCCATGAAACTTGGGCATCAAATTGAGCAGTGCAGTCTTTATTTCAAAGTCTGTAGCCACCGCTAGGTGATGCGCTTAAAACGGTTGCATTGTAAAATCAGGGGCTCCAGCCTCCTGGATAGTAACTCTCCTAGGTGCTGCCATGTCACCTACACGTAAATCAACCAAATTAGTAGAACGGGGGCTGGTTTCTTCCTCAAATAACGTTTCAGATCCGCCCTCAGAGAGGACTAACCGACGCCGAGCTTGCCTTATTCGTGAAATAGTTCTTTCAATCTCAGGATCGAATACTGGCAAGCTTGGATCAGGAAGTGAACGCGTCATCTAACGAAAGAAACAAGCAGCTCATAGTAGCAAGATAAAATAAAATACAAATAAATAAATTCCAATCAATAACTTAGCACTCTATTGTAACTCCCCGACAACGGCGCCAAAAATTGACGTGGCGGAAATTGGCGAGTCAAGAATTGTTATAAGATATGCGTTGCAAGTATAGTTCTTAACCAACCAGAAATCCGCTTATCAATTTAGAAGGGTGTCACAAAAATTAAAATTAAAATACTGGGAGTATAAATCCCAGGTCGTCTCCCAACGAGTTGCAGAAAGGTGTGCTATTTTATTAATCAGATGCTTTCAAAATGGTTTGAATTGAATAATAGGAAATTAAATTAGAGAATTTATGTAATTTAAATAAAAGCCTTGACTGGGAGTAGATTAGCTGGAAGCCCTATTCTTGTTGGAGTACTCTCAAGATTAATTGATAATTGAAGGTTGTTCTGTTTAGTTATCCCTTACAAGGTAAGGAAAAGTCAAACAAGTTGGAATGCTACTTCTATTCACAAGTTCCAACCCACTCAATTAAAAGGGATTGGTGTCAGTGGCTAGAGGGCAATCCAACAATAAACCCAATTACAATTCTTCTTTTTTTTGAGCATTCCAACTCAAGGGTTCCTTTCAATCAACTCCCCATCAAGTTAGGGAACTACTCGCTCATTGTGAATGTAGAATTCATAACATAGGAAAGGGAATTAAAGAAAGACATGATAAATAGAAATCAAATAAATCAATTAAAAATAAAAGTAATTCTTGTATTAATAAATTCTAAAATAATCTAATAGTAAAATTGAGTAAATTAAAGGACATGGAAGAGTAGAGCCAAGTAAATAAAACGAACTAGAATGACGAAGTCTTGATGAGGTAATAACTCTTCTCAATATCCCAAAAAGCAATAGAAATAAAAATCCTAAGAACTATGAATGTGGAGAGAGAAAACCTAGAGGAGGAGTAAAACTAGATCTAAAAACTAAAATTGTGTAGAATGAATGTTGTTGTTGATTTCTGCATGTCCTCTGGCTCTAGTCTGCTTTTCTGGGCCAAAAACTAGGTCAAAACAAGGCCCAAAATCGCCCCCAGCGAATTCTGCAGATTATGCAGATCGCGCACGTCACGCGATCTTGTCATTCATGCGGCTGCGTCATTCGACGTTTTGCCCTGCCACGCGAGCGCGTCGTGCACGCCTCCGCGTCACTTGTGCTATTCCAATCCGCGCGGTCGCATAAGCCATGCGGCTGCGTCACTGCGATTTCCTCTCTTTCGTGCGGTCTCGTGAGCCATGCGGCCGCGTCACGTCTCGTTGGTCATCTCCACAATTTCTTGTGTTCCTTCCATTTTTGCAAGCTTCCTTTCCAATCTCCAATTCATTCATGCCCTATAAAGCCTGAAACACTTAACACACAGATCACGACATCGAATGGAATAAAGGAGAATTAAAATACGTAATTAAAAGTCTCTAGGAAGCAAGTTTTCAATCATGTAATAATTTTAGCAAGGAAATATAAATGCATGCTAATCATATGAATAAATGGGTAAATATCATGATAAAACCACACAATTAAACACATTATAAACCATAAAATAGTGGTTTATCAGGGGGCAATTAGTTTAGCCAACATGAGCCTTTAGTTAGTTTTCTAGAGAGAGAAGCTCCCTCTTCTCTCTAGAATTAGGTTAGGATTAGGTTAGATCATCTTAATCTCATGTTTAATTACTTGATCTCATCTTGTTTCCTTTACAATCTCTCATTTCTTCATCTTGATTCTCTTAATTGTGATGTTAATTTCTCATTTTGCTCTCTTTTGTGATGATGAACTCATGTAGGACTTGATTTACTTTTAATGTAATTTAATGTTGATGTTTCTTTTTATTGATGAATTGAATTGTGATCTTACTTTTCTTGTACTTAGTAGTTGTTAGATTTTATTATTCTTACAATTTATGATGTTTACCTTTATTGCACTCTATGTGTTCGATGAAATGATCTCTTTAATTTTTGAGTAGTTTTGTCAACTCTTGGCCTAAGCCAAGGGAATTGGGTAATCTTGAGTCATTGGGTATGATGGATTTGGTGATTTGAGAACCCATGGTGATCAATTTGACACCCATTGACGCTAACCCACTACTAAGTTAATTAGTAGGTAGGTTAGGACTTAAGGGTGGATGTGATCAAATCTATTTGACGTACTTCAAGCTTAGGAGTAAATGTTACGTACTTAAAGCTTTTGGGAAGTAGACTTAATAGGTTGGCCTCTCATGATTATCAATATTCAGTTTGTTGACAAGGATGGTGATCTCAATTACCCAAATCTTAGTCAAGAGTTCTTTATTTTGCTCTCTTTATTCGCTTGCTAATTCTATTTTTCTTGCCCTCTCATGAACCAAGATCCCCCTTTTACCCCTTCATAGCTAATAACTAAGCACTACATTGTTATCCTAGGGAGACGACCCAGAGTCCAAATACTTCGGTAATTTTTTATTGGGGTTTGTACATGTGACAAAACCAAATTTTTTATGCGAGAATTGTTTGTTGATTTGGAGCTATGCTTACAACGAAGTCCTTATTTCTATAAGAGAAATTCTAAACCATCAAGCGAAACTCGAATGTCAAGAGGATACCAAGAAAAGGGACACTGACTGGTTCTTCTCTCCCCTTGAGGTCATTCCTTTTAACAAACTGGAAAAAGAGGAAGAAAGTTGAGAACAACATGTCAAGCTAATGACACTAAAAGAGCACTTGTTGGGAGGCAACCCAACCTTAGGTAACATTTCATTTCTCTGCTTTGTTTATTTTATCTCTGTGCTTTGTTTAATTTTAATAAATTGGCATATGATTACATTCTAAGTTTTGGTGTTGCCCTGCAACAATCTGTTTTCAATCTTTATGGATGATTGCATCAATTCTAAATTGAAAGTGTCACACTAAGTTTCTAAGTTTGGTGTGCCACTTAATTTTCTATACAATAAATCCAGCAAAACTACTTGTCTGCATAATCATAATGCCTTTACAGTGTTATCTTTCTTTTGTTTTGACACCTTATTATTCTCTTCGTTTTTAGTCATTTCGTGGTTTATAATGCTTTCTTGTATTTTGCTCCTTAAACTGTTTTTGTTAAGACCTCACCAAGAAATCCTTATCCATGATAGATTCTTCGCTTGGTGATTGTATGTAACATATAACAGTTTCATTTGCTTAGTTTTATTTTCAAATAAATTGACATGTGATTTCATTCTAAGTTTGGTGTTGCTATTCAACAAAAATTTGTTCCCAATCTCTACTGGATACTTGCATCAATTCCAAGTGAAAGTATCACACTAAGTTTGGTGTGCCACTTATCTTTTATGCAATGTATCATGCACACCCCACGTTTTTTTTGCAATCACAATGTCTCTGTTTCATGTGGCTTCATTGTTATTTTTTATTTTGCTTGCTTGAACACATCTACTGCTGACATTTTCTTGTGTAAGACACTCATAGTCCATTCTAGACCCCATCGCCATTGTTCTAATTGTTGCTTGAGGATGAGCAAACACTCTAAGTTGGTATGAAAAGGGGAAGAATATGAGGAAATTGACAACAATAGTGAAGATGAACTACAAGGTAGTAAAGTTCTTTTTCCTCTTATTTGTTTCCAATACTTTAACTTGCATGATTGTCTTCTATCTCTCTGTATGCATGTGTGTTGTGAATAAGCATAGCTTGATTGCTGAATTATAACATGCTGCTGTAACATTATGACTACCATCTTGAGTTTTGTAAGTCCAAAGCAATAAAGCATCATGATCATAAACAAACAAGGAATTAAAGAAGAACTTAGCATGTGCATACAAGTATTGGAGGGCTAGTGCACGAAATTACAATCACACTTTTGCAACTTCGCACAACTAACCAGAAAGTGCACTGGGTCATCCAAGTAATACCTTACGTGAGTAAGGGTCGATCCCACGGAGATTGTCGGCTTGAAGCAAGCTATGGTTATCTTGTAGCTCTTAGTCAGGATATCAATAATTCTCAGATTTGATTGTAAAAAGTAAAAGAACATGAAATAAATACTTGTTATGCTGTAATGGAGAACAAGTTGAGGCTTTGGAGATGCTCTATCTTCTGAATCTCTGCTTTCCTACTATCTTCTTCTTCATGCGCGCAAGGCTCCTTCCATGGCAAGCTGTATGTTGGTGGATCATCGTTGTCAATGGCTACCATCCGTCCTCTCAGTGAAAATGTTCCAAATGCGCTGTCACCGCATGGCTAATCATCTGTCGGTTCTCACTCATGCTGGAATAGGATCCATTGATCCTTTTGCATCTGTCACTACGCCCAGCACTTGCGAGTTTGAAACTCGTCACAGTCATCCCTTCCCAGATCCTACTCAGAATACCACAGACAAGGTTTAGACTTTTCGGATCTCAGGAATGGCCGCCAATAATTCTAGCCTATACCACGAAGGTTCCAATCTTAGATTAGAAACCCAAGAGATACACATTCAAGCTTAATTGCATGTAGAACGGAGGTGGTTGTCAGGCACGCGTTCATAGGTGAGAATGATGATGAGTGTCACGGATCATCACATTCATCAGGTGGAAGTGCGAATGAATATCTTAGAATAGAAACAAGCGTGATAGAATGGAAAACAATAGTAATTGCATTAATTCATCAAAACACGGCAGAGCTCCTCACCCCCAACCATGGGGTTTAGAGACTCAAGCCATCAAAAATACAATATGAAACGTGTAGAGTGTCATGAGGTACAAGATGAATCACTAAAAGTAGTTTTTATAGTAAACTAGTGACCTAGGGTTACAGAAAATGAGTAAGCTAGAATAGTTAGTGTAAAAATCCACTTCCGGGGCCCACATGGTGTGTGCTTGGGCTGAGCATTGAATCTTTCACGTGTAGAGACCTTTCTTGGAGTTAAACGCCAGCTTTTGTGCCAGTTTGGGCGTTTAACTCCAGCTTTCATGCCAGTTCTGGCGTTTTGACGCCAGAATTTCTATGCTGACTTGGAACGCCGGTTTTGGCCATCAAATCTCGAGAAAATTATGGACTATTATATATTGCTGGAAAGCCCAGGATGTCTATGTTCCAACGCAATTAAGAGCGCGCCAATTGGGTTTCTGTAGCTCCAGAAAATCCACTTCGAGTGCAGGGAGGTCAGAATCCAACAGCATCTGCAGTCCTTTTTCAGCCTCTGAATCAGATTTTTGCTCAGGTCCCTCAATTTCAGCCAAAAAATACCTGAAATCACAGAAAAACACACAAACTCATAGTAAAGTCCAGAAATGTGATTTTTGAATAAAAATTAATAAAAATATAATAAAAACTAACTAAAACATATTAAAAACTACCTAAAAATAATGCCAAAAAGCGTATAAATTATCCGCTCATCAAGGGCTAGTATGATTAATTGTTGCTCAATTGCATTAGATTTTATTTAATTGAAGTTTTTATCTAGGACATTTTATGAAATTTTTGAAATCATGAAAACCTTGAAGAAGCAATTGCAAATTAAGGCAAGAAAAGAAAAAGGGAAAGAATGAGAAAGTTGAAGGCTCTGAGTACCAATGACAATTCAATTGTTAAGTACTTGTGGTGTTTATGTATCAGGAAAAAAGCTTGAAAATAAAACACTTAGAGTCAAGGCTAGGCTCAAGTGCAAAAGCACCCCCTCAAAGCTCAAGGCTCTGAGATCAATGATTAGAGAGTAAAGAAAAGAAATAAATGAGCTTAAAGAAGCCCTCTAATTGAATGCTTATGGTACTTATGTATCAAGTGGTAATACTTGAAAACAAAGTATTTAGAGTTGTAGCTTTGTTATCAACTCATGGGGCAAAGCGCCCAAAAGGAGAAGCTAATAAGAGAATGAAAAGCTTGTTTCAACGAAGAAATATAGGGAAAAGATTTCATAAAATGAGCTAGATAGAAGCATCAATTATTTACATTTCTTTTATGATTGTAGCATGCATAGAAAACTAGCCAACCATGAACATCAACTTGCTATTCTTCTCACCTTGGTTTGTCAAAACTTACTGCATGATTCTTTTCTTGCTTGGGGACAAGCAAGGTTTAAGTTTGGTGTTGTGATGACATGTCATCTTGTGCATGTTTTCTATGCTTTTTCATACAAGAAATTAATGATTAGTGCTTAAATATTGAATGTTTTTGTGCTTAAATAGTATATTTCTTTGATCTTTTAATTTTATAAACTTTGTAGGAAATAAGTGAAAAAAAAAAGAAAAAAAGCACAAATTAAGCTCAAAAGGAGAAAAAAAGAATTTTGGGGCACGCTTTGAAGATTGAGCACACTTTGGAATCTTAGGCCACGCTTTCAAAAGCGTGGCCCATGACCATGAAACCTTGGCATTAGTAACATGATACATTAGCATTAATACCTTATGCATGCATTATCATTAAATTAATAATTAAAGCATGCATGCATGAAACTTTTATTATTAATGCCAATTCGCAATGAATGAATCAAGCTTTATGTTAATTAAGTAATGCATTGGCATTACTAATTAATGTAATAAAGCCAACGAAAGCATGCATGCAATATTATTAATGCCATCAATTCATGGACAATGCGTTAATATAATATGCAAGCTACGGCATTAATAATATTTATGCATACAATGAGCCATTTAATTTGCAACCATAGGGCCATTAATCAAAAGGAAGCTTAGCGTGAATAAAGCAAAGAATGCTGCGCTCTTTCAAGAACACTCTAACAAGAGCGCTACGTTCATAAAAAGAACGCTACGTTCTCCCATTCAAGAACGCCTGCGACAAATGGAGGTGATCAGCGCTCAATTGCCAAGAGAGTACTAAGTTAACTAAATGAGCATTTTCGTGCCAATTTGAATTTGGAATTGAAGATTTGCAATCGACGCGCACGCGTACAAGACGGCACACGTCGATGAAGCATCTATGAAGAACCACGCGTACGCATGGCTGACGCGTACGCGTGGAAGTGGCATGTTTGACACGACGCGCACGCGTCGATGAAGCATCTATGAAGAACCACGCGTACGCATGGCTGACGCGTACGCGTGGAAGTGGCATGTTTGAAGGGCCACGTGTACGCGTGGGGACCGCTCATATTGCGAGCGCTACGCTCGTTTGGTGAACGCCACTGTGGACGCGCACGCGTGCAGCACGCATACGCGTCACAAGTACAATTTTTGAAGATTACGCGTACGCATAGGTGACGCGTACGCGTGGGTGTAAAAGCGCTCCGTTCTTTATTTGGACGCTACGCTCCCCTGGAAGTGCAACTCTGGCTCAATTAGTCTGATTCAAATCCCATTGAAAATTCGAAGCAAGCAGAGCCCATTAACATCACTCAAAGGCACAAGACACAGTTAGAATAGAAATTTCATTTATTTGTAATTTGTTTACAATTTCATTTTCATTATGTAAAACCTATATAAAGGCATCTGTTTCATTTCATTAGGAGGTGAAAAAGTGCTGGAGTAGGCTGCATTAGTAGTAGGCAGAAGTAAGAGTAGAATAGAAGGCTCTTTAACCTTTCTGCCATTTTTATAATTCAGTATTGAAATCAATTTAGCTTATGCAAATTCAGTTTCTGATAATTCTCTTCTGCAATTTTCATTTCTGCCAATTTTACCTTTCTGTTCCTATTGCTTTCAAATTACTTTCATGCAATTTTAACCTTCTACAATTGTTCTGAGTTCTTATTTACTGCTTCATTTAATTTTCTTGCACCCGATTCCCTTTACATTTGCTGCCATTTATGTTTCTTGCTCTTTAAGATTCTGTCAATTTACTTTCTGCAATTTAAAATTCTTGCAATTTACTTTCTGTTGCTCAAATCTCACTCAATTCACCACTGTTAGCTTAACTAGACTAATCACCTCACTAAAGTTGCTTGATCCATCAATCCCTGTGGGATCGACCTCACTTTTGTGAGTTTTACTACTTGATGCGACCCGGTACACTTGTCGGTGAGTTTGTGTGGAATCATTTTTCCCTCATCAACGCTCAGACACTGTTAATCAGATGACACAAGTGAAAGTAACAAGGCAGCAGTGAGATAATCCTTGTAAATCAGAACTCAATACAGCAGTGAGAAAATTTCAACCACCATGCAACAAAACAGTGTCAATTCAGCCAATTCAGATAAACAATAACGGAGCACTTATCAGGCCTGTGGTTTGCTAACCATAACCTAGCTACCTAACCACCTATGATCAACTAAAACATTCATATCTAATTAACCTAACAAGCAGAAATTAAACATTGCTAACTAAAACAAAATGCACTAAAAGGAACTGAAAAACAGAGAAAAAGGAATGGAAAATGGGCAGGTCAGGATGTAACCTGGGAATAGAGCAGAAGAGAAATGAGGTTGGAAAAGGAAGAGGGGTGCAGGGTCACCCAGAGATGGCAGCGCGTGGTGGCTCACGGTGGCGCGGAGAACAGCGCGGGCAGAGCAGGGGTGCATAGAGATGGAGAAGAGAAGAGGGAAGAGAAGAGACAGGGGAGTAAGGCGGCGGTGGTGAGTCGTCGGACTGGTGAGTGGCGATTGTAGAGCTTGAGAAAGGTGGTTATGGGGATTGGTGGACGGAAGAGAAAATGGAACGTTGAAAAGGGAGGAAATGAGGGACGCAATGTTAGGGTTCTCGCGTGGATGGGGTTAGTGTTGTTGAAGCCACTCGCACGCGTGCTATACGCGTCTGCGTGGGTGGGCGACAAAAGAATGGGCGCACGAGCCTCATGTACGCTCAGGTGCGGATGGAGGAATTGCGCATTGACGTCTATGCATACCGTATGCATCTGTGTGGATGGAATCTTGCGCGATAAGCCTAATGCTCGCACGAGAGTTACACAACTCTTTGGGAAAATGTATGGGCTCTGGGTTAACTCATTGATGCGTACGCATGCTGTACGCGTACGCGTGCCTTCTTTTATTCTCCACGCCCAATGGTTGCACGATGTTGGCCCAACTCTCTGGAATTATGTATGGGGCTGCGTTCAACGATCGACGTGTGCGCGTACAGTGTGCGCACGCATCCCTGCCCCCCTCCCCCTCTTTTTTTTCAAAAACATCAAAAATAGCTAAAAATCTCCCTAACACTACCTACAACTCAAAACCAACCAAAAATGCAGATTCATAAAAATATTTTGGTTTTTGAAGGGTTTTCAAGTGCAAGCAAGGAAAACTTGCATTATAAGCAACTAGCAACCAAATTATTAAAGCAACTATATGAATAGGGAACTACCTACACTTTAAACTCAAATTACTTATTAATCAAACTACAAGGCAGAATAGAAAGAGTTTACCATGGTGGGGTGTCTCCCACCTAGCACTTTAATTTTAAGTCCTTAAGTTGGACATTTGGAAAGCTCTTTGTCATGGTGGCTTGTGCTTGTATTCATCCTTGAATCTTCAAGGATCTTGGCTCCTCAAATGGTTGACAGAAATTCCAACCATGTTCACCAAGCTTGGGTGAAGTTCAACCCAGGATATGAGTTCCCAAAGTTGGTCTTCAAAGTACAATCCGGGATCCCATATCTTATTTTCACACCCATCCTCAAGTTAATTGTCATGATTCTTCCATCTGGGTGGTTGACACATAGAATTCTCTTTAGCAAGCCAAATCATCCTTCTAGACCCATACAAAGTTGCATTCCTCCAATCATGGTCCCTATGCCTTGGAGGTTCGACCCCAATGAGCCTAATATCCCACTTCCAACCACTACACAACTCCCTCTTACTCTTAAGTCTACAAAGAGCTCCAAGTTGACCATCCGTGTCAATCAAGCCATATTCAAGTGAGAACATGAAGCTTAAGGATACGAATTTTGCCCACTTGAATGTTGTGTTGGATGGTGACTTGGGGAGGGAGACTTCCCCACACTTAGACAATGCGAGGTCTATTCCCTTTGGCTCTTCCTTAGTTATTCCCACCTCTTGACAACTTATTTCAATTTCTTCTTGCTTGTCAACTTCTTCAACAATGATACCAATATCACTTGGTGTGGAATTCTCTTCAATAACATCAATTTCACACCTAATGGGAGAGGGTTCAACTTTTGATAGGAATTCGCTGATGATTGACTCCATCTCTTCATATTCTTGATCAACCTCTTCATATTCTTCAATTTTGATATGTTCCAGAGGTGGTTGAGACTCCCATGGTGGTTCCACATCTCTTAAATTTTCAACCATGTCTTTCTTTTCTTCAATAATCGTAGGTTCCTCCAATTATTCTAACACAAAATACAACTCCTTCTCCACCGGATTTTCTGATCTCTGCTTCATGGTTTGATCTTCTTTTGGTCTTTTACACGTGGTCACGGAAGCATCTTGAGTGCTCAAGCATTGGTAGGCTAAAGTATGCACTACCTTGGTCAAGTTAGTCATAAACTCTAGGGTGTTCCTTTGCATATCCGCTTGTCCTTGAAGTAGCAAGGTGAGAGAATCATCTATTGGGGCTTGGGTGGATAAGAGGGTTCATCATTTTGGAGAAAGGGTTCATAGTAGGAAGGTGGTTCTTCTTGGTATTGGTATGGAGATGGCGTGTATTGAGGTGGTTCTTGGTAATACTCATGATAGGGTTGTGGTGGTTCTAAAGGTTCTTGCTTATAATGGTCACAAAGAAGACGTAGGGGAGATTGGTCATATGATGGATAAGGGTCATAGGAAGGTGCTTGGTATGGAAAGGTTTGTGGGTATGGTTGAGGTTCATGTTGAGGATAAGAGTCATAGGCATATGATGGTGGTTGATGATTGTCACGAAAAGATTCACCATAGCCATTGAATTGACATGCATTAGGATGATGATTACACCTATGAGTATCCGGAGGTTGTTGCCAATAGGAGTGATCAATTCCTCGAGGCTCCTCCCATCTTTGTTGGTTCCATCCTTGACACATGCGGTCATTGAAGTTCACATTTCCTACAACACAATTAGAACCAAACTCATAACTAAAAGGGTGAGAATTCATCATGGAAGCAAAAACAAACTAATTAAGTCCTAAAGCTAACAAAAACTAACAAACAAGCAAAAGACAAACATATCCACGATATTCACATATATACAATAACCAATAACAAGGCACACAATTGCAAATCCCCGGCAACGGCGCCATTTTTTTTATGAGCAGAAAATTGACGGTTTAGAATTCTCAAATGAAATCTCGTTGCAATATAGTTTCTAAACCAACACTAATCCTTTAATGCAAAAATTTTGTTTGTCACAAGTACAAACCCCTAATGAATCTAATAACTGAAGTAATTAAGCCTTGGGTCGTCTCTCAAAGGAATTTTAGGGTAGTGTTCTTGTTATTGGCTATGGAGATGTATATTTTGGGGTTTTGGATAAGAAACAAGAAAAGTAAATGGCAATGGAAATCAAATGATGAAAAGGTCTTGGCAAGGTTTGGTGGTCAAGGATCGATCCCACTAAGTCATCCTCTAACAAGTAGAAGAAAGTCAAATGAGCTATATCAATCCAAGTCCATAAGTCCTAGCTATTCACTAATTGAATTAATGAGAGCTAGAGTCAATGGCTATCAACTATCAATCACTTGGACATTAGTAACTCAAGAATTCTGAAGTTACCTTCCGAAGCCAAGAACATAAAATTCTACTCTAACATCCTCTCAAACATTTTGACAAACACTTGGAAGGTGTAAATGGAAAGCATAGTAAATTGACAATAAGAGCGAAATCTAACAACAATTATTGCAAAGGATTAACAACGACAATCAAAAAGAACATTACTGACATCAATTACCTCAAATTGAATTGAAAGAGAATAAAAGGAACAAGAGTAGATCAACAACAAAGTATAGAAATAACATAGAGGAAATTATAATAAAATAATAGAAGAATAGGATGTAACAACAAAGAATTGAGAGGTAGAAGTAGATGAAAGCATGAATTAAAACTAGATCTAAGCTTATTGACCTAAGCCTAATCCTAATTCTAGAGAGAAGTGAGAGCTTCTCTCTCTAAAACCTAACCGAAAGCATTAACTAAACTAAAAACATGTGTGTAGTGATGGAATCCCCCTTTGCTCTTCACTCCTTACACTTTTAAGTGTATTGGCACCAAAGTTGGTTTAGATTGGGCCCCACAACTTCTGAGAATTTTCTGGGCACGTTTTCACTAAAAAATCAGGTGCCAGCACCGATGCGTACGCGTATAGCATGCGTGCGCATCCCTTGAAGTTTTATGATCCCCGCGTGCGCGTACATTGCGCGTGCGCATGGGTGGTGCGTCTCAAATCTTTAGCTTTTCCATGTGTTATCCACTTTGCATGCTTCCTCTTCAGTCCTTTGATCCATTCCTAGCCTTTTCAATCTGAAATCACTAGCAAACACATCAAGGCATCTAGTGGAATAAAAGGTGAATTAAAAGTAGCTAATTTAAGGTCTAAAAAACATGTTTTCACATTTAAGCACAAATTAAGGAAGAATCACAAAACCATGCTATTTCATTGAATAAATGTGAGAAAAGGTTGATAAAATATTCTAAATTCAACACGAGATAAACCCAAAGAACGGGGTTTATCAAGGCCGAATGCCATGTGTGTTGGAAGGAGGGTTACTACCTTGCTTAGCAGGGTTGTTGTCAGCAAGTGACTGACTTCCCTTGCTTGGGCGTTAACGCCCAAGCTGTTGCCTCCTTGGGTGTTTGAACACCCAGTCTCTTCCCTTTTCTGGCGTTCAACGCAAGGAGGGATACCTCTCTGGGCATTTGAATGCCCAGTATCTACCCTTTCCTGGCGTTCAACGCTAAGAGGGATACCTCTCTGGGTGTTTGAACGCCTAGTCTCTGCCCTTTCCTGGCATTAAACGCCGAGAAGGATACCTTTCTGGGCATTTAAACGCCCAGATTCATCGTGTGCAGAGACCTGGTTATCCTCTATGGGCTTTTCGTTCTTATTGTACTGAGGTTAGGTGCTTAAGGTTTTCCCACTCCTCTGTTGGATAGCCTGGCATTCATCTGTTATCCGCTTAAATAATTGCTTCCTTGTTTGACTCAACTGGGCTTATACATTCCTGTTAGAGGCCTGAGTTTCTCATAGAGCTTCTTGCAGTTCCAGCATTTGCTGGGCAAGGGCTTGCAGTTGTTGAGTCAATGGGCGATCCTGCTCTAGAGGGTTAGGTTCAGCAACTACCGCCTTAACCTCTCCTTTTACAGAGGTCTCAGGAGATGAGTATAGATGCTGATTAGTGGCAACTGTCTCAATAAGCTCTTGAGCCTCTTAATGAGAGAGCTATTGTCGATCTAGAATTTCAAAAAAATAAGAATCTCGTTGCAAGCATAGTCTAGACCAACAACTAACTCTCAATCAAAGTTTAAACTAAATATGTCACAATTTAAAACATATAAACCGAGAGTCTTTCAACCTCGGGCGTTCTCCCTAGGATGCAATTGGAAATGCTATACTTTTGGTTGTGGAGGCAAAAAAGGGTTTTGAATCAAAGAACAAAAGATTAAAGGAACTTAAGAAATAAAAGAACTAAGGAATGAGCAAAATTGTGAATTAATGCAAGTAAAGCAAAAATGAGATCAAACTAGTGAAGATGCTATAAATGCAAGAAGAGCCTTCACTTAGGAATGAGGATCCAAGGAATCCTATCATTGCCATAACCAGAACTATGATAATTATCATGAGTCAATCTTGCCTAGTTAACCCCAAACATCGAGGAGTAAGTCAAGAAAGCGTAATTGACCTTAATCTATAAGTCCTAACCAACTCACTAAACTAGTTGATAAAAGGCTAGCTTTAATAGAAACAAGAGTCAACTAACTCACCAAGAATTACCACTAAATGTCGGACATTATGACTCTAGTATCCTGGGAACTCAAATCCTAAGCCAAGGTATGAAAATCTGATACGCACGGAAACTTGTCTCTCAACAAATCTCCCTCGGCAAGTATACCGAATTGTCGTCAAGTAAAAACTCACAATAGAGTGAGGTCGAATCCCACAGGGATTGATTGGTCAAGCAACTTTAATTAGAAGAATGTTCTAGTTGAGCGAAGCAGAATTTGGTTTGAGTGTTGCAAGAAATTAAATGGTGAGAAAGTAAATAGCAGAAAATGTAAATGCCGAAAGTAAAGAGCTGAAAGTAAATGGCGGAAGGTAAATTACAGAATTTAAATGGGAATGGGGAAGATGCTCATAAAAGTAAATTGCAGAAATTAAAGAGAATGGGTAAGACCAGAAATGGGGATTCATTGGGCGTAGGAGATGTTGCATTCTCCGGATCAAGTTCATTTCCATCTCTTCCTCAATCAATGCATTAATTGATCTCCTTGGCAATCTTAAGTGATCAAATTCCAATTCCTTGGCAATTCAATCTCTCAAATCTTGATCAATAGCCAATTCCTTGGTCAATTGCTCATGAGAAGAGATGAAGTATGGTCACTAATTATACCACATGCATTCCCAAATCAAGTGTTAGTAGGATTATAATCACCATATCCAACCAAACCCAATTTGGTCCAACATGAGAAAGCATTTCTAGCATGATCTATTCATTCCTCTTCCAAGGTTCAGAAGAGATCCAAGTATGAATAGCTTCTTTTCCAAGATAACTACCCAATTGGATGAAGATTGAAAGCTTTCTAGTAAAATCAAGAGAAAAGATAAAAGAAGAGTAATGAAAACTAGTATTGATCCATCAAATTACAACAGAGCTCCCTAACCCAATGAAAGGGGTTCAGTTGTTCATAACTCTGGAAATAGAAAACAAAGATGGAGAATACACCATGAAAATCAGAACTAGAAGTGCAGAGAAAGTAAATTATACAGAGAGTAGTTCCCAATTTCCAATCCCCCCAAAAAGCTCTTTTCCTAATTCAAAACTACCCCTATATATACTACTCTTATGATCTTCTATTTGATTCTTCAAGTCTTGGATATGGGCCTTTGGATCTTGAGTTTGAAGCAGTTATCTTCTGCAGTGGGCTTAACTTTACTTGTAGAGAGAAAGTGTGAAGTAGGCAGGGTGTTTAGCTTAGGACGTTAGTGGCGTTAACGTTAAGTGAGAGTGTGGGTTCGAGAACGTTAGTGACAATCACCTTTTTCACTAACGTTCCTTACCCAGGGATGGTCCATGTTAACTTCAACGTTAGTGGTACTAACATGACCACTAACGTTGCCTCTTGGTCCTTCGCACATGTTATTGGGACTCACCTTTCCCAATAACGTTGAGAGTCTTCCCTTCCCCCTACGTTAGAGTCCATGTTAACTAGGTTACCGTGGCTCTTAACGTAAGCTTGCCAATCCTTCGCGAACGTTAGTGACACTTACCTTTGTCACTAACGTTGAGCTAAGCCATCAGAGCCACGTTAACTCCCACGTTAACTTAGTTAACGTGGAAGCTAACGTGGAGGGAGCAAGAATCGCCAACGTTAGTGACACTCACCTTTGTCACTAACGTTGGAAATGGCTATCATTGCTACGTTAGAAGCCACGTTAACCTAGTTAACGTGGATTCTAACATGGGAAGTAGGGGCACATTGGAACGTTAGGGACAAAGGTAAGTGTCACTAACGTTGGCTTCATTTCTTTCTTCCACGTTAGAGTTCACGTTAACTTAGTTAACGTGACTCTTAACGTGGGCTATTATGGCTTTGAGGGCATTATTGGTGATTACTTTTCTCATTAACTTTGCAGGTTAGCTCCCATTCCACGTTAGAGGTCACGTTAGTTAGACTAACGTGGCTGCTAACGTGGTTCTTCCTTACTTCCTTTGTCCTAAAATCAAGCAATAAAGTGCATCAAAGCTCTAGTCCGAGTCATGGGAAATGCATCATCCAATTTGTCATTAAATTCATGCAAAATCCTCATTAAATCATGTAAAGTGCACAATGTATGCTTGAATCAAGATGTAAGTGAAATTCTACCCAAAACTTGCTTATTCCCTAAGAAAATGCATGAAACTACCCTAAAAACAATAAAGAAAAGGTCAGTGAAACTGGCCAAAATGCCCTGGCATCACAACACCAAACTTAAAGCTTGCTTGTCCCTAAGCAAGTACTGGAACAAGAGAATGATGAATGGAATGCCAAGAGAAATGAGTCATTATTGTGGAAGTTATGTCCTTTGGTTTTATGGTGGTTTCATGCATAGCAACTTAGGTTCATTCCTTCACTGGCTTTCAGACCTTTATCATGTCCTAGAACACTCACTTGATTGTATCCCATGAGACTTTTATTCATTGATCCTTTTTGTTATTTCAGGGCTTGTTTCTGTTCTTAGACTAGGTGCTCTGTGAGGGGGCGACTCTTTAAGATAAGCTTTCAGCCAGCACTCCCGAACCAGTTGGTTCAAGGTGCTAGGTGTTGAGACACCCCTAAGGACTTACTCCCTCAAGTCTCTTTCCCCCATACATACACACCACAGACACATGGTTAGTTTATTTTCTTTCTTGAGACCTTGGTGTCCAGCACCTCTTTGGGTTACTAAATGTTCTGTAGCAAGGTTGCTCTTGATAGTGGATTTTCAGTTGATAATCCCGGGTTAGTTAACCCAAGTTACCAAGTGATGAAGCACTCCTACGAACTTATTCATCCAAGCAGATCCTTGGTACAGGAGCACCACAGACACATCTCTCAAGTTTCAAACCCTTGGTGCCTAGCCTTATTCTTTATTAACTTTTCTTTCTTTTTGAACTCTTATTGTTCTTTTCCCCTTTTTCTTATTAGGATCTTGTTATTTAGCTAGTCTCATGGGGTGTGTTTCAAGCATATGATTCAGGCCAGATAGTTATCTTCCCACCCTTGTTGGTGAACCAACTTAGCTAACTTATGACCACATCACAAACTAAGGAATTTACTCCACAATATGAACTTCACTCTGGTCTTTGATAACAATCATTCTCTTTTTATTTGATTCAAAAGGAGGCAAGCACTCAATAAGCAAGGTGAAAATGCAGCAGTGACATAAAGACAGCACACACATGGCAAGAGCAAATAAGCAACATTAAACTCTAATTATCTAAATTAATGAGCAACTATAAAATCAAGTTCCTTTGGACTTCCAAGTTTTAGCATTTTAAGTATATGGAATTAAGTAACAACACAACCTTTGGGTGATGTTTTCTTGCTATCCCCTTATTGTCCTCATCCATAGTTTTTGCTCCTTCACTTCCTTAGATGATGGTGCACCATTTCTTCAGAAGGTTCCTGCAAAGTTATTGGAAGTTGCTTGTTTCCAAAGCACTTGAGACATAGTTAGCTTGCATGTATGCTTGCGAATTTCTGAACTTAATTTGGTGTGTGAACACCATACTTAGTTCTTTTGCATAGTACAACAGATTTCTTACTTGCAGAGAGCCTCATATGTTGTTATTAACAAAACAACCATTAACTTCTGACTAAACTACTGCTAAGTGGTTCCCCTGATTTTTTGGAGCTAGCAATCTGTCATTGGAGAGTAGTGTGATTATACTCATATCTTTGGTGGAACACCAAACTTAAAACTATACTTTCACTCTTGGATTTGTTTTGGTGTGGAACACCAAATTTATCTATTCGCAATACAGGGGAAACAACTTGTGATTTTTATTGAAATGATGATGAAAAAGAAACTACCTCAGGTTGGGTTGCCTCCCAACAAAGCGCTCTTTTAGCGTCGCTAGCTCGACGATTCCTCCATTACTTGAGATGATACTTCACTTTGGGGTTTTCCCCCATGTTGCCCAGGTAGTGTTTGAGCCTTTGTCCGTTCACAGTGAAAGTCCTCTCCGAACTTTTATCCATGATTTCTATGTGCCCATATGACGAGACCTTTGTGACAAGGAAGGGTCTTGACCACGTTGACTTGAGTTTGCCAGGGAACAATATCAATTTGGAGTTGTAAAGGAGTACTTGCTGCCCCTTTTCGAAACTCCTTGGTGCTAGGTGCAGGTCATGTCTTCTCTTTGCTTTTTCTTCATAAATCTTGGCATTTTCATAGGCTTGAGATCTAAATTCCTCCATCTCTTACAGCTGCAGGATCCTCTTTGCACCAGCAGCAATGCTGTCAAAATTTAGTATCTTGAGAGCCCAGAGAGCTTTGTGTTCCAGTTCTAGTGGTAAATGACAAGCTTTCCCGTACACTAGTTGATATGGGGACATTCCAAGTGGAGTTTTGAATGCTGTTCTGTATGCCCAAAGAGCATCATCCAGCTTCTTCGACCAATCCTTTCTTGATGCACCCACAGTCTTTTCCAGAATCCTTTTTAGCTCTCTGTTGGATATCTTAGTTTGCCCGCTTGTTTGGGGATGGTAAGGAGTGGCCACCTTGTGTTTTACCCCGTATCGTAGGAGAAGAGCTTCTAGTGGTCTGTTACAAAAATGGCTCCCTCCATCACTGATGAGTGCTCGTGGAACTCCAAATCGGCTAAAGATATTCTTCCTAAGGAAGTTCATGACCACCTTGTTATCATTCGTTGGAGTTGCAATAGCCTCCACCCACTTGGAAATGTAATCCACTGCCACCAAGATGTACTTGTTTGAATATGAAGTTGGGAATGGTCCCATGAAATCGATTCCCCACACATGAAACAGTTCTAGTTCTAAGATGAAATTTTGTGGCATCTCATTTCTCTTGGGCAAGTTTCCAGCTCTTTGACACTCATTGCAGTTCTTTGCTAGTTCTTTGGCATCTTTGAAAAGGGTGGGCCAAAAGAATCCGCTTTGTAACACTTTGGCTGCAGTTCTGTCCCCTCCAAAATGGCCTCCATAACATGAGTCGTGGCAGTTCCACAGGACCTCTCGTCCCTCTTCTTCTGAAACACATCTCCTCAGGATTCCATCTGAACACTTCTTGAAGAGATATGGCTCATCCCAGACAAAATACTTTGCATCATTTAGGAACTTTCTTTTTTGATGTTTATTGATCTCTGGAGTAAAGCCCCAGTTGCTTTGAAATTTGCAATGTCTGCAAACCATGGTGCTTTGTGAACTGCCATCAACTGCTCATCAGGGAAGAACTCATTTACACTTGTATCATGTGTTACACCTTCATCCTGAGGGATTCTAGATAGGTGATCCGCTACCTTGTTCTCCACTCCTTTCTTGTCTCTAATTTCAATATTGAATTCCCGCAACAATAAGATCCATCTTATTAGTCTTGGTTTTGATTCTTGCTTGGCAAACAAATATTTAAGTGTTGTGTGATCTGTGAAAACAATCACTTTAGCACCAATGAGGTATGATCTAAACTTGTCAAATGCAAAAACTATTGCTAGCAACTCCTTTTCAGTAGTGGTATAATTTCTTTGAGTATCATTGAGGACTTTGCTAGCATAGTATATCACATGGACTAAGTTATCTTTCCTCTGCCCTAACACTGCCCCAACTGCAAAGTCAGATGCATCACACATCAATTCAAAGGGCAAGTTCCAATCAGGTGGAGAAATGATAGGGGCAGAGGACAATCTTTTTTTCAAATTCTCGAATGCTTGCATGCATGTTTCATCGAAGATAAATGGTGTATCAGATGCAAGGAGATTGCTCAAGGACTTGGCTATCTTTGAAAAGTCTTTAATAAATCTTCTGTAAAAGCCAGCATGCCCTAAAAAGCTTCTAATTTCCTTGACATCACTAGGTGGAGGAAGTTTTTCAATAAGTTCCACTTTAGCTCTGTCCACCTCAATGCCTTGGTTAGAAACCTTATGGCCAAGGACTGTTCCTCCTGTCACCATAAAGTGACATTTCTCCTAGTTCAAGACCAGATTGGTCTCTTGGCACTTTTTCAATACCAAGGCTAGGTGATTCAAGCAGCTAGGAAAGGAATCTCCGAATACCGAGAAATCATTCATAAAAACTTCAATGAATTTCTCTATCATATCTGAGAAGATAGAAAGCATGCAGCGTTGGAAAGTTGCCGGCACATTACATAGCCCAAATGGCATATTCCTGTAGGCAAACACTCCATATGGGCAAGTGAATGAGGTTTTCTCTTGGTCTCTAGGATCAACCACTATTTGGTTATATCCTGAATAACCGTCGAGAAAACAATAATATGCATGTCCTGCGAGTCTTTCCAACATCTGATCCATGAATGGAAGAGGGAAATGGTCCTTTCGTGTAGCCTCATTGAGTTTTCAGTAGTCTATGCACATCCGCAATCCTGTGACAGTCCTTGTAGGAATTAGTTTGTTCTTCTCATTGTGGACTACAGTGATCCCTCCTTTTTTGGGCACCACATGCACGGGGCTGACCCAGGGGCTGTCTGAAATCAGGTAGATTACCCTTCCCTGCAATAACTTCATAACTTCTTTCTGTACCACTTCGTTCATGATTGGGTTC
Organism: Arachis ipaensis; assembly: GCF_000816755.2. NCBI lineage: Eukaryota > Viridiplantae > Streptophyta > Magnoliopsida > Fabales > Fabaceae > Arachis > Arachis ipaensis. The sequence continues at coordinate 57,079,818 of NC_029787.2, read as the reverse complement.
AGCCTCCTTTGGGATTGAATGGATGGTTTGGCATCATCTTCCAACAGTATCTTATGCATGCATATGGCTGAACTGATTCCTTTCAAGTCAGCGAGGGTCCATCCAATGGCATCCTTATGCTTTCGCAATACTTGGAGTAATTCATCCTCTTGATTTTGGCTGAGGGATGAGTTTATGATCACCGGGTAACTTTCATTCTCTCCTAAGTATGCATATTTGAGAGTGTGTGGCAGTGCTTTGAGTTCAAGTTTGGGTGCTTCTAACTTTTCATTCTCTTCCTTTGGTGCACCTTGTATATGCATCTCTGCTGTCGCAACCTCTTCACTAGACGTTAATCCCTCCTCTATTAATCCTTCAGGTTCTTCTTCTTCAAAACTCTCCTGCATTGCATCTTCCAGTGAGTCCAACCTCATACATTCTCCCCATTGTTCTGGTGGGTAACTCATGGCCTTGAACACATTGAATGTCATCTTTTCATTGTGTAATCTCAAAGTGAGATCACCTTTTTGGACATCAATGACAGCTCCAGCAGTAGCTAAGAACGGTCTTCCCAGGATGATGGAGGCTTTGGCTTCCTCTTGCATGTCCAATACCACAATGTCTGCTGGAAAAATGAAATCCCCCACCTTCACCAGCAAATCTTCCACTATACCATGAGGGAACTTGAACGATCGGTCTGCCAGTTGTAGGGCCATTTTTGTTGGCTTAGCCTCCTCGATCTTCATTTTTCTCATCATAGCTACTGACATCAGATTTATGCTGGCTCCTAAGTCACATAGAGCTTTCTGGGGTAGTTTATGCTGAATGATAACACTACATTCTTCGGTTAGTATCACAGTCTCGTTGCTCTTCCAACTTCTCTTCTTAGTCATCAATTCCTTCAAGAACTTGGAATAGAGCGGCATTTGCTCTATTGCTTCAGCAAAGGGTATGTTAATCTGCAATTTCTTGAAGATTTCTAAAAATCTGGAGAACTGGCTATCATCCCCCTTCTTCTTCAGTTGTTGAGGATATGGCACTTTCGGAATATATGGCTTCAGCTCTCCTTCCCTTTGACGTGAGTTAGAGGTAGGGATTTGAGCTTCATCTTGTTCCTCCTTCTTTCCAACTGAATCTTTCTCTTGGGGTTGCTTGGGAGTCTCCTTCAATTCTTTTCCACTTCTGAGGGTTATAGCCTGACACTCCTCCCTTTGGTTTGAGTCTGCATCGCTGCGAGGGTTGTGGCTGGAAATTCTCTTGAATAGGTAGCCAATTTGTGTCTCAAGTTTCTTGATTGTAGCATCTTGATTCTGCATATTAGACTGCACTTCTTCTCGGAATGCCTTACTGTCTTGAATCTCTTTGCATATGCCCTCAAGAATAGTCTCAATTTTGGAGAGTCTATCTTCAGATGAGGGTGAGTTGAGAGTGGAGGGGTGAGTTGGGTTATTCTAGTTTTGATAATGATGTGGAGAGGTGTTGTTAGGGTGGTGTTGATATGATCTTTGTGTGGAATGTTGGTGAGCTGCATGGTTGTTGGGGTTGTGACATCTCTGATCTTGGTTTTGATCTTATTGATTTCCCCACCCAAAGTTTGGGTGATTCCTCCATCCAGGGTTGTAGGTTTTGGAGTATGGATCATGGCTTTGCTTGGGTTAGTTTCCAATGTAATTGGCTTGTTCTTGCTCCTTCCCTGCCTCAGCATTCACTCCCTCTTGGGTTGCTGATGTGGTGGTGATTGCTGCCACTTGGTTCCTCTCCATCTTCTTGGTGAGGTCAGCCAGCTGCTTGGTAATAAGCTTATTTTGGGCCAGCAGTGCATCCACATTGTTCAGCTCCATCACTCCTCTAGTGTTGCCTCTCTCAGAAGCATAGAAGTAGTCATTCTCAGCTACAGTTTCAATGACATCTAGGGCTTCTTTAATGGTCTTCTTCTTGTTAAGAGATCCCCCAGATGAATGGTCTACTGCCTTCTTTGATTCATAAGAAAGGCCTTCATAGAAAATATGTAGCTGCACCCATTCATTGAACATATCTGGTGGACACCTTCTTGTCAGGTCCTTAAACTTCTCCCATGCTTCGTATAGAGTCTCACCATCCTGCTGCCTGAATGTTTGCACCTCAGCTCTCAGCATGTTAATCCGTTGAGGAGGATAGAATCTTGCCAAGAATTTGTTTACCACATCTTCCCAGGTTGCTAAACTCTCCTTTGGGAAGGATTCCAGCCATTTAGATACCTTGTCCTTGAGTAAGAAAGGGAATAGAAGTAGTCTATAGGTGTCAGGATGAACACCATTAGACTTCACAGTATCACATATCCTCAGGAAGGTGGTTAGATGTTGATTGGGGTCTTCTTTGACACTCCCTCCGAATGAACAGTTGTTCTGAACAAGGGTGATGAGCTGTGGCTTTAGTTCAAAGTTGTTGGCATGTATGGTTGGCCTTTGGATGCTACTCCTACAGTTTCCTGGGTTTGGGTTGATGTAAGAACCCAGAACTCATCTCTCTTGCCCAGCATGATTTGCTAGACCCTCTTTGCCATGGTTGTGAGCCTTTTCTTCATGATGGTTCTCCATGTTTTCATCCATGTCTGGTTCAAAATATTCTTCCTCTTCCTCAGCACCAACTACTCTCTTTCCTCTTGCTTCCCTCCTTAATCTAAGGAAGGTCCTCTCAGGTTCAGACTCAAATGAAGTTGAAGCCCCGCTTCTTCTCCCTGTCATACAACCAACAAGGCACAAGCAAGGAACTAGATTCAGAGACTATTCTTGTTAGAAATACTGTTAGTATGAGTAATGCAATATATCAAACAGTTAGTGGGTTAGTGGACTGAATCGTAAACAACTAAGAAAATAGGTAGTGGGAAGGAAAGAAAATAACTTAACAGAAAGTACATTACTCAAATGAACTTAAATCAAACAAAAGAGGAAAAAAATGCTCAATCTAGTTATCCTCCAATTTAATCATTGTTGATACAAAATCAATCCCCGGCAACGGCGCCATAAACTTGATATGCACGAAAACTTGTCTCTCAACAAATCTCCCTCGGCAAATGTACCGAATTGTCGTCAAATAAAAACTCACAATAGAGTGAGGTCGAATCCCACAGGGATTGATTAGTCAAGCAACTTTAATTAGAGGAATGTTCTAGTTGAGCGAAGCAGAATTTGGTTTGAGTGTTGCAGGAAATTAAATGGTGAGAAAGTAAATAGCAGAAAATGTAAATACCGAAAGTAAAGAGATGAAAGTAAATGGCGGAAGGTAAATTGCAGATTTTAAATGGGAATGGGGAAGATGCTCATAAAAGTAAATTGCAGAAATTAAAGAGAATGGGTAAGATCAGAAACGGGGATTCATTGGGCGTAGGAGATGTTGCATTCTCCGGATCAAGTTCATTTCCATCTCTTCCTCAATCAATGCATTCATTGATCTCCTTGGCAATCTTAAGTGATCGAATTCTAATTCCTTGGCAATTCAATCTCTCAAATCTTGATCAATAGCCAATTCCTTGGTCAATTGCTCATGAGAAGAGATGAAGTATGGTCACTGATTATACCACATGTATTCCCAAATCAAGTGTTAGTAGGATTATAGTCACCATATCCAACCAAACCCAATTTGGTCCAACATGAGAAAGTATTTCTAGCATGATCTCTTCATTCCTCTTCCAAGGTTCAGAAGAGAACCAAGTATGAATAGCTTCTTTTCCAAGATAACTACCCAATTGGATGAAGATTGAAAGCTTTCTAGTAAAATCAAGAGAAAAGATAGAAGAAGAGTAATGAAAACTAGTATTGATCCATCAAATTACAACAGAGCTCCCTAACCCAATGAAAGGGGTTTAGTTGTTCATAGCTCTGGAAATAGAAAACAAAGATGGAGATAACATCATGAAAATCAGAACTAGAAGTTCAGAGAAAGTAAATTATACAGAGAGTAGTTCCCAATTTCCAATCCCCCCAAAAAGCTCTTTTCCTAATTCAAAACTACCCCTATATATACTACTCTTCTGATCTTCTAGTTGATTCTTCAAGTCTTGGATATGGGCCTTTGGATCTTGAGTTTGAAGCAGTTATCTTCTGTAGTGGGCTTAGCTTTACTTGCAGAGAGAAAGTGTGAAGTAGGCAGGGTGTTTAGCTCAGGACGTTAGTGGCGTTAACGTTAAGTGAGAGTGTGGGTTCGAGAATGTTAGTGACAATCACCTTTTTCACTAACGTTCCTCACCCAGAGATGGTCCACGTTAACTACAACGTTAGTGGCACTAACGTGACCACTAACGTTGCCTCTTGGTCCTTCGCACATGTTATTGGGACTGACCTTTCCCAATAACGTTGAGAGTCTTCCCTTCCCCCTACGTTAGAGTCCACGTTAACTAGGTTAACGTGGCTCTTAACGTAAGCTTGCCAATCCTTCGAGAACATTAGTGACACTTACCTTTGTTACTAACGTTCCAATGTGCCCCTACTTCCCACATTAGAGTCCACGTTAACTAGGTTAACGTGGCTTCTAACGTAGCAATGATAGCCATTTCCAACGTTAGTGACAAAGGTGAGTGTCACTAACGTTGGCTCATCATTCCCTTATCCACGTTAGCTTCCACGTTAACTTAGGAGTTAATGTTGGTTACATTGGCTTATTCCAACGTTAGTGACAAAGGTGAGTGTCACTAACGTTGGCGATTCTTGCTCCCTCCATGTTAGCTTCCACGTTAACTCAGTTAACGTGGGAGTTAACGTGGCTCATTGTGGCTTAGCTCAACGTTAGTGACAAAGGTAAGTGTCACTAACGTTGACTTCTCTTTTGCTTCTCAACGTTAGAGTCCATGTTAACTGAGTTACCGTGGCTCTTAACGTGGCCATTTGTGAGCTTGGTCCAACGTTAGTGACAAAGGTAAGTGTCACTAACGTTGGCTTCATTTCTTTCTTCCACGTTAGAGTTCACGTTAACTTAGTTAACGTGACTCTTAACGTGGGCTATTATGGCTTCGAGGGCGTTATTGGCGATTACTTTTCTCATTAACTTTGCAGGTTAGCTCCCATTCCACGTTAGAGGTCACGTTTGTTAGACTAACGTGGCTGCTAACGTGGTTCTTCCTTGCTTCCTTTATCCTGAATTCAAGCAATAAAGTGCATCAAAGCTCTAGTCCCAGTCATGGGAAATGCATCATCCAATTTGTCATTAAATTCATGCAAAATCCTCATTAAATCATGTAAAGTGCACAATGTATGCTTGAATCAAGATGTAAGTGAAATTCTACCCAAAACTTGCTTATTCCCTAAGAAAATGCATGAAACTACCCTAAAAACAATAAAGAAAAGGTCAGTGAAACTGGGCAAAATGCCCAGGCATCAAAATCTACTCAAATTCTAAAGTTGGCATTTTCACAAACACTTTGTGTGCATAAAAGTAAAACATGGAAAATTTCAAAGTAAAATTGAAAACTATAACCAACTATCAAAAAAACCAAATATAAACAAGCAATCAAACATAAAAGAAGCATGAAACATAAAATTCATTGATCAAAACTTCTAGAAACACAAAATTGCAATTTTAAACAAGTAACTTGAACCAAAGGAAATTGAAAATAAAGACAATATAATTAAAGAGGAAATTGAGAGTACTTACAATTAAAGATGATCAAAATCCAAAATTAAGCTTGCTATAAAATGCTACATGAAAATGGAAATGAAATCCTAGGAGAGCATTCTACTATCTACACTACTCCTACTCCTAATATTATGAAATTAAACTATCTAAGTAAGCTCTCTTGAAATGTGTTGAATTCCCCTTGATACAGTACTCCAATTCAGCATTTTAGCCTTCCAAAATGGGCCAAGAGGCCTCAGAAATCGAGAAACACGTGCTTTATTAATGAAATCACGTGCAGGGACCTGTGCAGACGCACACATGGAAATTCTTTCTTGTGCGCATGCACACTTTGCTGTGTGTGCTTTTCCTTGTTTTCTTCATGTTTTCTCCCTTGCACATGCTTTCTTCCACTTTTGGCTATCCATTCTTGCCTCCAAGGCCTGAAAACACTTAGCAAAATGTCATGGCATCAAATGGAATAAAAGTAGAATTAAATTGCTCATTTCAAGCACAAAATTGCATATTTTCACATTTAGGATCAAATTGGGGACAAAACACAAAAGTATGCTATTTTGGTGCTTAAGTGTGAGTTCATGTGCTAGAATCCATCCAAATCAAACTAAAATATATCAAAAAATATGGACTCATCAATTCTCCCACACTTAAACAATAGCATGTCCTCATTCTAAACCAACAAGGAAACTGATAAAAAAGGAAAAGTCAACTTATTAAGTGCAACTACCTATATGCATGCAAGTATGTATATACTATTCATACCTATATATCTATCTATGGTATCTATATGAAGTTAGTTGATGACAAGTCATCTTAGCCTAGTTTCACTAGCCTTTTTCTTTTGTTTTCATTTGAATTATGCACTTTCTTGAGCCATAAGCAAGCCAATTGGGTAGATTTTCATGCTTCCTTTGATTTAATCAACCATAGATGAATTAATGCAATTTCATGAGGTTTTATGCTATAATTGTCACATATTATGAAAGAATGAATATCTCATGATTTTGAGCATAGCTTTGATGAGTTTGGTTAATTAATGATAGGTGAAGAAAGCTTGGAGAAAGGTTGAAGCAAGAAGGAATGGCTAGGAGAAAGAGAGGATAAAAAGTTTGAGCAAAAGTTTGCCTCAAACTTTAGCTCAAACTTTTGGATTAATTGAAAACGAACCAGGGAGCAAAAAGCTTGACCAAAAGTTTGCCTCAAACTTTTGGGCAAACTTTTGGGCAAAAAGCTGGAGCAAAAGTTTGCCTCAAACTTTTGTGCAAACTTTTGGGCAAAAAGCTGGACCAAAAGTTTACCTCAAACTTTTTGGCAAACTTTTGGCATCACAAATCAACACCCTGGAGAGCAAAAGTTTGCGCCAACGTTTGCCTCAAACTTTTTGGCAAACGTTGGCGCCATGAGTGTGCAAGGGGAGGCCAACGTTTGAGCAAAAGTTTGACCCCAAACTTTTGCCCAAACGTTGGTAGCAGCAAAATAGGGTGGCTGATGTGAAAAGTTTGAGTAAAAATTTGCCTCAAACTTTTACTCAAACTTTTACTCAAGCTTTCATGATTCCAAACCCGGTTCACTTCGGTTCTTCTCCAAACTCCAAGAGCAATCAACCAAGGCCTCTATCAACCCAATTCCATCAAGAGCAAAGGCCCAATTGAAGGCTTGAAGACCATTTGAAGAAAGTGTATAAATAGCATAGGATTTAAGTTTTTCGGGGAGCTTTTCCTTTTTGTTTTTCCTTTTAGTTTTGAGGAGAGCTTTTGGTGTTGAGTGAATTTTAATTTCTAAGTCTCGGGGAAGGAGAATTGAATTCCCTTCCTCTTAGTTTTCTTGCTTTCAATTTCAATTACAATTGTCTTGGATCTTGGGTTGGAGAATTGAAGGAAATATGTTTCAATCTCATCCTGAGACCTCTTTGTTTCTTTACTGCACAATTGAATTTAAATTTCTATTAATTGCTTCTTCATCTACTTTCTCTGCAATTTACAATTCCTTTGCAATTGTTCTTGTTGGATCTAGGAAGGCATTGAGATCTAGACTTGGTTATCTAGTCTCTTGGGTCCTGAGATCCGGATTTCCCATTTTCAATTCTCTGTTTACTGCTTTCAAGCTCATTTACATTTCTGTTTTAAGATCCGGTTCAATTCAAGTCATCCTTTACATCTCTGCTTGTTGCAATTTTGGTGGTAGTTTAGATCAAGCACTTTTTCTTTAATTTTGACTAACCCACTAACTGTTCGAGACTTTGTAACTCTTAACTCTAACTGCACTCAAGTTACAGAGTGCTCTGTTTTAGTTTCTGGTTCTATTTGTGTTTCTGATTTTGTGATAGGAGGAAAGAGCGATGAATCCATACCTTTTGATCCTGAAATATTTTGGAGGTTGAGGAAAGAGGCAAGAGATAGAGGGGAGAAATGCTGGGATTCAAAAAATCCCCACTGAGAGTTTCTCACCAGGGGATAAAGTGATATTAAACACCCAACCAATGAAGGTGCCTCCATAATTATCTGAGTACTATACTGTGAACCGGATCCTTCCACATGAACACCTAGAGATCATCAAAGAGAAGACTGGAAGGATGTTCATAGTAAGAAGAGAAAAGCTGAGGCACTATGATTTTCAGCCTCCATGATCAAAGAATGAAGGATGTCAAGCTAGTGACAATAAAGAAGCGCTTTGTTGGGAGGCAACCCAACCTGAGGTAGTTTTCTTTTCATAGCTATTTTAATAAAAAGGTTAATTAGTTTTATCTATATTGCAAGAAGCTAAGTTTGGTGTTGCACACCAAAACAATATAAGGGAGGATGAAGGATTCTAAGTTTGGTGTTCCACCAAAATCTCATTTAAAACATATTCTCACCTTCTGCATAATGTTAGCTTCAAGCAGCTAGATAAACTAGTTAACTATTTTGCTATTCTTTAGTTTTCAGTTTTGTCACTTTTGAAAAAGAAAAAGAGTTTTACACATGGTTAATCTGATGCACAAGAACCATTGGCAAGGTACTAAGTTTGGTGTTCCCACACCAAAGTAAGTACAAAGGCCCACAAATAAATCATGCATGCTAACCATTGTTTCTAAGTGCTTGGGGAACAAGCAACTTTTAATATCACTACAGAGCATCATACAAGCTTTTGGAAAAATTAAGCATCATCAATCAAAGAGATGAAAGATGAACGGGAAGGCCAGTACTAATGATGATGAGGAAGAGGAAAGCAAGCGAACTCCAAAAGGTTGTATTGTTCAGTGATTATTTTGTATCAGATGCTGCTAAATTGAAAGTTACATAATACCCTTGCCTGCCTACATAGCATAGCTTTTCTGTAATTCAATAAGCAAGATGCTTGATTGATTGAAAGCTTATCTAAAGAGCCGCTTTGAGACATGACACTTAGAGTCAAGGCCAAAGCAAAGAAACTATAAGCTGCTTCAAGGTGATTACATATAAAGAGATCTCCATGATACCATTTGGATGAAAATTCTAAGACCTAAGACTCCCAATATGTGAGGACTAGTGAGCACTGAAGCCCTTGCATGAGCATATGATTTAGAGTTCACCCCACTATTACTTAATCACTTCACTCACAGGACTTTACAAGTTATTCTTCAATCCGTCTTAATTGAAAGAACCCTGGAGCATAATTCATTTCTTGCTTGGGGACAAGTAAGCTTTAAGTTTGGTGTTGTGATGACAAGTCATCTTAGCCTAGTTTCACTAGCCTTTTTCTTTTGTTTTCATTTGAATTATGCACTTTCCTGAGCCATAAGCAAGCCAATTGGGTAGATTTTCATGCTTCCTTTGATTTAATCAACCATAGATGAATTAATGCAATTTCATGAGGTTTTATGCTATAATTGTCACATATTATGAAAGAATGAATATCTCATGATTTTGAGCATAGCTTTGATGAGTTTGGTTAATTAATGATAGGTGAAGAAAGCTTGGAGAAAGGTTGAAGCAAGAAGGAATGGCTAGGAGGAAGAGAGGACAAAAAGTTTGAGCAAAAGTTTGCCTCAAACTTTAGCTCAAACTTTTGGATTAATTGAAAACGAACCAGGGAGCAAAAAGCTTGACCAAAAGTTTGCCTCAAACTTTTTGGCAAACTTTTGGCATCACAAATCAACACCCTGGAGAGCAAAAGTTTGCGCCAACGTTTGCCTCAAACTTTTTGGCAAACGTTGGCGCATGAACAACACACCCTGGAGAGAAAAAGTTTGCGCCAACATTTGCCTCAAACTTTGTGGCAAACGTTGGCGCCATGAGTGTGCAAGGGGAGGCCAACGTTTGAGCAAAAGTTTGACCCCAAACTTTTGCCCAAACGTTGGTAGCAGCAAAATAGGGTGGCTGATGTGAAAAGTTTGAGTAAAAGTTTGCCTCAAACTTTTAGTCAAACTTTTACTCAAGCTTTCATGATTCCAAACCCGGTTCACTTCGGTTCTTCTCCAAACTCCAAGAGCAATCAACCAAGGCCTCTATCAACCCAATTCCATCAAGAGCAAAGGCCCAATTGAAGGCTTGAAGAACATTTGAAGAAAGTGTATAAATAGCATAGGATTTAAGTTTTTCGGGGAGCTTTTCCTTTTAGTTTTTCCTTTTAGTTTTGAGGAGAGCTTTTGGTGTTGAGTGAATTTTAATTTCTAAGTCTCGGGGAAGGAGAATTGAATTCCCTTCCTCTTAGTTTTCTTGCTTTCAACTTCAATTACAATTGTCTTGGATCTTGGGTTGGAGAATTGAAGGAAATCTGTTTCAATCTCATCCTGAGACCTCTTTGTTTCTTTACTGCACAATTGAATTTAAATTTCTGTTAATTGCTTCTTCATCTACTTTCTCTGCAATTTACATTTCTTGCGTTCTAAGTTTCTGCCATTTAATTTCTTGTTCTTTAAGATTCAGCACTTTAAATTTCAGTTCTCTTTAAATTCAATGCAATTTACCCATTCCCTTTACTTTCCATGCAATCTAAATTCTGCAAATCACAAATCACTCAACCAAATCTTGATTCGCTTGACTAAATCAACCACTTAACTAAAATTGCTCAATCCTTCAATCCCTGTGGGATCGACCTCACTCCCGTGAGTTTTTATTACTTGATGCGACCCGGTGCACTTTCCGGTTAGATTTGTGTGTTTGGAATTCGTTCTCCAAAAATACACATCATTAGTGAAATAAATAATCAAATTCCCAAGTAAGTATAGACAAACATGGCTAAGCAAGGAAATATCCAATGCAAGCAAAATCTAGAGAATTGATTTAACTCATTAAAACGAAGCAACTTGCAAGAATACATGATAAGAGGCATGGAAACATAGAATTGAGTAATTGAACCCTCACTAGGTGTGTATACACTCTAATCACTTGGTGTCTAAGGGTTAATCACTCAAGTCTCTTTCTAATCATGCTTTCAAGGTTTTGCTTCTCATCTAACAATCAACAAGTAATTGATTCATGAATGCAATTATCATGAGGATTTATTAGGGTTGTAATGGGGTTAGGACCAAGGTGGGATAGATTTGTTTAGGTGGACTAAATTGATTGAATCCTTGATTAGTTTAAGTATCTAAATTAACCTATATCAACCAAATCAAAATAAAATGCAATCTTAACCTTCCATCATTTCTTTTTCACAACATTCATGTATGCTTTATCGTCCACATCACATATGCATTCCTTATCCACCTTTCTTTACTTAGGGACAACCTTTGTCCCCTTTTTAAAAAAAATTATTTTTTTCATCACATATGCTAAATAAAGATAAATGCATATGGTTCAATAGCTCATACATGAATGCTCCCATTTTCCAAAATTTTTAATAAAATATCCCAAAACAACATTTTCATTCACTACCAATGTTTTTCAAAATTTCCCCACACTTAACTGAAATACACTCCTCAACCTAAGCTAATTAAGGATACAATCCAAGGTAGATTCATGGTTTTTCGCTCAAGCTTGTGATGTGCTAATGTCAAGAACAATGGGGTAATTAAAGCTCAAAGGGGTTTATTAATGGTAAATGCAAAGTGTAGGCTATATGGGTAAAGTGGGCTTCAATCAAAGATGGCCTCAATCATGCTCAATGCAATTCAAAACATCAATCATTGGAAACAAATAATCAAGCAAAACCAAGATCACAATCATAGAAGAGATATAACACACAATGAACAAAATTAGTGGTTAAAAATTATAACCACTCAATATAAGCCCAAAAACTCAAAAGGTATTTGTTCTTTACTCATCTATGTTCCAAAATAAAATCATTCAAGCAAGTTTGAAAAACAATTTTCTCAATCAATTCAAAAGAGTGCACTTGAACAAAATTCTTGGAAATCTTTATCGTTTTTCACCAAAATTATTTTCTATATGTATGTATGTTGTGATGGATGCAAAAATTTCAAAATTTCCTAGTTCTTTTCCTAATTTTTAACAAGAAAAATTAACATGAACAAAAAGGTATAACCACTCATTAAAGCTCAAAGACTCACAAGGTATTTTGTTCTTTCCTCTTCTATGTTCCATGAAAAAAATCATTCAAGCAAGTTTGAAAACAATTTTCTCAATCAATTCAATAGAATGCCCTTGAAACAAAATTCTTGGGAAATCCTTGTTGTTTTTCACCGAAATTTATTTCCTATATGTATGTATGTTGTGATGGATGCAATCTTTTTCAAAATTTTCCTAGTTTTATTCCTAATTTTCAACAAGCAAAAAGTAACATGAACAATTAAGATCAAAATGAACTAGGTGCTATACTATTCACATCATCCAATCATAATCCATATATATACTATATACCATGCAAAACAAGCTCAAGACATATATATATATATATATATATATATATCATAATTAAAATGCAATACTAAGGATAACTAGAAGCAACTAATATATATATACAAACTAAAGTACTGAAATGTAGTGCATAAGGCAAAATATCATAAATATCTACAAAAGGCATAATAAAAACTGAAAATAAACAAAATAAAAAGTGTTCAGGAGAGAATGTTTACACCCAAAAATTGTAGATCCTCCCCCACACTTAAATCATGCACGGTCCTCCGTGCTCAAAAGAATCAAACGGGGGGAATCAACCATGAGAAGCTCCACCGTCAGATGGTGGTGGGTGGTGATGACGCTGATAAACAATGATGGCTCAGGATGTCTCTATGGTGGTCTCAGCTGCCGGCTCGTCAACTGCCTGGTCAGCTGGCTCTGCTGCCATCTCTACTATCTGCTCGACTCCAGCTACCAGCTCCTCAACTCTCTGAACTACTGCATACTCAACCGTGGGCTTCGCCGGTGTCTGCTCAGGGGGCTCAACTGCCTGGCCAGCTTTAGCTGCTGGCTCCTCTGGTGCCAGCTCCTCGGTCTCAGCCTCAGGCTCTGGTGTATTTGGAGGAGGTGGCCCAGGGTCTTTACCCTTAAACCTCGCCACTATCCACTGGAAGCGGTGAGCGTTGCATTTCTCAAAATGGTAGAGGAGTTGAATGATCTTCCAACCCAGCTCATACGGTGTCTGAAGTCGGGGTATGGGTGCGGGAGCTGTAGGAGGTGTTGAGGGCTCTGCTGCTGATGATGGCTCAGTCATCTTTCTCTTCTTCTGTGGCAGTCCGTCATAGTTGCCGTATGGCAGGAATGGCTATTTACTGATGAAGACAGACATCCGGTCTGTTGGGCATCTCTCCACTCCAGATAAAGCGGCTAATCTAGTGATCATCGATGGGAAGGGAATGTTGTATTTCTGTTGTTAGTTCATCTTCCACATCGACTCTCTGATAAAGGGAAGAACAGAGATCCTCTTTCACTCCAGAATAGCCCAAAGCAAAACCGCCACACGGACGCGGATATGAGTGGCATGCGTGCTCGGTAGTATCTAGTCAGCAATGATCTACTGCCAGATCCTTGCCTCAGGATTTAGGTCTGTGCACGTAATGCTCAATGGAACCGCCTTATCCCCTTTGCTTTACTCCCATATGGCCTCAAGTAGGCCAACCTTTTTTAGAACCACATTCAAAGAAAGCTTGCCCGTTGTCATGTCCTTCCCTATTTGAGTGAAAGCATCCCTAGCCGGAGGAATATGCGGAATATCCAAGAGGGCCTCTAAAGCAGTATCAAAGGTGTCCAATGTGACACCTCTCAGAAAAACAGTTGGGGCATCCCTATTTAGGAAATTCCCGTAGAATTCCTTGACCTGGTGGTTATTAACTTCCACTGGGTCAAATTCTATGAATTTCCAATGGTAAAAATTTATTCTATTCAGGATCTCGTCCGCATATTTCTCGGGCAAGTTTCGCTTTCTCTCGTAGTGAAAGGCCCGTTTTGCTAGTTTTTTATACTATTCGTGGGCTTCAGCATTAATAAATGTGTCCAGTTGGTCACTTGGAGGCACAGGAGGAGGATGAGCTAAAGGATTGGCTTTCTCCTTCCCTTTGCGAGCTATCCTGAAAAAGACAAAAACAGAGTACAACTCAGGAGAAATAGATAAAAGTCATAGAAGGAAGAAGGTTATAAACAAACAATTAAAGTAAGAGCCAATGGGATAAACAAACACTCAATTAAGGGAAAACATGTATACAGTAGTTGAATGCTCAAAAGAAGATGTATCTTCCCAAAATTAAGTAACCTAAGTAACAAATGAAGGAATGAACAACAATTAAAGTATATATATGACTTAGGTGTAACAATGCAAGTGAATTGGTCTAAGCTTGGTTATTCTCTTAGTGTATTCAAAGTATAAGATTCAATCAAAATTTAGCACAAAGGTAATAACCAATTTGACAATTAGAAGCTTGTTTATTCATGTTGACAAAGTGGTGAAACGATCATGTAATCATACTCTTGTTCTAAAAGCAACACTTGATCAAAAATCAGATTGCATTGCTCAAAAAGAGTGGTAAAAAACAAGTTATGGTACATGATCAACAAAGTTAAAGACATAAGAATAAGCACTCAGTCAATTCACTCAACAAACAATGTATGCACTGCTGCCAATGGCACCAAACAGATTTCAAAATGTACAGGTCTACAGCTAGTTTGGTGTTTAAGCAAAAAGAAATAAGTAGCTAGTACATAATGCAGCAAATTAGCATGCTATGCACTTGCAAATGCATCAAACAAAATAATGTCAGTCTGGTATTCTACACAGCTGCAAATTTCAAGTTCAGTTTGATGTCTCAGCGAAAAAAAACACAAGGTGCACAATCAAAATTAAAGCTCAGGCAGCATCAAAGTCAATAGAAATTTGCACAAGTATGAAACTAACAATGCAAGATAGAAAGAAAATTCAAAACCTATGCTGGTCAGACACAGAAGTTGAATCAAAAATCTATTCAGGCATTATACCAAGCATGTTATGTGCAGGAATGAAAAATAGCATTCACAGGTCATACAAAGCAGCATTCAAAGATCAATGTAGCTAATATCCAACCCAGAAAAATCAGAAAAATAATCAGCCAGCATTGACATTCAGTCCAGAAAACACAAAAGTCATCTAACCTAATACAACCTAATTACTAAAACAGAAATTAAAACTAGTTAAAGAAAGAAAATGAAACAAAAATAGTAGAAACGCAGGTTACAGAAGAGAAAAGGGGAACCTGTAATGTAGAAGGAAAGAGAAAGGGAAATGGACAGAGAAGGGGGTTACAACGGCACAGAGGTCTGCCGCTGCTAGTGGCTACCCGCAGGAACTGGAGGGTGCGGTAGGGTTGCTGGGTGCGGAAATAGCGGTCTTGCGCAGAGAAGGAGAAAAATGGAGGAAGAGGGAAATGTAGAAAAGAGAGAAGAAGAAAGGAAGAGAGAGAGGGGGTCGGTGGCGGTGGTCGCCGGTGGTGTTGCTATCGGACAGAGGTGATGGTTGGTGGTGGTCTGGAATAAGGGGTTGGGTGGTGGTGTAGCTTCTCAGAGAAGAAGAGAAAGGAGAGGTGATGAGCGGATATTTTATACGCTTTTTGGGGTTAATTTCATATAGTTTTGAGTATGTTCTAGTTAGTTTTTAGTCTATTTTCATTAGTTTTGAGGAAAAATTCATATTTCTGGACTTTACTATGAGTTGTGTGTTTTTCTGTAATTTCAGGTATTTTTCTGGCTGAAATTGAAGGAGCTGAGCAAAAATCTGATTCAGGCTGAAAAAGGACTGCTGATGCTGTTGGATTCTGACCTCCCTGCACTCAAAGTGAATTTTCTGGAGCTACAGAACTCGAAATGGCATGCTTCCAATTGCTTTGGAAAGTAGACATCCAGAGCTTTCCAGAAATATATAATAGTCCATACTTTTCACAAGGATAGATGACGTAAACTGGCGTTCAACGCCAGTTCTCTGCCCAATTCTGGCGTCCAGCGCCAGAAAAGGATCAAAAGCTGGAGTTGAACGCCCAAACTGGCACAAAAACTGGCGTTCAACTCCACAAATGGCCTCTGCACGTGAATTGCTTAAATCTCAGCCCCAGCACACACCAAGTAGGCCCCAGAAGTGGATCTCTGCATCATCCATCATAGTTTACTCATTTTTTGTAAACCTAGGCTACTAGTTTAGTATTTAAACAACTTTTAGAGACTTATTTTGTATCTCATGACATTTTAGATCTGAACTTTGTACTCTTTGACGGCATGAGTCTCTAAACTCCATTGTTGGGGGTGAGGAGCTCTGCTGTGGTTCGATGAAGTAATGCAAGTATTTCTGTTTTCCATTCAAACACGCTTGTTCCTATCTAAGATGTTCATTCGCGCTTAACTGTGATGAAGGTGATGATCCGTGACATTCATCATCTTCCTCAAACCATGAACGTGTGCCTGACAACCACCTCCGTTCTATATCCAATTGAATGAGTGTCTCTTAGATTCCTTAATCAGAATCTCCGTGGTATAAGCTAGAACTGATGGCGGCATTCATGAGAATCCGGAAAGTCTAAACCTTGTCTGTGGTATTCCGAGTAGGATTCAATGATCGAATGACTGTGACGAGCTTCAAACTCGCGAGTGCTGGGCGTTAGTGACAGACGCAAAAGGATGAAGAATCCTATTCCAGTATGATCGAGGACCGACAGATGATTAGCTGTGCTGTGACAGAGCATGTGAGCATATTCTTCACTGAGAGGATGGGATGTAGCCATTGACGACGGTGATCCCCTACATATAGCTTGCCATAGGAGGACGTGCATGCGTGAATTAGAAGACAGAGGAAAGCAGAGATTCAGAAGACAAAGCATCTCCAAAACTCCAACACATTCTCCATTACTGCATAACAAGTAACCTTTAATTTATGCTCTCTTGGTTATTCACAATTCAACTGATAAACATATTTGACTTCCTGACTAAGATTTACAAGATAACCATAGATTGCTTCAAACCAACAATCTCCATGGGATTCGACCCTTACTCACGTAAGGTATTACTTGGACGACCCAGTGCACTTGCTGGTTAGTGGTACGAGTTGGGAAAAGTGTGATTCACAATTCGTGCACCAAGTTTTTGGCGCCGTTGCCGGGGATTTTTCGTGTTTGAACAACTAACGGTTTATTTTGTTGCTTAGATTAGGAAAAATTTCTCTTTTTGTTTAGAGTCTCGTATTATTGTCGTGTTAAAACTTTAGAATCCTTATTTTCTTATTAAAATCTTTTTCAAAAATAATTTTTCTATTAAATCCTGTGCCAAACTTTAAGTTTGGTGTTTTCTTGTTGATTTCTCTGTGTTTTTCGAAAATTTTAGTAGTTTTCTAAAAATTTTAAGTTTGGTGTTCTTCCTTCGTGTTCTTGTGTTCTTGTGAATCTTCAAACTGTTCTTGAGTTTCCCATGTGTCTTGATCTTAAAATTTTTAAGTTTGGTGTTCCTTAGTGTTTTTCCCTTAAAAATTTTCGAAAACAAGTAGCATCAGATCTAAAAATTTTAAATCTTGTGCTATCTTATTATTTTTCTCTCCCCTCTTTAATTGCAAAAATATCTTTTCTCTCTGTTTTAAAAGCAAATTTTCTAAATCTATTTTTAAAATTCAAATTTTTATTTAAAAATTTAAAACCTTTTTCAAAAAATCATCATATCCTTTTCAAAACTTCCTAACCACTTTCTCTCTCCTCAGTTTTTCGAAAATCTTCACTCAATTTTTATTTATTTTATTTTGATTTATTTCATTTTCAAGATAAATATATAAATAAATAAATAAAAATATTTTTTCTATTTTACATCATCTCCCTTTCTCCATCATGGACCTAAGCGGAAATGAACAGTCCAGGAGGACTCTGGGGTCATATTCTAACACCTCTACTGCTTCATATGGGAGTAGTATCTGCATACCCTCCATTGGAGTCAGTAGCTTTGAGTTGAATCCTCAGCTCATTATCATGGTGCAGCAAAGTTGCCAGTATTCTGATCTTCCACAGGAAGAACCTACAGAGTTTCTAGCACAGTTTTTACAAATTGCTGACACAGTACATGATAAAGAAATAGATCAGGATGTCTACAGACTATTACTATTTCCATTCACTGTAAAAGACCAAGCTAAAAGGTGGTTAAATAACCAACCAAGGGAGAAGGATGATGAGCGTCACACATAATCATCACCTTCATCACGTTCTTGGGTGCGAATGGATATCTTAGAAGCGAATGGATATCTTAGAATGGATATCTTGGGTGCGAATGGATATCTTAGAATGGATATCTTGGTAGGATCATAAGGTAATCCAAAGATTCCTAATACAATAGTAAGAGGTCCTATTTATAATAAACTAGCTACTAGGGTTTATATGAGTAAGTATTTAATGTATAAATCCACTTCCGGGGCCCACTTGGTGTGTGTTTGGGCTGAGCTTAAGTGTGGCACGTGTAGAGGTCCTCCTTGGAGTTGAACGCCAGTTTTAGTGCCAGTTTGGGCGTTCAACTCTGGTTTTGGCTCCTTTTCTGGCGCTGGACGGCAGATTTGGGTAGAAAGCTGGCGTTGAACGCCGGTTTACGTCGTCTATTCTTGGCCAAAGTATGGACTATTATATATTGCTGGAAAGCCCGTGATGTCTACTTTCCAACGCAATTGGAAGCGCGCCATTTCGAGTTCTGTAGCTCCAGAAAATCCACTTTGAGTGCAGGGAGGTCAGAGTCCAACAGCATCAGCAGTCCTTCTTCAACCTCTGAATCAGATTTTTGCTCAAGTCCCTCAATTTCAGCCAGAAAATACCTGAAATCATAGAAAAACACACAAACTCGTAGTAAAGTCCAACTTAGGTGCCATCAATGGTTATGGAAAAAAAAACAAAAAAGCTATGCTTTTTACCACACCAAACTTAGAATGTTGCTCGCCCTCGAGCAAAAGAAGAAGGAATAGATGAAGAAGAAGATGTGGAAATAAAAACTAGGATTATGAGGAGGTAAAGTGGGGATCCTGTGGGGTCCACAGATCCTGAGATGATCCTGTGGTGTCCACAGATCTTGAGGTGATCCTGTTGTGTCCACAGATCCGGAGGTGTCAAGGATTTACATCCCTGCACCCATTAGGCATGTAAAATGCCCTTGCACACAACTCTGGGCGTTCAGCGCCAGGTTGGTGCCCATTTTGGGCGTTCAACGCCCATTTGCTGCCATTTCTGGCGTTGAACGCCAGAACCATGCTTGTTCTCGGCGTTTAGCGCCAGGATGTTGCCATTTTGGGCGTTCAGCGCCAGAACCATGCTATGTTCTGGCGTTTGAACGCCAGGCAGATGCTCCTCCAGGGTGTGATTTTTCTTCTGCTGTTTTTGATTCCGTTTTTGATTTTTATTTTTATTTTGTGACTCCACTTGATCATGAAATTGTGATAACATGAAAAACAATAAAAATAAGAATTAGATAAACATTGGGTTGCCTCCCAACAAGCACTTCTTTAATGTCAATAGCTTGACAGTGGGCTCTCATGGAGCCTCACAGATGTGCAGAGCTTTGTTGAAACTCTCCAACACCAAACTTAGAGTTTGGATATGGGAGTTCAACACCAAACTTAGAGTTTGGTTGTGGCCTCCCAACATCAAACTTAGGGTTTGACTGTGGGGGCTCTGGTTGACTCTGCTTTGAGAGAAGCTTTTCA
>NC_029787.2:57058526-57059047 GCF_000816755.2 Arachis ipaensis | reverse complement strand
TAAGAAACAAACAAAAAGTTAGTTAGTTAGTTGAAACAAATTTGAAAAGATAAGAAGTTGGGAAGTTAGAGAAGATATTTTGAAATCAAATTTTTTGAAAAAGATAAGAAGATATTTTTGAAAGGATATGATTGAAATTAGTTTTGAAAAAAGATTTGATTTTTAAAATCACAATTAATGACTTGATTCACAAGAAATCACAAGATATGATTCTAGAACTTAAAGTTTGAATCTTTCTTAACGAGCAAGTAACAAACTTCAAATTTTTGAATCAAAACATTAATTGATTATGTTATTTTCGAAAATTTGATATAAAAATAAGAAAACGATTTTTGAAAAATATTTTTATAATTTTTGAAAATAACTAAGAAATTTGAAAAAGATTTGATTTTTGAAAAAGATTTTGAAAAAGATAAGATTTTCAAATTGAAAATTTGATTTGACTCATGAGAAACAACTTGATTTTTAAAAATTTTTGAAAAAGTCAACCCAAATTTTCGAATTTGATGAGAGAAAAAGGA
>NC_029787.2:57058049-57058347 GCF_000816755.2 Arachis ipaensis | reverse complement strand
TTCCTTTTCAGAGTCCTTTCAGGTTCTGGATCAGCTTCAACAAGAATGCCTTTTTCTCTGTCCCTGCTCATAAGAAAGAGAGGAGAACAAGAAAAGAAGAGGAATCCTCTATGTCACAGTAAAGAGGTTCCTTATTGTTAGTAGAAGAAAAGAAGAAGAAATTCGAACACAGAGAGAGAGAGGATTTGGATTTTTTTTGTGAGTTGAAGGAAAGATGTTAGTATATCAATAAACAAATAGAAGAATATGAGAGGGGGAAGTGAATTTTCGAAAACAATTTTTGAAAAAGAGTTAGTGA
>NC_029787.2:57057532-57058039 GCF_000816755.2 Arachis ipaensis | reverse complement strand
TTTTTGAAAAATTTTTGAAAACAAAACAAAAAGAAAATTACCTAATCTGAGCAACAAGGTGAACCGTCAGTTGTCCAAACTCGAACAATCCCTGGCAATGGCGCCAAAAACTTGGTGCACGAAATTGTGATGTCCAGGCTCGAACAATCCCTGGTAATGGCTCCAAAGCTTGGTGCTTTGATCTTAATTCATAATTTGTCACAACTTTGATACAACTAACCAGCAAGTGCACTGGGTCGTCCAAGTAATACCTTACGTGAGTAAGGGTCGAATCCCACGGAGATCGTTGGTATGAAGCAAGCTATGGTCACCTTGCAAATCTCAGTTAGGCAGATATAAATTGGTAATGGTGTTTTCGAATAATAAATAATAGAATAGGGATAGAGATACTTATGTAAATCATCGGTAGGAATTTCAGATAAGCGAATGGAGATGCTTTCGTTCCTCTGAACCTCTGCTTTCCTGCTATCTTCATCCAATCAGTCTTACTCCTTTCCATGGCTGGCT
>NC_029787.2:56931985-57057461 GCF_000816755.2 Arachis ipaensis | reverse complement strand
GTCCTATTTATAATAAACTAGCTACTAGGGTTTACATGAGTAAGTATTTGATGTATAAATCCACTTTCGGGGCCCACTTGGTGTGTGTTTGGGCTGAGCTTAAGTGTGGCACGTGTAGAGGTCCTCCTTGGAGTTGAACGCCAGTTTTAGTGCCAGTTTGGGCGTTCAACTCTGGTTTTGGCTCCTTTTCTGGCGCTGGACGCCAGATTTGGGTAGGAAGCTGGCGTTGAACGCCAGTTTACGTCGTCTATTCTTGGCCAAAGTATGGACTATTACATATTGCTGGAAAGCCCTGGATGTCTAATTTCGAGTTCTGTAGCTCCAGAAAATCCACTTTGAGTGCAGGGAGGTCAGAGTCCAACAGCATCAGCAGTCCTTCTTCAACCTCTGAATCAGATTTTTGCTCAAGTCCCTCAATTTCAGCCAGAAAATACCTGAAATCACAGAAAAACACACAAACTCGTAGTAAAGTCCAGAAATGTGAATTTAACATAAAAACCAATGAAAACATCCCTAAAAGTAACTAGATCCTACTAAAAACATACTAAAAACAATGTCAAAAAGCGTATAAGTTATCCGCTCATCAAACGCCCAGACCATGCTCAGTACTGGCGTTCAACGCCAGAAACAAGGTAGGACTGGCGTTCAACGCCAGAAATGGGCAAGGATCTGGCGTTGAACGCCCAAAATGGGCAAGATCTGGCGCTGAACGCCCAAAATGGGCACAGTTCTGGCGTTCAGACGCCAGGAGCAGACAAGGAGCTGGCGTCCAGTTTTCCTCCAGCTTCTAACTCTGGCACTCAATCGCCAGTGAGGGATCAGACACACACAATTGCTGATAACAACCCCTCTAAAAAGGCTTCTTCAACCACTTCTGTAGGCAATAAACCTGCAGCAACTAAGGTTGAAGAATATAAAGCCAAGATACCTTATCCTCAAAAACTCCGGAAAGAGGAGCAGGATAAGCAATTTGCTCGCTTTGCAGATTATCTCAGGAGTATTGAAATAAATATTCCATTTGCAGAAGCACTTGAGCAAATACCTTCTTATGCCAAGTTCATGAAAGAGATCTTGAGTCATAAGAAGGATTGGAGAGAAACAGAAAGAGTTCTCCTCACTGAAGAATGCAGTGCAGTCATTCTAAAAAGCTTTCCTGAAAAGCTTAAAGACCCTGGGAGTTTTCTGATACCATGCATATTAGAAGGTAATTGCACCAAGACAGCTTTATGCGATCTTGGGGCAAGCATCAACCTAATACCTGCATCCACTATTAGAAAGCTTGGCTTAACTGAAGAAGTTAAACCAACCCGGATATGTCTCCAACTTGCTGATGGTTCTACTAAATACCCATCAGGCGTGATTGAAGACATGATTATCAGAGTTGGGCCATTCGCCTTTCCCACTGACTTTGTTGTGCTGGAAATGGATGAGCACAAGAGTGCTACTCTCATTCTAGGAAGACCCTTCCTAGCAACTGGACGATCCCTCATTGACGTCCAACAAGGGGAAATAACCCTGAGAGTCAATAATGATGAGTTTAAGTTGAACGCTGTCAAAGCCATGCAGCATTCAGACACATCAACAGACTGTATGAAAGTTGATCCTATTGACTCATTGGTAGAAGAGATCAACATGGCTGAGAGTCTCGAATCAGAATTGGAAAACATCTTTAAAGATGTTCAGCCTGATTCGGAGGATTCAGAGGACATGAAGGAGCCTCTGAAATTTCTTCTGAAAGAGGAAAAACCTCTTAAACCCGAGCTCAAGCCATTACCACCATCCTTGAAATATGCATTTCTGGGAGAAGGTGACACTTTTCCAGTGATCATAAGCTCTGCTTTAAATTCACAGGAAGAGGAAGCACTTATTCAAGTGCTAAGGACACACAAGACAGCTCTTGGGTGGTCCATAGGTGACCTTATTCAAGTGCTAAGGACACACAAAATCTTATTGGAGGATAATGCTAAACCAGTGGTTCAACCACAAAGGCGGCTAAATCCAGCCATGAAAGAAGTGGTGCAGAAAGAGGTCACCAAATTACTAGAGGCTGGGATTATTTATCCTATTTCTGATAGCCCCTGGGTGAGCCCTGTCCAAGTCGTCCCAAAAAAAGGAGGCATGACAGTGATTCATAATGAAAAAAATGAACTGGTTCCTACAAGAACAGTTACAGGGTGGCGCATGTGTATTGACTACAGAAGGCTCAAGGCACCAGAAAGGATCATTTTCCTTTACCATTCATAGACCAGATGCTAGAAAGACTAGCAGGTCATGATTATTACTGCTTTTTGGACGGCTACTCAGGCTATAACCAGATTGCAGTAGATCCTCAGGATCAAGAGAAAATGGCATTCACATGTCCATCTGGAGTGTTTTCTTATAGAAGGATGCCATTTGGGCTATGTAATGCGCCTGCAACCTTCCAGAGATGCATGCTCTCTATTTTCTCTGATATGGTGGAAAATTTTCTGGAAGTCTTCGTGGATGACTTCTCAGTATATGGAGACTCATTCAGCTCCTGTCTTGATCACCTGAAACTTGTTCTGAAAAGATGCAAAGAGACCAACCTAGTTTTAAACTAGGAAAAGTGTCACTTCATGGTGACTGAAGGAATTGTCCTTGGGCATAAAATCTCAAACAAGGGAATAGAGGTGGATCAAGCAAAAATAGAGGTAATTGAAAAATTACCACCACCTCCCAATGTTAAGGCAATCAGAAGCTTTCTGGGGCATGCAGGATTCTATAGGAGGTTTATAAAGAATTTTTCAAAAATCGCAAAACCTCTAAGCAATCTGCTAGCTGCTGACACGCCATTTGTGTTTGACACAGAGTGCCTGCAGGCGTTTGAAACGCTGAAAGCTAAGCTGGTCACAGCACCAGTCATTTCTGCACCAGACTGGGCGTTACAATTTGAGCTAATGTGTGATGCCAGTGATCATGCCATTGGTGCAGTATTGGGACAGAGGCATGACAAGCTACTGCATGTCATTTATTATGCCAGTCGCGTTCTAAATGATGCCCAGAAAAATTACACAACCACAGAAAAAGAATTACTTGCAGTGGTTTACGCCATTGATAAGTTCAGATCATACTTAGTAGGATCAAAAGTGATTGTGTATACTGACCATGCTGCTCTTAAATATCTACTCACAAAGTAGGATTCAAAACCCAGGCTCATCAGATGGTATTGATTATGCAAGAGTTTGATATAGAAATAAGAGACAGAAAAGGGACAGAGAACCAAGTGGCTGATCATCTGTCCCGGATAGAGCCAGTGGAAGGGACGTCCCTCCCCTTTCTTGAGATCTCTGAGACGTTTCCTGATGAGCATTTATTTTTCATTCAAGAAGCACCATGGTTTGCCGATATTGCAAACTATAAAGCTGCAAGGTTCATACCCAAGGAATACAACAGGATACAAAAGAAGAAATTAATTACTGATGCAAAGTACTACTTGTGGGATGAACCTTATCTCTTTAAGAGATGTGCAGACGGAATTATCCGTAGGTGTGTGCCTAGAGAAGAAGCACAGAAGATCCTGTGGCATTGCCACGGATCTCAATATGGAGGCCATTTCGGAGGTGAGCGAACAGCCACCAAGGTCCTCCAATGTGGCTTCCATTGGCCCACACTCTATAAAGATTCCCGAGAGTTTGTACGTAACTGTGACAGTTGCCAAAGAGCTGGTAATCTGCCCCATGGTTACGCCATGCCTTAACAAGGAATCTTAGAAATTTAGTTGTTTGACGTATGGGGAATTGACTTCATGGGACCTTTCCCACCATCATACTCAAACACTTATATTCTGGTGGCGGTTGACTATGTATCAAAATGGGTTGAGGCTATTGCCACACCTACCAATGATACTAAAACAGTGCTGAAGTTCCTCCAGAAACACATCTTTAGAAGGTTTGGTGTCCCTAGAGTACTAATCAGTGATGGGGGCACTCACTTCTAGATTCTGATAAGAAGTTCATTGTCAATGGACAGAGAATCAAGCATTATCTTGAAGGCAATGTTGAGCAAGATTGCTCAAGGCTGAAGCTAGATTAAAAGCTCAGCAAGGTCCAGCTAAAGACAATAAAGAAGTGCTTGCTGGGAGGCAACCCAGCCATGGGGCATCAATCCGCTAAGCATTTTGCCCTATTTCTATTTTTATTTTTATTTGTTTATATAGAGTTCATTGATAACAAGGTAAATAATCAATTGCATAAGTTCACAGGGTTACAGAAGGAATCTACACACAAAACAGAGAAAAAGAGCTCACTGGCAAGAAAATGCCAGTAAAAGTGTATTTTGGGCGTTCAACGCCCAAAATGGGCATCCACTGGGCGTTGAACGCCAGTAATGGTAGTAATCTGGGCGTTCAACGCCAGAAATGGGCACCCACTGGGCGTTGAACGCCAGTAATGGCAGCAACTGGGCGTTGAACGCCCAGGAGAGCAGCATTTGGGCGTTGAACGCCCAAAACAGGCAGTGTTTGGGCGTTCAAACGCCAGGAAGGCAGGGAGGAGCCAAATTCATTTTTTCCACACGTTTTTCCATTCTAATTTCAAATTTTATGCTTCAATGCATGATTTTACATAAACATGTCAAGAACCCTGATTTCTAAATTCCATAATTTCTAAAAACCCTACCACAAAAAAATATCAAATGTATTTTAATCCATAAGCACCAAGCATCTTTGCAAATTCAATCCAACTCTTTTCAAAATTTCTTTTACAAATCTATCTTTTTCAACTCATCAATATCTTTTTCAAAACCTCCACTTTATCTTTATCAAAAATTAAATCTATCTTTCTCAAAAAATCTTTCATATCCTCTCAATTTTAAACTATATCTTCTCTTATCATATCTTCTATTTTATCTTTTCCAAATAAATCTTTTTATCATATCTTTATCTTTTTTTCGAAAACCCACCCTCCCCTCCTTATAAATTTGAGTTCGGCCTCCCTCCTCTCCCATCAACAATTGCCCCTAGCTCTCCTTCTATCCCTCTCCTTTCTCTTCTTTTGCTTGAGGACAAGCAAACCTCTAAGTTTGGTGTGTTTATCTGTGATCACTAAGATCATGGCCCCCAAAGGAAAACAACCCACTCCAAGAGGCAAGAAAGAGAGCGTTCCAAAACCACTTTAGAATCGAGGGAAGTTCTTATCTAAAGAACATTCGGACCATTATAACAAAATAATGGGTCTGAGATCAGTGATCTTGGAAGTCAGATTCGATCTGAAAGAAGATGAATACCCGGAGATCCAGGAGCAAATTCGAATCAGGAGCTGGGAAGTCCTAGCTAATCCTGAAACGAAAGTGGGAAGGAACATGGTCTAGGAGTTCTATGCTAATATGTGGCAAACTGACAAGCAGAAACTATCTGGGACTACTCTCTATGACTATCGGACCGTGGTCAGAGGGAAGATTGTTCATACCCACCCTGACAGGATCAGGGAGATCTTAAAGCTACCTCAGCTGAAGGATGATCCAGACTCCTTCAACAGGAGGATGATGAGAGCAGATAAGGGCCTGGATAAGATTCTAGAGGACATATGTATCCCTGGAGCCAGGTGGACCACCAACACAAAGGGTGTCCCAAATCAACTCAAGAGAGAGGATCTCAAACCAGTCGCCAGAGGATGGCTAGACTTCATTGGGCATTCTCTGTTGCCTACTAGCAACCGTTCTGAAGTCACAATTAAAAGAGCAGTGATGATCCATTGCATCATGATGGGAAAGGAAGTGGAGGTTCATCAGCTAATTTTAGCTGAACTCTACAAAATTACTAACAAAAATTCTAAAGAAGCCAGGTTGGCTTATCCAAGCGTGATTTCTCTGCTCTGCAAGGACGCTGGAGTAAGGATGGGAATAACTGAGTATATCTCAGTTGAGAAGCCAATCACCAAAGCATCAATGGAAAAACAACAAGCACAGGATGATCCCATCAAGAAGAGAGCACAGGAATTCCTCCCAGAGATCCCTCGTCCTGACTAAGATTTACAAGATAACCATAGATTGCTTCAAACCAACAATCTCCGTGGGATTCGACCCTTACTCACGTAAGGTATTACTTGGACGACCCATTGCACTTGCTGGTTAGTGGTACGAGTTGGAAAAAGTGTGATTCACAATTCGTGCACCAAGAGGGTTGGGGGGATTGTGGAAACTGAAGCGTGACTCTCTCTCTTTTTGAATTAACATTCAAAAAGTGACTTGTGCGGACGCACACAAGGAAGAAGAAAAGGGTACGCACACGCACAGAGGCATGCAGGCACTGCGAGCAGAAGATATACCGCGACCTGTACGGATGCACGAGGTTGCGTGCGGTCGCACAGAAGGGAAAAAGGGTCTTGTGTTCAGACGCACAAGGGGTGCGTGTGCTGCGAACAAAGGGTTCCTAAAAGAGTGTGCGCACGCACATAGAGGTGCGGGCGCATAGGTAGTAGTTTTTTTTTTTGAAAGAAATGGGGTGGAGCGTGCGTATGCACGCATGGTGTGAGGTCGCACAAGGGGAAAGGAAGGGTGAATACACACGCACAAGCCGTGCGCGTGCTGTGAACAAAGGGAGTGTTTAGGTTTGTGCGTGCGCACATTGTTGTGCGGACGCACAGGGACGGAAAAACAGGGGTACTGTCCGTGCGCATAATGCTGTGCGGACGCACAGTACTGTATTCCTGCAACAAAAATTTTTCCTCTAAAGCATCAAACTTGATATCCAAAACAGGTTTTCAAGCCCCAAAATATCATAAAACTCCCAAGAACACATTATTTCACCAGAATTACCTAACAAACATCAAAATTCAACTAATCAAGCAAGCAACATAGCCAATAATTTAAGAAATAGAAGCTAAAAGAGAGAAAGTTAGAAGGATATTACCATGGTGGGGTGTGATGAACGGATTTTTCACGGTTTAGAATTCACAATTGAAATCTCGTTGCAAGTATAGTTTCTAAACCAACCAATAATCCTTCCATGCAAAAATTTTGGTTGTCACTAAAACAAACCCCTAAATTTATAAACCAAAGTATTGAACCTCTGGTCGTTCTCCCTAGGAATTGCGATAAAGTGCCTTGTTATTGGTTATGAGGTATGTTTGGGCTTTTTGAGATTTTAGACAAGAAATATAAATGGCAAAGAAAGTAAACTAACAACAAACAAAGCTCTTGGCAAGATATGAGAACTAGAAGTCCTATCCTAGTTATCCTCCTCAATTGTGACCACAAATTGCCCATTGCTACCACTTAGTTAACCTCTAACCATAGAAGAAAGTCAAGTGGATGAATTAACTTGATTCCACAAGTCCTAGCCAACTCCCAAGGGAAAGACTAGCTTTAGTGGTATCCAAATCAATTAGCAACTTCTAATTATCAATCATCAAAGGAATTAGATAACTCAAGCGTCACTAATTACTCCACCTAGGCCAAGAGGAACAAAATCTACACTAAAATCCAACCAAACATTTCATCAAACACTTGGAAGGCACAAAAGAAAAGCATAGGAAATTGACAACGAAAATAGAATCTAACAAAAATTATTACAAGGAATTAACAACAACAATCAAAAGAAGCACAATTATTATGAATTACCTCTAATTGAATTGAAAGAGAAGTAGAAGAGACAAGAGTGAATCTACAACAAGCATGAGAAAAAAATAATAGAAATTACAACAAAATAATAGAAGAATGATGATTGCAACAACAAAGAATTGATAAGAAGAAGTAGAAGAAAGCATGAATTAAACCCTAGATCTAAGAACTAAACCTAATCCTAATTCTAATCCTAGAGAGAAGTGAGAGCTTCTCTCTCTAAAACGAACTCTAAACTAATCCTAATGTGTGTAGATGTGTGAATTGATGCATTCCCCTTCAATCCTTCGTCCTTTAAAGCTTTTGCCGCCAAAAACTCAGCTCCAAGTGGGGTCAGAAATCCTACAAAACCGCCAGTCACGAGTTCTCTTTAAAAAATCACGTGCGGCCTTCGGTGCATATGCGCACAGCGCGCGCACGAGTCCCTGGAGCATTTCGCAATCCGAGCGTAGGCGCATAGTGCGTGCGCGCGTACATGGGCATTTTCCAAATCTTTGACTTTTCATGATTTCTTCACTTTGCATGCTTTCCTCTCCATTCCTTTGATCCATTCCTAGCCTTTTCAACCTGAAATCACTTAACAAACACATCAAGGCATCTAGTGAAATCAAATGTGAATCAAGATTAAACAACTAAGGACCTAAAAAACACGTTTTCACACTTAAGCACAAATTAGGAGACAATCATGAAACCATACTATTTCATTGAATAAATGTGGGTAAAAGGTCATAAAATCCCCTAAATCAAGCATAAGATAAACCCTATAAATGGGGTTTATCAGGGTGTCTCCCACCTAGCAGTTTGGTTTAAAGTCCTTAAGTTGGACTTGGTGAGGAGATCCTTGTTAGGGTGGCTTGTGTTTTCACTCCTCCTTGAATCTCCAACCAAGTTTGCTCTTGATTTGACCTCCGGGGTCCCAAATAAATTGTACCAAACTCTTAAGAGACTTCAAGCTAGTAACTAGGATCCATAAGTGTTGATTCTAGAAATTAATATATGGATCCCATACTTGAGTTTCTCTATCACCATTGACATACTTGTGCACTCCCCGGAATCCACTAGATTGATTGTTGCACCAAAATTGAGCTCCAAATGTTGATTTGGCTCCCTTGATGAACTTTTCATTTCCTTGCCAAATAACAGTTTCCTCTCTACCATCCACTACTCCAAGAAGGGTTTGAACTTGACAATCCGTCTCCAACACGACATATTGATGCGGGCCTAGAAAGCTTGTTGGAGAAGTCTCCACCCACTTAATGCATTCTTGCACAACTATCTTTACTTCTTGGTAAATAGAATCTTCCTCAACCTCCTCTAAACCTTCCTCATCATCACTCAAGTAAAAAATTGGAGGTTGTGTGAAGTCCACATCAACATCTCCTTCCAAATCCAATAAGGGAGGCTCATGAAGGTCATTGGCGAGGTTGACCAAGTTGGACAAAAAATCTTGAATGATGGAATCCTCTTGATCACTTCCGACCAACTCTTCATTTATCTCCTCTTGTGCTTCATGTTGTGACTTGATGTCTTCTACTTGATTTTGCACTTCTTCGCTCACTCCACACTTTTCACTTGGTTCCACACATTCATCCACTAGAATTTCTTGGTCATGGCATGAACGCAATGAAGCTAGCCAGTCAAGAGTTTCTGCTACGGTAGACATGACTTGTTCTTGCTTCTTCCGGAACTCTTGTTGTTCTTGAATGAGCATGAAAAGTACTTTTTGTGTGGCTTGATCCATATGTGAAGATGAAGATTGAGGTGATGAAGGTTGACAATCAAACTCATGAAGGTAAGGGTTATGGTTTCGTATGTAGTGAGGTGATGGTGTATAAAATTGGTGGTCAGAAAGGTAAGTGTTTGTGTTCCATTGGTGTGTATTATGGTGATGGTGTGAAAAAGTCATAAAGAAAATGCAAACAAAATCTATTAACAAAAGCAAACAAACAACCAAAAAGTGCTATTTACACTATTAACATATCTACAACAACCAAAAGATAGCGATCAATTGCATCCCCGGCAACAGGGCCAAAAATTTGATGAGAGAGCTATTGTCGATCTAAAATTTCACAAAAATAAGAATCTCATTGCAAGCATAGTCTAGACCAACAATTAACTCTCAATCAAAGTTTAAACTAAAGATGTCACAATTCAAAACATATAAACCGAGAGTCTTTCAACCTGAGGTTGTTCTCCCTAGGATGCAATTGGAAATGCTATGCTTTCGGTTGTGGAGGCAAAAATGGGTTTTGAATCAAAGAACAAAAGATTAAAGGAACTTAGAAAATAAAAGAACTAAGGAATGAACAAAATTGTGAATTAATGCAAGTAAAGAGAAAATGGGATCAAACTAGTGAAGATGCTATAAATGCAAGAAGAGCCTTCACTTATGAATGATGATCCAAGGAATTCTATCATCTCCATAACCACAACTATGATAATTATCATGAGTCAATCTTGCCTAGTTAACCCCAAACATCGAGGAGTAAGTCAAGAAAGCGTAATTGACCTTAATCTATAAGGCCTAACCAACTCACCAAACTAGTTGATAAAAGGCTAGCTTTAATGGAAACAACAGTCAACTAACTCCCCAAGAATTACCACTAAATGTCGGACATTATGACTCTAGTATCCTGGGAACTCAAATCCTAGGCCAAGGTATGAAAATC
Source organism: Arachis ipaensis (assembly GCF_000816755.2). Lineage (NCBI taxonomy): Eukaryota > Viridiplantae > Streptophyta > Magnoliopsida > Fabales > Fabaceae > Arachis > Arachis ipaensis. Next base: position 57,047,214 of record NC_029787.2, on the reverse strand, counting down.
TACTCAAATTCTAAAGTTGGCATTTTCACAAACACCTTGTGTGCATAAAAGTAAAACATGGAAAATTGCAAAGTAAAATTGAAAACTATAACCAACTATCAACAAAACAAAACATAAATAAGTAATCAAACATAAAAGAAGCATGAAACATAAAATTCATTGATCAAAACTTCAAGAAACACAAAATTGCAATTATGAACAAGTAACTTGAACTAAAGGAAATTAAAAATAAAAACAATGTAATTAAAGAGGAAATTGAGAGTACTTAAAATTAAAGATTATCAAAATCCAAAATTAAGCTTGCTATAAAATGCTACATGAAAATGGAAATGAAACCTTAGGAGAGCATTCTACTATCTACACTACTCCTACTTCTAATGCTATGAAATTAAACTATTTAAGTGAGCTCTCTTGAAATGTGTTGAATTCCCCTTGATAAAGCACTCCAATTCAATATTTCAGCCTTCCAAAATGGGCCAAGAGGCCTCAAAAATCAAGAAGCACGTGCTTCATTAATGAAATCACGTGCAGGGACCTGTGCGGATGAACAGATGTGTGCGTCCGCACGCTGGGCTGAAAGTTGACATGTGCGTACGCACAGGTGCTTGTGCGCACGCACACGTGGAAATTCTTTCTTGTGCACATGCTGATGAGCGGATAATTTATACACTTTTTAGCATTGTTTTTAGGCAGTTTTTAATATGAATTAGTTAATTTTTATTATATTTTTATTAGTTTTTAAATAAAAATTACATTTCTATACTTTACTATGAGTTTGTGTGTTTTTCTGTGATTTCAGGTATTTTCTGGCTAAAATTGAGGGACTTGAGCAAAAAATCTGATTCAGAGGCTGAAAAAGGACTGTAGATGCTGTTGGATTCTGACCTCCTGACACTTGAAGTGGATTTTCTGGAGCTACAGAAGCCCAATTAGCGTGATCTCAATTGCGTTGGAAAGTAGACATCCTGGGCTTTGCAGAAATATATAATAGTCCATACTTTGCCCGAGTTTTCATAATGCAAACTGGCGTTTAAATGCCAACTTTCTACCTTATTCTGACATTAAATGCCAGAACTAAAAGCTGGAGTTAAATGCCCAAACTGGCACCAAAGCTGGCGTTTAACTCCAAGAAAAGCCTCTACATGTGAAAGCTTCAATGCTCAGCCCAAGCACACACCAAGTGGGCCCGGAGGTGGATTTCTGTATCATTTACTTATTTCTATAAACCCTAGGCAACTAGTTCATTATAAATAGGACCTTTTACTATTGTATTTTCATCTCTGGAACACATTATGTAACTTTTATGTTCTGAGACCTCCATGGGAGGCTAGCCACTCGGCCATGTCTACCCTATTTTCATTTATGTATTTTCAACGGTGGAGTTTCTACACCCCATAGATTAAGGTGTGGAGCTCTACTGTTCTTCATGAATTAATGCAACTACTTCTATTTTCTATTCAATTCAAGCTTATTCTTATTCTAAGATATCCATTAGCATTTCAACATGATGAATGTGATGATTATGTGACACTCATCACCATTCTCACTTATGAACGCGTGCTTGACAACCACTTCCGTTCTACATGAAAACGAGCTTGAATGCATATCTCTTAGCCTCCTGGTTCATGACACATGGTTGAATCTCCTGACAATAGAGCCTTCCATTCCGTGAGATCAAAGTCTTCGTGGTATAAGCTAGAATCAATTGGCAGCTTTCTTGAGATCCGGAAAGTCTAAACTTTGTCTGTGGTATTCTGAGTAGGATCTGGGATGGGATGACTGTGATGAGCTTCAAACTCGTGAGTGTTGGGCGTAGTGACAGACGCAAAAGGATCAATGGATCCTATTCCAACATAAGTGAGAACCGACAGATGATTAGCTGTATGGTGACAGCGCATTTGGACCATTTTCACTGAGAGGACGGACGCTAGCCATTGACAACGGTGATACCGCAACATACAGCTTGCCATGGAAAGGAGTATGAATGATTGGATGAAGGCAATAGGAAAGCAGAGGTTCAGAAGGAACAAAGCATCTTCATACGCATATCTGAAATCCCACCAATGAATTACATAAGTGCTTCTATCTTATTTTCTGTTTTAATTATATTTTAATTATCAAAACCTCATGAACATTTGAATCCGCCTGACTGAGATTTACAAGGATGACCATAGCTTGCTTCAAGCCGACAATCTCCGTGGGATCGACCCTTACTCACGTAAGGTATTACTTGGACGACCCAGTGCACTTGCTGGTCAGCTGCATGGAGTTGTGTGAAAAGTGTGCAATCATGATTTCGTGTACCAAGTTTTTGGCACCGTTGCTGGGGATTGTTCGAGTTTGGACAACTAACGGTTCATCTTGTTGCTCAGATTAGGTAATTTTAATTTGGCTGGCTAGTAAGCGATGTCTAATTCCTAGACCGGTTTTAGACTAACATTGCATGATTCCTGGAATTCTTATTAAAAGTTTTGAATTTCTTTATTTTCTTTTTCCAAATTAATTTTCGAAAAAAAATTTAATAAAATCATAAAAATCAAAAAAATAATTTGTGTTTCTTGTTTGAGTCTAGTGTCAATTTTTAAGTTTGGTGTCTTGCTTATTTTTATTTTTCTTACATTTTTTGAATATATGCATTATGTTCTTCATTGATTTTCAAGTTGTTCTTGATGATTTTCTTGGGTCTGATCTTTAAATTCTCTTGTTTTGTGTCTTTTGTTGTTTCTCATATGCATTCTCAATTTATTAGTGTCTCTAATATGAAAATTTCTAAGTTTGGTGTCTTGCATGCATTGTTTATCTGATCTTAGTTTCCCATGATTAGTTTCATTTTGTTGTTTTTCATGATTAAAAATTCAAAAAATTTTCAAAATTATGTCTTTTCAAGTCAATAATACAGAGAATTGAAGATTCAGAACATACAGCAGAGGAATTACAAGAGAAAAGCTGGGCGTTCAAAACGCCCAGTGAGGAAGGAAAACTGGCATTTAAACGCCAGCCAGGGTACCTGGCTGGGCGTTAAATGCCCAAGTGGGTAGTATTTTGGGCGTTAAACGCCAGAATGATAGGGAGGTAAGTTAGTTTTTAATTCAAATCTTTTTCAAATTTTCATAATTTTTCAAAATCAAATCTTTTCCATTTTTCTCTCACTATTTTCAAAAATCCTTGCTACCAATTAATGATTTGATTCAAAATTTTCAAGTTTGTTACTTCTTTGTTAAGAAAGGTTCAATATTTGAATTTTAGAATTATATCTTTTAAATTTCTTGTTAGCCAAGTCATTAATTTTAAAAATCAAATCTTTTTAAATTGTTTTTCAATCATATCTTTTCAATCACATCTTCTCAATCACATCTTTTTCAAATTAATTTTCAATCATATCTTTTTGATTGCTAATTTCAAAATCTTTTTCAAAATCACTTAACCACTTTCTTACTTTTAATTTTCGAAAACCATCAACCACTTTTTCAAAATTCCTTTTAATTAATTTAATTTTTTTATTTTGTTTTCGAAAATTCTTCTCCCTCCTCACCTTTTTCTATTTAAGGACTAACACTTCTCTTCTATTAGCAATTCGGACTCTCTCCCTCTCTACAAGTTCGAATTCTCCTCTCTACCTAATCCTTATATTCTTCTTTTCCTCTGACACCTCAAGGAATCTATATACTGTGACATAGAGTATTCCATACTTTCTTGTTCTCCTCTCTTTCATATGAGCAGGAACAAGGACAAAGGCATTCTTGTTGAAGCTGATCCTGAACCTGAAAGGACCTTGAAGAGAAAGCTATGAGAAGCTAAAGCACAACTCTCTGGATAGGACCTAACAGAAATTTTCGAAAGAAAAGAAGACATGACAGCCGAAAATAACAACAATGCCAACAATGCAAGGAAGATGCTTGGTGACTTTACTGCACCTTCTTCTGAATTCTGTGGAAGGAGCATCTCAATTCCTGCAATTGGAGCAAACAACTTTGAGCTTAAGCCTCAATTAATTTCTCTAATGCAGCAGAATTGCAAGTATCATGGACTTCCATTGGAAGATCCTCATCAGTTTTTAGCTGAATTCTTGCAAATTCGTGACACTGTTAAGACCCATGGGATTGACCCTGAAGTCTACAGACTTATACTCTTCACTTTTTCTATAAGAGACAGAGCTAGGACATGGTTGGACTCACAACCTAAAGAAAGCCTGAACTCTTGGGAAAAGCTGGTCAATACCTTCTTGGCAAAATTCTTTCCACCTCAAAAATTAAGTAAGTGTCCTTCTGGCATGCTTTCAGAATGGAGCATCATATGTATATTCTATGATGGTCTGTCTGAACTGTCCGAGATGTCATTAGAAAACTCTGCTGGTGGATCTCTTCATCTGAAGAAGACGCCTGAAGAAGCCCAGGAACTCATTGAAATGGTTGCAAATAACCAGTTCATGTACACTTCTGAAAGGAATCCTGTGAATAATGGGACAACTCAGAAGAAAAGAGTTCTTGAGATTGATACTCTGAATGCCATATTGGCTCAGAATAAAATATTGACTCAGCAAGTTAATATGATTTCTCAGAGTCTGTCTGGAATGCAAGAAGCAATAGGCAGTACTAAGGAAGCTTCCTCTGACGAAGAAGCTTATGATCCTGAGAACCTTGCAATGGAAGAGGTGAATTACATGGGAGAATCCTATGGAAACACCTATAATCCTTCATGGAGAAATCATCCAAATCTCTCATGGAAGGACCAATAGAAGCCTCAACAAGGCTTCAACAACAATAATGGTGGAAGAAATAGGTTTAGCAATAGCAAGCCTTTTCCATCATCTTCTCAGCAACAGACAGAGAATTTTGAGCATAGTCTCTCTAGCTTAGCAACCATAGTCTCTGATCTATCTAAAACCACACTAAGTTTCTTGACCAAAACAAGGTCTTTGATGCACGAAATTGTGATCTCTGGTAATGGCTTATTAGGTCAGATACTCTGATCTAGTTTTACAGTCTGTCACAACGGAACTAAGGCCTTTAAATAGGCTCCTTAAATTACAAAATGAAAATGAAATTCAAAGAAAATTACAATCAAATGAAAATAAGCTATTCTAGATGATTCTTGTGGCCTTGATTTGGTGTTGTTGATGGGCCTTGCTTGCTTGAAGGGTAGAGTGACATAATTGATCCAAAAAGGATAATGATCCATTAAACTACACTCAAACGTTGCACACCCCTTTCTTGAGTCGTCACTTTGTTCTCTTGTCAACCTTGCCAATTTGATGCCAAATATAGACTATTATACCTTGTTGGAAAGCTACGGATGTCAGCTTTCTAACGCAACTGGAAGCACCTCATTTGGAGTTCTACAACTCGAGTTATACTCCATGGAAGGTGAAGAGGTCAGCTGGCCTGATTGCATGTTGGTACTATGCTCTTCTATGCACATTACGGGGCTGTTTTCTCCCTCAATTTTTAGTATCCACCATGCATGCCATATATGCTTGGAAAGCTCTAGATGTCTTCTTTCCAATGCATTTTGAATCACCTCATTTAGAGTTTTGTAGCTCAAGTTATTTATGTTTGAAGAAGGCATGGTCAAGCTGTTCCATGTAACACGTTTAAGCTTCAGTTTAAGCTTAAACTGGAGCTTAAACGCTGGCACTCCCTGGAGGCACTAGCTCGAGCACGTTTAAGCTTCACCATCTTAGTGGCTTAGTGGTTAAAGAAGCCTTTTTAGAGGGGTTGTTGTCAGCACTTGTGTGTGTCTGATCCCTCACTGGCAATTGAATGCCAGAGTCAGAAGCTGGAGTGACGTTAGACGCCAACTCACTATTTGTTCCTGGCGCCTGAACGCCAGAAATGTGCCCCTGTTGGGCGTTCAATGCTGGATTCTGCCCCATTTGGGCGTTCAACGCCAGATTCTTGCCCATTTCTGGCGTTGAACGCCAATCCTGCCTTGTTTCTGGCGCTAACGCCAGTTTTGGGCATGGTCTGGGCGTTCAGCGCCAGCCTTCCACCCATTTTCTGGCGTTTTAGTGCCAGAATTATTTTTCCCTGGGCTCTTACTGTCCTCAGGGGAATCTTTGGTGGGTCGCTCATTTCTTGAATTTTTGATGCCTTGAGGTGGGGTATTTAATGTTTTCCCACTTCTTAATTGAACTGCTTGGCATTCTTCTGCTATTTGCTTTGATAGCTGCTGCTTTGTTTGCTTAAACTGTGCGTCCATATGTATATTAGCTATCCTTGTTTCCTGTAACCTGTCTTTGAATTCAGCTAGCTGCTTTGTTAGAAAATCTGATTGCTGATTGAATTCAGCAGCTTGTTTTACAGTACTGAATTCAGCAGTTACTGTTTTAACCTCTTCATTCATGGAAGGGTTGCTGCTTAGATATAGATGCTGATTCTTGGCAACTGTATCAATGAGCTCTTGAGCTTCTTCAATTGTCTTTCTCATGTGGATAGATCCACCAACTGAGTAATCTAAAGACATCTGAGCTCTTTCCGCAAGCCCATAGTAGAAGATGTCTAACTAAACCCACTCTGAAAACATTTCAGAGGGGCATTTTCGTAGCATCTCTCTGTATCTCTCCCAGGCATCATAAAGATAGGAAGTTAGAAAAGATATTTTGAAAAGATATTTTTGAATTTAGTGAGGAGAGAGAAAAATAATAAGATAGTACAAGATTTAAAATTTTTAGATCTAATGCTCCTTGTTTTCGAAAAATTTGGAGGGAAAACACCAAGGAACACCAAACTTAAAAATTTTAAGATCAAGACACAAGGAAACTCAAGAACACAAGAACATGAAGGAAGAACACCAAACTTAAAATTTTTAGAAAACCAAGCCAAAATTTTTGAAAATCAAAGGGAAATCAACAAGAAAACACCAAACTTAAAGTTTGGCACAAGATTTAATAGAAAAAATATTTTTGAAAAAGAAGGTTTTGAAAAGAGTATAAAAGATTCTAACCCAATTACCAAGAACACAGATTAACGCTCTAGCCAAATGAGTTATGGGACCTTCAAAAATTTTAAGAAAGATTATTTTTGAAAACACCAAACTTAAAGTTTGGCAAATTATTTTTGAAAAAGATTTTTAAAAAAATATGATAGCCAATTATCATGAACATAAACACCACGTTCTAAATAACAAGGGATAAATAATAAAAGACTCTAAACCTAAAAAGGAAAGATTTTTCCTAATCTAAGCAACAAAATAATCCGTCAGTTGTTCAAACACGAACAATCCCCGGCAACGGCGCCAAAAACTTGATGCAGGAAATTGTGATCTCTGGTAATGGCTTATTAGGTCAGATACTCTGATCTAGTTTTACAGTCTGTCACAACTTCGATACAACCAGAAAAACACACAACTCATAGTAAAGTCCAGAAATATGAATTTTTCCTAAAAACTACTAGAAATAGACTAAAAACTAACTAAAACATACTCTAAACTATATGAAATTATCCCCAAAAAGCGTATAAAATATCCGCTCATCAGTCTTCCATCAGAAATTTGGAGGCACAGGTGGGATAGCTGAGTAAGAAAGTTACTGAACTCCCTCCTAGTGCTCTCCCAAGCAATACAGAAGAGAATCCCAAGAGAGAGTGCAAGGCCATAAACACACCCCACATGCCCGAACCTGTAGAGGAGGGAAAGATAGTGATTTCCACTGAGGAAGACCTCAATGGACGTCCACTGGTCTCCAAGGAGTTCCCTAATGAGGAACAAAAGGAATCTGAGGCTCATATAGAGACCATAGAGATTCCACTGAACCTACTTCTGCCATTCATGAGCTCAGATAAATATTTTTTCTCGGAAGAGGATGAAGATATTGCTGAAGAGCAAGTTGCTAAGTACCTTGGAGTAATCATGAAGTTGAATGCCAAGTTATTTGGTAATGAGACTTGGGAGGATGAACCTCCATTGCTCATCAACGAACTGAATACCTTGGTTAGGTAGAAATTACCTTAGAAGAAACCGGACCCTGGAAAATTTTGAATACCTTGTACCATAGGCACTATGACCTTTGAGAAGGCTCTGTGTGACCTAAGGTCAAGTATAAACCTCATGCCCCTATCTGTAATGGAGAAACTAGGGATCTTTGAGGTGCAAGCTGCAAGAATCTCACTAGAGATGGCAGACAATTCAAGGAAACAGGCTTATGGACTTGTAGAGGATGTATTGGTGAAGTTTGAAGGCCCTTACATCCCTGCTAACTTCATAATCCTGGATACTGGGAAGAATAAGGATGAAACAAACATCTTTGGCAGACCCTTCCTAGCCACAGCAAAAGCTGTAATTGATGTTGACAAAGGAGAGTTGGTCCTTCAAGTGAATGAGGACTACCTTGTGTTTAAGGCTCAAGGATCTCCCTCTGTAACCATGGAGAGGAAGCATAAAAAGCTTCCCTTAATGCAAAGTCAAAAAGAGCCCCCACATTCAAACTCTAAGTTTGGTGTTAGGAGGCCATCAGCATACTCTGAGTATCTGTGAGGCTCTATGAGAGCTCACTGTCAAGCTATTGACATTAAAGAAGCGCTTGTTGGGAGGCAACCCAATTTTATTCAATTATATCTATTTATTTTCCATTGTTATTTTATATTTTCTTTAGGTTGATGATCATCTGAAGTCACAAAAACAACTGAAAAAGCAAAAACAGAATGAAAAATAGCACATCCTGGAGGATGATCTTACTGGCGTTTAAACGCTAGTAAGGGTAGTAGAATGGGCGTTGAACGTCCAGTTTGGCACAATTCTCGGCGTTTAACGCCAGAAAAGGGCAACAAGCTGGCGTTTAAACGCCAGAAAGGGAAGAAAAGCTGGCGTTTAATGCCAGAAATGGGCAACAACCTGGCGTTTAACGCCAGGATTGGCACTCCAAAGGGCGTTTACACGCCAACGTGGGGCAGGGATGAGAAATCCTTGACACCTCAGGATCTGTGGACCCCACAGGATCCCCACCTACCTCAACTCTCTCTCTCTCTCTTTTTCACAACTTCCCATAACACCCTTCCTCAAATACCCTTCACCAATCACCTCCACCAATCTTCCCCAAAAACCCCACCCACCTCACAATTCAAATTCAAATACTTTTCCACCCAAACCCAACCCCTAATACATGAACCCTACCCCTCTCTCCACTCCTATATAAACACCTCATCTGTCCTTCATTTTCACACATCATAAACACTTCTTCCCCCCTCCTTGGCCGAACCACTCACACCTCTCCATTTTCTTCTTCTTCTACTCCCTTCTTTCTCCTTTTGCTCGAGGACGAGGAAACCTTCTAAGTTTGGTGTGGTAAAAGCGTCGCTTTTTGTTTTTCCATAACCATTTATGGCACCTAAGGCCAGAGAAACCTCTAGAAAGAGGAAATGGAAGGCAATTGCTTCCACCTCTGAGTCATGGGAGATGGAGAGATTCATCTCAAAAGTCCATCAAGATCACTTCTATGAAGTTGTGGCCAAGAAGAAGGTGATCCCTGAGGTCCCTTTCAAGCTCAAAAAGAGTGAATATCCGGAGATCCGACATGAGATTCGAATAAGAGGTTGGGAAATTCTCACCAATGCCATTCAACAAGTCGGGATCTTAATGGTTCAAGAGTTCTATGCTAATGCATGGATCACCAAAAACCATGATCGAAGTGTGAACCCGGACCCAAAGAATTGGCTTGCAATGGTCCGAGGAAAATACTTAGATTTCAGTCCGAAAAGTGTAAGGTTGGCATTAAACTTGCCAATGATGCAAGGAGATGCACGCCCCTACACTAGAAGGGTCAACTTTGATAAAAGGTTAGACCAAGTCCTTTTGGACATTTGTGTGGAAGGCGCTCAATGGAAGAGAGATTCAAGAGGGAAGCCGGTTCAACTAAGAAGGCTTGACCTCAAGCTAGTGGCTAGGGGATGGTTGGAGTTCATCCAACGCTCAATCATTTCCACTAGCAACCGATCCGAAGTGACTATGGATCGGGTTATCATGATCCATAGTATCATGATTGGAGAGGAAGTAGAAGTTCATGAGGTCATATCTCTAGAACTCTACAAAGTGGCTGACAAAACCTTCATTTTGGCAAGATTAGCCATCCCTCATCTCATTTGTCACCTCTGCAATTTAGCTGGAATTGTCATAGAGGAAGACACCCTCATTGAAGAGGACAAGCCCATCACTAAGAAAAGGATGGAGCAAATAAGAGAGCCCTCTTATGGACCTCAACAAGAACATGAGGAAGTCCCTCATCAAGAAATCCCTAAGATGCCTCAAGGGATGCATTTTCCTCCACAAAATTACTGGAAGTAAATTAACACCTCCATAGGAGAATTAAGTTCCAACATGGGACAACTAAGGGTGGAACACCAAGAGCATTCCATCCTCCTTCATGAAATTAGAGAAGACCAAAGAGCCATTAGGGAGGAGCAACAAAGGCAAGGAAGAGACATAGAGGAGTTCAAGCGTTCCATTGGATCTTCAAGAGGGAGAACTAGCCGCCATCACTAAGGTGGACCCGTTCTTTAATCTCCTTGCTCTTATTTTTCTGTTTTTCAAAAATTATGCTTTATGTTTTATTTATGTTTGTGTCTTATTACATGATCACTAGTGTCTAAGTGTCTATGCCTTAAAGCTATGAATTATTCCATAAATCCATCACTTTTCTTAAATGAAGAAAATATTTTCTGAAAAAGAAAAAGAAGTACATGAATTTCGAATTTTAAAATAGTTTAATTATGTTGATGTGGTGGCAATACTTTTTGTTTTCTGAATGAATGCTTGAACAGTGCATATTTTTGAATCTGTTGTTTATGAATGTTAAAATTGTTGGCTCTTGAAAGAATGATGAAAAAGGAGAAATGTTAGTTGATAATCTGAAAAATCATAAAATTGATTCTTGAAGCAAGAAAAAGCAGTGAATACAAAGCTTGCAGAAGAAAAAAAATGGCAAAAAATAAAAGAAAAAGAAAGAAAAAGAAAAAGCAAGCAGAAAAAGCCAGTAACCCTTTAAACCAAAAGGCAAGGGTAAAATAAAAAGGATCCAAGGCTTTGAGCATTAATGGATAGGAGGGCCTAAAGGAGTAAAATCCTGGCCTAAGCGGCTAAACCAAGCTGTCCCTAACCATATGCTTGTGGCGTGAAGGTGTCAAGTGAAAAGCTTGAGACTGAGTGGTTAAAGTTGTGGTCCAAAGTAAAAAGAGTGTGCTTAAGAGCTCTGGACACCTCTAATTGGGGACTCTAGCAAAGCTGAGTCACAATCTGAAAAGGTTCACCCAGTTATGTGTCTGTGGCATTTATGTATCCGATGGTAATACTGGAAAACAAAATGCTGAGGGTCACAGCCAAGACTCATAAAGTAACTCTATTCAAGAATCAACATACTGAACTAGAAAAATCAATAACACTATCTGAATTCTGAGTTCCTATAGATGCCAATCATTCTGAACTTCAAAGGATAAAGTGAGATGCCAAAACTGTTCAGAAGCAAAAAGCTAAGAGCCCCGCTCATTTAATTAAGACAGATCTTCATAGATGTTTTTAGAATTTACTGTATATTCTCTTCTTTTTATTCTACTTTGTTTTTAGTTGCTTGGGGACGAGCAACAATTTAAGTTTGGTGTTGTGATGAGTGGATAATTTATACGCTTTTTGGCATTATTTTTAGGTAGTTTTTAATATGAATTAGTCAATTTTTATTATATTTTTATTAGTTTTTAAATAAAAATTACATTTCTGAACTTTACTATGAGTTTGTGTGTTTTTCTATGATTTCAGGTATTTTCTGGCTGAAATTGAGGGACCTGAGCAAATAATCTGATTCAGAGGCTGAAAAAGGACTGTAGATGTTGTTGGATTCTGACCTCCCTGCACTCGAAGTGAATTTACTGGAGCTACAGAAGCCCAATTAGCGCGCTCTTAATTGCGTTGGAAAGTAGACATCCTGGGCTTTCCATCAATATATAATAGTCCATACTTTGTCTGAGTTTTGATAACGCAAACTGGCATTTAAACGCGAACTATCTACCCTATTCTGGCGTTAAACGCCAGAACTGGCATAAAAGCTGGAATTAAACGCCCAAACTGGCACCAAAGATGGCATTTAACTCCAAGAAAAGCCTCTACATGTGAAAGCTTCAATGCTCAGTTCAAGCACACACCAAGTGGGCCCAGAAGTGGATTTCTGCATCATTTACTTATTTCTGTAAACCCTAGGCTACTAGTTCATTATAAATAGGATCTTCTACTATTGTATTTTCATCAGTGGAACACATTATGTAACTTTTATGTTCTGAGACCTCCATGGGAGGTTGGCCACTCGGCCATGTCTACCCTGTTTTCATTTATGTATTTTCAACGGTGGAGTTTCTACACCCCATAGATTAAGGTGTGGAGCTCTGCTGTTCTTCATGAATGAATGCAATTACTACTATTTTCTATTCAATTCAAGCTTATTCTTATTCTAAGATATCCATTCGCACTTCAACATGATGAATGTGATGATTATGTGACATTCATCACAATTCTCACTTATGAACGCATGCCTGACAACCACTTCCATTCTACATGAAAATGAGCTTGAATGCATATCTCTTAGCCTCCTGGTTAACGACGCATGGTTGCCTCTCCTGACAACAGAGCCTTCCATTCTGTGAGATCAGAGTCTTCGTGGTATAAGCTAGAATTAATTGACAGCATTCTTGAGATCCGGAAAGTCTAAACCTTGTCTGTGGTATTCCGAGTAGCATCTGGGATGGGATGACTGTAACGAACTTCAAACTCGCAAGTGTTGGGCGTAGTGACAGACGCAAAAGGTTCAATGGATCCTATTCCAACATGAGTGAGAACCGACAGATGATTAGCCGTGCGGTGACAGCGCATTTGGATCATTTTCATTGAGAGGACAGACGGTAGCCATTAACAACGGTGATATCCCAACATACAGCTTGCCATGGAAAGGAGTATGAATGATTGGATAGCTTATCTGAAATCCCACCAATGAATTACATAAGTACTTCTATCTTATTTTCTGTTTTAATTATATTTTAATTATCAAAACCTCATGAACATTTGAATCCGCTTGACTGAGATTTACAAGGATGACCATAGCTTGCTTCAAGCTGACAATCTCCGTGGGATCGACCCTTACTCACGTAAGGTATTACTTGGACGACCCAGTACACTTGCTGGTCAGCTGCACGGAGTTGTGTGAAAAGTGTGCAATCACGATTTCGTGTACCAGACGCACGCAAGCTTGTGCGCACGCACACTTCGCTGTGTATGCTTTTCCTTGTTTTCTTCATGTTTTCTCCCATGCACATGCTTTCTTCCACTTTTGGCTATCCATTCTTGCCTCCAAGGCCTGAAAACACTTAGCAAAATGTCATGGCATCAAATGGAATAAAAGTGGAATTAAATTGCTCATTTCAAGCACAAAATTGCATGTTTTCACATTTAGGATCAGATTGGGGACAAAACACAAAAGTATGCTATTTTGGTGCTTAAGTGTGAATTCATGTGCTAGAATCCATCTGAATCAAGCTAAAATATATTGGAAAATATGGACTCATCACCTCTCCAATGGTCTTTCCAATGCGTATGGAACCACCAGCAGAGTGGTCCAAGGACATTCTAGCCATCTCTGAAAGCCTATAGTAGAAGATGTCTAACTGTATACATTCTAAAAACATTTGATGCCAGGGCATTTTGACCAGTTTCACTGACCTTTTCTTTACTGTTTTAGGGTAGTTTCATGCATTTTCTTAGGAAATAAGCAAGTTTTGGGTGGAATTTCACTTACATCTTGATTTAAGCATACATTGTGCACTTTACATGATTTCATGGGAATTTTGCATGAATTATATGACAAATTGGATGATGCATGTCTCATGACTTAGATTAGAACTTTGATGCACTTTATTGTTTGATTTCAGGACAAAGGAAGCAAGAAAGAACCACGTTAGCAGCCACGTTAGTCTAACTAACCTGACCACTAACGTGGAATGGGAGCTAGCTTGCAACGTTAATGAGAAAATTAATCGCCAATAACGTCCTCGAAGCCATCATAGCGCACGTTAAGAGTCACGTTAACTAAGTTAACGTGAACTCTAACGTGGAAGAAAGAAAGTGGAGCCAACGTTAGTGACACTCACCTTTGTCACTAACGTTGGACCAAGCTCATATTGGCCACGTTAGCTTCCACGTTAACTTAGTTAACGTGGACTCTAACGTTGGGAAGCAAAAGAAAGGCCAACGTTAGTGACACTCACCATTGTCACTAACATTGGACTAAGCCACCTTGAGCTACGTTAACTCCCACGTAAACTTAGTTAACGTGGAAGTTAACGTAGAGAAAGCAAACAATCGCTAAGAGGCAACGTTAGTGGTCACGTTGATGCCACTAACGTTGAAGTTAACGTGGATCATCCCTGGGTGAGGAACGTTAGTGAAAAAAATGATTGTCACTAACGTTCTCGAACCCACACTCTCACTTAACGTTAACGCCACTAATGTCCTGAGCTAAAGACCCTGCCTACTTTACACTTTCTCTCTGCAGGTAAAGCTAAGCCCATTGCAGAAGATAACTGCTTCAAACTCAAGATCCAAAGGCCCATATCCAAGACTTGAAGAATCAACTAGAAGATCAGAAGAGTAATATATATAGGGGTAGTTTTGAATTAGAAAGTAGTTTTGGAGAGTGAGGAATTTTGAGAACTATTCTCTGTAATATTTTACTTTCTCTGCATTTCTAGTTTACTTTTCATAATGTATTTTCAACATCTCCTAAGCCCAATGAATTCCCCATTTCTGATCTTACCCATTCTCTTTAATTTCTGCAATTTACTTTTATGAGCATCTTCCCCATTCCCATTTAAGATTTAGCAATTTACTTTCTGCCATTTACATTCAGCTCTTTATTTCCAGCAATTTACATTTTCTGCTATTTACTTTTCCGCCATTTAATTTTCTGCAAATCTCAAATCAAATTCTGCTTCGCTCAACTAGAACATTCCTCTAATTAAAGTTGCTTGACCAATCAATCTCTGTGGGATTTGACCTCACTCTATTGTGAGTTTTTACTTGACGACAATTCGGTATACTTGCCGAAGGAAAATTGTTGAGAGACAAGTTTCCGTGCTATCAACATTTCAGTGGGACATTTTCTTAACATCCTCCTATACCTCTCCCAGGCATCATAAAGAGATTCACCATCTCCTTGTTTGAAGCCTTGGATGTTCAGTTTCAACTGGTTCATCATTCTTGGGGGAAAGTATTCGTTTAAAAACTTTTCCACTAACTATTTTCATGTTTTTAAACTAGCTTTAGGCTGGTTATCCAACCACTGTTTTGCTTGGTCCTTTACAGCAAAAGGAAAAAGTAGTAATCTGTAGACATATTGGTCTACTCCCTCACTGTGTACTATGTCAGCAATCTTTAAGAAATTTGTTAGAAATTCTGTAGGTTCCTCCTGAGCAAGCCCAGAATACTGACAGTTCTACTGCACTAGAGTAATGAGTTGAGGGTTCACTTCAAAGCTACTAGCTCTGATGTGAGGTATACTAATACTTCTTTCATAGAAATTAGCAGAGGGATTTGTATAAGATCCCAAAGTCCTCCTGGACTCTTCATTCCCACTTGAGTTCATAATGAAGAAAGGTAGAAGATGAAGAAGGAAGAAGATAAAGGGAGTAGAAGAAGAGATAAAAGTAGAGAAGATAAACAATAATTAAAATATTTTTTTATTTTATTTATTTTATTAGGTAGTTTTGAAAAAGAAGAGAGAGAAGATAAGCAATTAATTAAAAAAAGATTTGAAATTAAGATTTGAAATTTAAAAAAAAAATTAAAATTTGAATTTTGAAATTTGAATTTGAAAATTGAAACTTGAAAATTGAAATTTTGAAATTGAAAATTTGAATTTTGAAATTTGAAAAGATTTGAATTTGAAAATTGAAATTTGAAATTTAAATTTTAGATTTTGAAATTTTAATTTTGAAAGTTGAAATTTTAATTTTGAAATAAGATAAGATAAGAACTTTGAAAAAGATATGATTTTTGAAAAAGATAAGATTTTTAATTTTGAAAAGATTTGATTATTGAATTTTAAAATTAAGATAAGATAAGATAAGATAAAAAATTTAAAATTAAAATCTGAATTTTTGTGTGAAAATTTTGAATGTTTAATAAAAATAAAATTAGAAAAGATATTTTTTTATTTTTGAATTTTATAATGAAAGAGAAAAACACATAAAAGACATAAAACTTAAAATTTTTAGATCTAGCACCCCTTTATTTTCGAAAATTTGGAGGAAAACACCAAGGGACACCAAACTTAAAAATTTTCAGATCAAAACACAAATAAAACTTAAGAACACTTTGAAGGTTAACAAGAACACAAAGAACAAAACTCGAAGACTCAAAGAACACAAGAACATAAGCACAACGCTCTAACCAATTGAACGCAAAAAATAAAAATATTTTTGAAAAACCTTTTTAAAGTTTTCGAAAAAAATAGAGAAGGAAAAATAAAAATAAAAGGCTTAACAAGAACACAAGACTCAAATCAAAAACAAAAATGAAACAAAGAAAATAAAAATTTTTGAAAAGGTTTTTATTTTTTTCGAAAAAAATAGAGAAGAAGAAATTAAAATTAAAAGACTCAAACAAAATAAAAAAATATAAATTATCTGATCTAGTGGGCAAGACAATCCTTCAGTTTGTCCAAACTCAACAATCTCCGACAACGGCGCCAAAAATTTGGTAGCACGAATCCCCACACCATCGTACTGTTGTACCAGCAAGTGTATTGGGTCGTCCAAGTAATACCTGAGCGAGTCAGGGTCGATCCCACGAGGATTGTGGTTTGAAGCAACCTATGGTTATCCTGCAGGCCTTAGTTAGGAAGATGAAAGACTTTGTTGTTAGATACGGAATTGTATTAGGATTATGGGTTAAATAATAGTAATAGAGTTGACATGAAAGGGATAAAACCAATTGGATTAAATCACTGAGAGGAATAGAGTTAAGGATTGGAGTTGCTTTGTGTTTCTGAATGAACTCTGGTATTACTGCTCTCTTTGCTTGTGAGTGATTTCTTCAATGGCAGGCTGTATGTGATTGACACTGCTTTGAGCAGATGCCAATACTCCTCCAGATCTGAACCCCAGGTTTAGTGTGGATCCATTCTGATTGAAGGTGAAGCTCGTACAGTCCATTCTCCTTAATGATCCTACTCAAAGCGCCACAGACAAGGTCGGATATTTCGGATCAGAGAATGCTGCATCTTGGGTTCTAGCCTCTACCACAGAGGCCCTAATCTCCCCAGAAATCGGCTGAACTGATGTCTCGAGAAGTCCCTAACGAAGTCGTGGATTAGTGGTACACGAAATTGTGATCACAACGGCGCCAAAAACTTGGTACGCACGTTCATAATCTCAATTCTTCTTCACAACTCCGCACAATTGATGACAAGTCATCTTAGCCTAGTTTCACTAGTCTTTTTCCTTTGTTTTCATTTATTTTTATGCACTTTCTTGGGCCATAAGTAAGCCAATTGGGTGGAATATCATGTCTCCCTAGATTCAATCAACTATGGATGAATTGATGCATTTTCAAGAGTTTTATGCCATAATTGCTTATATGACAAGAAAAAGAATAACTCTCATGATTAGAGCATAGCTTTGATGCAATTGTTGGTTGATGATTGGTGGAATAAAGCTTGGAAGAAGGTTGCAAGAATGGGCTTGAAAAGATGGATTCACGTTTGAGCTAACGTTTGCCTCAAACGTTAACTCTAACGTGAGAAGCAGATGAAGAACACCCTGGAGAAGAGCCAACGTTTGTGCCAACATTTGCCTCAAACGTTGAGGCAAACGTTGGCTAAAGAAGGAGCAAGGGAAGGCAACGTTTGCGCCAATGTTTGCCTCAAACGTGAGGTCAAACGTTGGCGCCAAAGAGAAGAGAAAGAGCACTCCTGGGCATGGCAACGTTTGAGCCAACGTTTGCCTCAAACGTGAGGTCAAACGTTGGCCACATATTAGCAAGGAGAAGCACCCCTGGAGTAAACCAACGTTTGCGCCAACGTTTGCCTCAAACGTGAGGTCAAACGTTGGCACCATAAAAGCAAAGAAGAGCACCTCTGTTTGATGCATTGAGTGAGCCACGTTTGCGCCAACGTTTGCCTCAAACGTTGGGCCAAACGTTGGCTAAAGGAGTAGCATGGGGGAACCACGTTTGAGCTCACGTTTGACCTCAAACGTTGGCTCAAACGTGGAAGACAACAACTTGGCCGAGTTGCATAATGTCACACAAGGGACGTTTGAGTCAACGTTTGCCTCAAACGTTGACTCAAACGTGAATGGTTCATGGCCCGGTTCACTAATGGATTTCTTCCCAACACCAAAAGCAATCAACGGAGGCTACTATCAACCCAATTCCATCAAGGCTAAAGGCCCAATTCAAGGCTTAATGATCATTTGAAGAAAGTGTATAAATAGCTTAGGATTTGAAGTTTTAGAGGAGCTTCCTTTTTAGAATTTTTAATACTTGCAGTAGAGAGCTCACCTTAGTAGTTGCTTTTAGAATTTGAGAGTTCCTGGGAAGGAGAATTGAATTCTCTTGCTCTGGTTTGTTTTTGTTTTCTTTTCTACACACTTTGTTTGAGTCTTGAGTGTTGAGAATTGAAGGAATTCTATTTCAATCTCACCTTGAGATCTCGCTGTTTTGATTTACTGCATCATTGAGAATTTGCGATTTCACTTTTTTCTTCTACTGCTGGATCTTTACTTTTCTTGCAATTGAATTCTAAATTTGGATCTAGGAAGGCATTGAGATCTAGACTTGGTTATCTAGTCTCTTGGGTCCTGAGATCTACATCTTTCAATTTAAATTTCCTTGTTTCGTTGCTACACCAAGCTTATTGTTATTGTTATTTGAGATCCGGTTTGATTGAATTCATATTTTATATTTCTTCTTGTTGCAATTTACTTTTCCTTGTTTAATTTCTGCAATCCCAATTCCCAATTCCTTTTATAATTCCAGCAATTTACATTTCTTGCACTTTAAGATTCTGCAATTTACATTTCTTGCATTCTAAGTTTCTGCCATTTAATTTCTTGTTCTTTAAGATTCCGCTCTTTTTCTTTTTGTTCCCTTTAATTTCATGCAAATCACCCACTCCCCTTTACATTCTATGCAATTTAATTCCTGTCAACACAATTTCACACAATCAACACTTGTTTGCTTGACTAATTCAACCACTAAACTAAAGTTGCTCAATCCTTCAATCCCTGTGGGATCGACCTCACTCCCGTGAGTTATTATTACTTGATGCGACCCGGTGCACTTGCCAGTGAGTTTTGTGTCGGATCGTTTTCCGCACATCAAGTTTTTAGCGCCGTTGCCGGGGATTGAATAGATTGACAATGATTAAGTGAGGTGGTAGTTTAGATCAAGCATTTTTTTCTTTAATTTTGACTAACCTACTAACTGTTTGAATTTTTGCTTAAGCTAACTAAAACTTCATTCTAGTAATAGATTGAAGTATCACTGGTTGTGTGTTTCTTGTTTTGTTTGTATGTCAGGTACAGGGAGAGCTACTCCTATCTTATCCGAAGCTGACCAGAGAACTCTCAGGAGATTAAGAAGAGCTGAGAGAGGGAAAGGTATTGTTGGAGAGGAAGAATCTGAGGAAGAATATCACGAGATGGAAGGAGATCCATCTAATCCCAATCCACCACAAAGGAGAGTGTTGGCCTCCTACACTTTTGCAAATCCCAGACACTGTAGAAGCAGCATCTTAACTCCCAATGTCAATGCAAACAACTTCGAGCTAAAACCACAACTCATTACACTTGTCCAGAACAATTGTTCCTATAGAGGCAGCCCATTGGAAGATCCCAACCAGCATCTATCTACCTTCTTAAGGATTTGTGACACTGTCAAATCCAATGGCTTGAATCCTGAAACTTACAAGCTTCTGCTGTTCCCGTTCTCATTAAGGGACAAGGCCGCACAATGGCTTGAAACTTTTCCCCGTGGAAGTATCACTAGTTGGGATGATTTGGTGACTAAATTTCTAGCCAAATTCTATCCACCCCAAAGAGTCATCAGGCTGAAAACCGAGGTGCAGAAATTCACACAATTAGATGCCGAATCCTTGTATGAAGCATGGGAGAGGTACAAAGCCTTAATCAGAAAGTGTCCTCCAGAAATGTTCAATGAATGGGACGTGCTGCAAAATTTCTATGAAGGACTGACATTGAAATCTCAAGAGGCATTAGATCATTCTGCTGAAGGTTCACTACAACTGATGAAAACTGCTGAGGAAGCCCGGAATCTTGTGGACATGGTGGCCAACAATCAATATTTCTTTGCTCATCAAAGAAACCGCCAACCATCACAGAGAAAGGGGGTATTAGAACTGGAAGGAGTAGACTCCATTTTGGCTCAAAACAAGATGATGCAACAACAAATTCAACAACAGTTTGAACAAATGGCCAAAAGAATTGACAGCCTTCAAGTAGCAGCTGTGAACACAAGCCACCCATCAACTGTATGTGTGCAGAATAAAGAAAGCCAAGAAGAGCAACAACAGGAGCAAGTGCAGTATATGTATAACCAAAACTCTGGACAGAATGAAGTTTATGGCGATACCTACAATCCATCCTGGAAGAACCACCCAAACCTCAGATGGGGAGACAATCACAACCAGAACCAACAACCGTGGCAGAGGAACTCAAACCAAAACACTTCAAGGAACAACCAAAACGACAACCAGCAGCAAACTAACCAAAACCCTTACAGAAAACCTCAAAACAACTACCCCAACCCCAACCATTATCAATCCAATAACCAACCCACCAACCAAAATACCTACCATCCACCATCCACACCTCACAACCCACCACAAGCATCACCAGAATCTCAAAGAATCACTAACTTGGAAACCTTGATAGACAAAATGTGGAAACACCAAGAAATGACAACCAAGAACCATGAAGCCTCCACGAAGAGCCTAGAGAGGCAAATTGGGCAAATCTCCAAGCAGATTTCTGTTGAGAGACCTTCAAGCTCACTACCAAGTGACACCATTCCTAATCCAAAAGAAGAGTGCAAAGCTGTACAACTACGGAGTGGAAAGACATTGGCAGACAACAACAAGGAGGTAACCAAGAAGCCTTTGGATAGCAACAAAGAATCATCAGAGAAAGGGGAAGCTAGCAAGGAAGACATGACAACAAGAAGAAATGCCCCAAAGAAGCTTAAAGAGAAAGACAACCAGCCACATAGTTCAAAGGAAGCAATTCTGGGACAACAGCAAGTGGAGAAGAGCATTACACCTCCACTACCATACCCTCAGAGATTCAACAAAGAAACCAAGGATCAACACTTCCGCAAATTCCTGGAAACTTTCAAGAAGCTGGAAATCAACATTCCCCTGGCTGAAGCATTGGAACAGATGCCCTTATATGCCAAGTTCTTGAAGGAACTCATTAACAAGAAAAGAAGCTGGTTGGAGAAGGAAACTATACTTCTCACTGAAGAATGTAGTGCGGTGCTTCAAAAGGGAATCCCATCAAAGCTTAAAGATCCAGGAAGTTTTGTAGTTGCTTGCACCATAGGCAACATGACATTAGACAAGGCTCTTTGTGATCTCGGAGCTAGCATCAACTTAATGCCCCTGTCTATGATGAGGAAGCTTGCTATAGAAGAAGTCAAACCCACCAGGATGTCACTAGTCATGGCTGATAGATCGATCAAGACACCCAATGGAATTGTGGAAAACCTGTTGGTGAAGGTTGGGGAGTTTATTTTTCTAGCAGATTTTGTAATTTTGGATACTGAAGAGGAAGGAAACAATTCAATCATTTTGGGAAGGCCATTTCTAGCCATAGCAAGAGCCATCATTGATGTAGAAAAAGGAGAGATGATCTTCAGGGTCCACAATGAACAAATGGTCATAAACGTTTTCAAGTCAATGCAACACATCCCTGAGCAAGAGGATTACATGAGAGTGGATATGATAGAGAGTTTGGTGGAAGAAATGTTGGAAGATAATCCTCAAGAGCAAGAAGAAAATCAAGAGACAACAGAGGAACATGTAGCCGAGATGTCTATTGAGCAAGAGGAAAAACAAGACAAGAAGGAAGAAGTACGAAAACAAGAACTAAAGCCATTACCCACCCATCTCAAATATGCATTCCTGGGTGCATCAGAGAGCTTCCCAGTGATCATCAATTCGTCATTAACAAAAAAGGAAGAAGGAGAACTTCTTGATGTACTCAAAGCTCACAAAGACGCTTTAGGATGGACCATTGACGACCTGAGAGGCATCAGCCCTGCAGTATGTATGCATAAGATCCTCTTGGAAGATAACTCCAAGCTAGTAGTTCAACCTCAAAGAAGGCTAAATCCCACGATGAAGGAAGTTGTCCAGAAGGAAGTAATGAAGTTGTGGAATGCAGGGATAATCTTCCCAATATCCGACAGCTCATGGGTAAGCCCAATCCAAGTTGTACCAAAGAAAGGAGGAATGACGGTCATCACCAATGAGAAGAATTAGTTAATCCCTACTAGAACAGTGACTGGGTGGAGGATGTGCATAGACTATAGAAGATTGAATGACGCCACCAGGAAAGGTCATTTTCCTCTCCCATTCATTGATCAGATGCTGGAAAGATTGGCCGGCCATGCCTATTATTGCTTTTTGGACGGATATTCTGGGTATAATCAAATCGTGGTGGACCCCAAGGATCAAGAGAAGACTGCCTTTACATGCCCATTTGGAGTCTTTGCATACAGGAGGATGCCCTTTGGGCTTGTAACGCCCCAGCCACATTTCAAAGGTGTATGCTCTCCATCTTCTCTGATATGGTCAAAAAGTTTCTAGAAGTCTTCATGGACGACTTCTCTGTTTTTGGTGACAATTTCAATACTTGCCTGAAACATCTAACTCTCGTCTTGAAACGGTGCCAAGAAACTAATTTGGTTTTGAACTGGGAGAAATGCCATTTCATGGTGCCCGAAGGGATTGTTCTTGGTCACAAAGTTTCAAGAAAAGGGATAGAAGTTGACAAGGCAAAAGTGGAAATCATAGAGAAGCTCCCTCCACCAACTAATGTGAAATCTGTTAGAAGTTTCTTGGGGCATGCAGGATTTTATAGAAGGTTTATCAATGATTTTTCTAAAATAGCTAAACCTTTGAGTAATCTGCTTATGATTGATACTCATTTTATTTTTGATGAAGATTGCCAGCATGCCTTTGAAACTTTAAAAAACAGGCTTACAACAGCACCAATCATCACACCCCCAAATTGGGAACTACCTTTTGAACTCATGTGTGATGCAAGTGACATTGCAATTGGTGCTGTGCTTGGACAAAAGAAGGGAAACTTGCATCACGTCATATATTATGCAAGTAAAGTATTGAATGAAGCTCAAAAAAATTACACCACAACAGAGAAGGAATTGTTAGCTGTGGTTTATGCATTTGATAAGTTCAGATCATACTTGATAGGATCCAAAATTGTGGTTTATACTGATCATGCTGCCATTAAGTGTTTAATGTCAAAACAGGATGCTAAGCCAAGACTTATCAGGTGGATATTACTCTTACAAGAATTTGATATTGAAATAAAGGTCAGGAAGGGCACTGAAAACCAAGTTGCTGATCATTTATCAAGACTACCACAAGAAACAATCCAAGAAGCCTCACAGCCTGTGAATGAAAGCTTCTTAGATGAACATTTGCTGCAGATTCAACAAGCACCTTGGTTTGCTGACATAGTAAACTACAAAGTAGGGAGGAAGATACCTCAAGAATTATCTAAGCAACAAGTGAAGAAGTTAATCAATGAAGCAAGGAAGTTCTTGTGGGATGAACCTTTCCTGTTCAAGACATGCTCTGATGGAGTAATTAGGATATGTGTTCCTGAGAGTGAAATAAGAAATATACTGTGGCATTGTCATGGCTCAGCCTATGGTGGACATTTTGGGTCAGAAAGAACAACTGCAAAGATACTACAGAGCGGGTTCTATTGGCCAACTATCTTCAAAGATGCTAGAGAATTTGTTCACCAATGCAACGAATGCCAGAGAACAGGAGGCCTGACAAGAAGGAATGAGATGCCTCAAAACTTCATTCTAGAAGTGGAATTATTTGATTTATGGGGTATTGACTTCATGGGACCTTTCCCTCCTTCCTATTCTTTCAGATATATTTTGGTGGCAGTAGAATACGTCTCAAAGTGGGTGGAAGCCATAGCCACAACCACCTGTGATGCACAAATTGTCCTTCAATTCCTTAAGAAGCATATTTTCACTAGATATGGGGTTCCCAAGGGTCTTGTGAGTGACAGTGGTAGCCATTTTTGCAACAAACAGATGGAGAAGCTCCTCCATAAATATGGAGTGATTCATAAAGTAGCCACGCCATATCACCCCTAGACCAATGGACAGGCTGAATTGGCAAATCGGGAACTGAAGAAGATTCTAGAAAAGACAGTAGGAAGTTCAAGAAAAGATTGGGCTCGGAAGCTGGAGGATGCACTCTGGGCATACAGGACAGCTTTCAAAACTCTCATTGGGAAGTCACCCTTTCAGCTATTATATGGCAAATCATGTCACCTCCCTGTGGAGCTTGAACACAAAGCTTTTTGGGCTACTAAACTCCTAAACCTTGACTCTGAAGCAGCAGGAGAGAAAAGGTTGTTGCAGCTAAATGAGCTGGATGAATTTAGGCTAGAAGCCTATGAAAGTGCCAAGATATATAAGGAAAAAGCTAAGAGGTGGCATGACAAGAAGGTCATGAAGAAAGAATTTAAACCAGGGCAGCAAGTACTTTTGTACAACTCACGGCTCAAGATATTCCCTGGCAAGCTTAAATCTAAGTGGACTGGTCCATATTTGGTAACCAAGGTTTTTCCTTATGGAAGTATTGAATTGCTAGATGAAGCAACAAAGAGTCAATTCACAGCAAATGGTCACAGAGCAAAGCTGTACTTAGGAGGACATTGGGACAAGGAAAAAGAGGTCCAGAGCTTACAACATCCTTGAAGCAAAAATTGAAGAATGTCAAGCTAGTGACATTAAAAGAGCGCTTGTTGGGAGGCAACCCAACCTGAGGTAGTCATTTTCTTTCAATGATAGTTCAATAAAAAGATTAAGTGGATTCACCTGCAGTGCAACGAGCTAAGTTTGGTGTCACACATCAAAACAATTTAAAGGAGAATAAAAGATTTTAAGTTTGGTGTTCCACCAAAAATCTAGTTTAAAAACACATTCTCACCTTCTGCATAAAGGGTTGCTAGTTCCAAGCAATCAGATGAATCATTTAATCATTGTTTGTTTCTACTTTGTAGTTTTATTATTTTTAGCTAAGACACTAGGAATTCACGTATGGTTAACTCGATGCATCAACGGTAGTGGCAAGGGACTAAGTTTGGTGTTCACACACACCAAAGTAAGTTCAAAAGCCCACAAGAAGGTCCTGCACACTAACTAGTTATCTAAGGGCTTGAGAAACAAGCAACTTCCCTTTAATTCTGCAGGGATTCAAACACTTTCTCGGGAGGACTTCACACCATCAGTTGAGAGTAAGAAGAAGAAGCCACCAAAAGGTTGTATTGACACTTAACTCCATCAACATGCAATTTTTCTAAATTTGAAGTTTGAATATGCCTATCTTAGCAGTAACAGTTAGTTCAGTAGTTATGCATCTTGAATATTATTGTCAATAAGAATGCTAGTCTAAGTGTGCTTGTGTGTTTACTTTCACTTAACTAATGCATGCTTTGTCCTCTGCATCTTTTCAATTCAATAAAAGAAATGTTTGAAGCATGAAGTAAGATGGTTCATCGTTAGCTAGAAGTCAAATAATAGGTGCATCAACACTTGGTGACTTGGGTTAACTAACCCGGGATTATCAACTGAAAGTCTACTATCAAGAGCAACCTGGCTACAAGACATTTAGTAACCCAAAGAGGCATCAGGCATCAATGTTCTAAGAAGGGATGTGAGCCAAGTGTCTAAAGTGAATAATGTGTCAAGCATAAATAAAGAAAAGAGCTTGTTACACATGACACTGAACTAAAGCTTATAAAGAAAAGAATTCAGTAAACAAGGATAAAGGAATAATGAGAGGTCATAGAAGTGTTTTGCTTAATGCTTAGAGAGAACTTTCTAGGCCTACTTGTCAATAAGAAGTGAGTAGTTACATATCTGCATAAAACCCCATGAGCTACCAATAATACTCTGCTAACATGAGCATTCTCTTTTGTTTTCATTCTTTCTTCTTAATAATTCTGTTCTTGCTTGGGGACAAGCAAGTTTTAAGTTTGGTGTTGTGATGACAAGTCATCTTAGCCTAGTTTCACTAGTCTTTTTCCTTTGTTTTCATTTAGTTTTATGGACTTTCTTGGGCCATAAGTAAGCCAATTGGGTGGAATATCATGTCTCCCTAGATTCAATCAACTATGGATGAATTGATGCATTTTCATGAATTTTATGCCATAATTGCTTATATGATTTCTCCCCTTCCTAACAGCGATAGTAGGTCAGCAGCGTTCAATCACCGGTGCATTCCTCCATGTACAACGACGGCACGGTGCTATCCTTGACGGGCGATGGCGCGGTGTGTAAAACCCGCAAAATTAGTAAATAATTAGCCAATAAATTAATTATTATTTAAAAAAATTAGAAAATTAATTTTTATAGTTTAGAATGGAAGAAATAATTAAAATATAAATTTTTTATACTAATTTTAAAAATTTTGACCTAAAATTAGGTCTACAGGCTAAAACAGCGAAACCGGGCCCATTTGGACCCAAGCCCAACCATTTAACCCACACCCCCTTAAGAATTAAGCACCCATTTCTTCCTCTAAGAGCAAGAGAAAGGGAGTAACATGAAGTGAAGAAAGGAATGAACAAAAACCCTTTTTTACTATTCACTTCCAACTTAAATTGCCCATAACTTTCAATCCAAAGCCTGATTGACGAGCCGTATGTGGCCACGCGTTCGTCTCGGAGTCCTCTTAAATTCTATCCAAACAAAATGGTAAGTATTTCTCTAATTCATTCCCATTTTTCCATTCAGTTCTGTTTTCACGTTTTGGTTATGGGTGCTGAGAGATTTTGATGATTTTTGTGGTCTAGGTGCAATCTAACATGGGATGATTATTGTACTTTTCCATATTCATCAATGAGTAAGGTAAGGGAACTCTAAACCATTGTGGTTTGTCCAATTTTGTGTGCCCTTGTGCCAAATCATTGAATTGTATGAACTAGTTGAATTTAAGTTGAATTAGAGTTGAATTTGTTAAATTGGAGCTCTTGGAACAAATCTTTGGCCGCTGGAACCATTGGGTGTGAATTGGAGCCTTTGGATCTCAAATTTTGGTGGTTTTGAGCTTAGGGAGGAATTGGCCAAGGTATGGTTTCGGTTTCTCATAGATAATATATAAAGACTCGTGAAAATATAGGCTAGATGACCATAAGATAGGTTGAAGTATGTATGTATGTTAAAAGTTAGTAATCGTAATAAAAACATTGATGATTGCTGATTTTGATGATGATTGATGAGGATAACAAATGTGAATTGTTGAATGATTGATGGAAGTAAATTTGGATTGTGTATTTGTGCAAATTTAGTGGTTTCAATTAGTGCAATATGTGTTTGAGTTGATATGATTGATGATGTTGGTGTTTTTGGATGATCATGTAAGTTGATGACAAGTCATCTTAGCCTAGTTTCACTAGTCTTTTTCCTTTGTTTTCATTTAGTTTTATGCACTTTCTTGGGCCATAAGTAAGCCAATTGGGTGGAATATCATGTCTCCCTAGATTCAATCAACTATGGATGAATTGATGCATTTTCATGAATTTTATGCCATAATTGCTTATATGACAAGAAAAAGAATAACTCTCATGATTAGAGCATAGCTTTGATGCAATTGTTGGTTGATGATAGGTGGAATAAAGCTTGGAAAAAGGTTGCAAGAATGGGCTTGAAAAGAGGGATTCACGTTTGAGCTAACGTTTGCCTCAAACGTTAACTCAAACGTGAGAAGCAGATGAAGAACACCCTGGAGAAGAGCCAACATTTGCGCCAACGTTTGCCTCAAACGTTGAGGCAAACATTGGCTGAAGAAGGAGCAAGGGAAGGCAACGTTTGCGCCAACGTTCGCCTCAAACGTGAGGTCAAACGTTAGTGCCAAAGAGAAGAGAAAGAGCACTCCTGGGCATGGCAACGTTTGAGCCAACGTTTGCCTCAAACGTGAGGTCAAACATTGGCCACATATTAGCAAGGAAAAGCACCCCTGGAGTAAACCAACGTTTGTGCCAATGTTTGCCTCAAACGTGAGGTCAAACATTGGCGCCATAAAAGCAAAGAAGAGCACCTCTGTTTGATGCATTGAATGAGCCACGTTTGCGCCAACGTTTGCCTCAAACGTTGGGCCAAACGTTGGCCAAAGGAGTAGCATGGGGGAACCACGTTTGAGCTCACGTTTGACCTCAAACGTTGGCTCAAACGTGGAAGACAGCAACTTGGCCGAGCTGCATAATGTCACACAAGGGACGTTTGAGTCAATGTTTGCCTCAAACATTGACTCAAACGTGAATGGATCATGGCCCGATTCACTAATGGATTTCTTCCCAACACCAAGAGCAATCAACGGAGGCTACTATCAACCCAATTCCATCAAGGCTAAAGGCCCAATTCAAGGCTTAATGATCATTTGAAGAAAGTGTATAAATAGCTTAGGATTTGAAGTTTTAGAGGAGCTTCCTTTTTAGAATTTTTAATACTTGCAGTAGAGAGCTCACCTTAGTAGTTGCTTTTAGAATTTCAAAGTTCCTGGGAAGGAGAATTATTTCTTGCGTTCTAAGTTTCTACCATTTAATTTCTTGTTCTTTAAGATTCCGCTCTTTTTCTTTTTGTTCCCTTTAATTTCATGCAAATCACCCACTCCCCTTTACATTCTATGCAATTTAATTCCTGTCAACACAATTTCACACAATCAACACTTGTTTGCTTGACTAATTCAACCACTAAACTAAAGTTGCTCAATCCTTCAATCCCTGTGGGATCGACCTCACTCCCGTGAGTTATTATTACTTGATGCGACCCGGTGCACTTGCCGGTGAGTTTTGTGTCAGATCGTTTTCCGTACATCAACAACTAACCGGCAAGTGCACTGGGTCATCCAAGTAATAAACCTTACGTGAGTAAGGGTCGATCCCACGGAGATTGTCGGCTTGAAGCAAGCTATGGTCATCCTTGTAAATTTCAGTCAGGCAGATTCAAATGGTTATGAGGTTTTCATAATTAAAATATAATTAAAATATAAAATAAAGATAGAAATACTTATGTAATTCATTGGTGAGAATTTCAGATAAGCGTATAGAGATGCGTGTTGCTTCTGAATCTCTGCTTTCCTACTGTCTTCATTCAATCATTCATACTCCTTTCCATGGCAAGCTTTATGTTGGGGGATCACCGTTGTCAATGGCTACCATCCATCCTCTTAGTGAAAATGGTCCAAATGCGCTGTCACCACACGGCTAATCATCTGTCGGTTCTCGATCATGTTGGAATAGGATCCATTGATCCTTTTGCGTCTGTCACTACATCCAACACTCGTGAGTTTGAAGCTCGTCACAGTCATCCTTTCCCAGATCCTACTCAGAATACCGCAGACAAGGTTTAGACTTTTCGGATCTCAGGAATGGCCGCCAATAATTCTAGCCTATACCACGAAGACTCTGATCGTGAACTAGAATGCTAAGAGATACACACTCAAGCTATTGCAGATAGAACGGAAGTGGTTGTCAGGCACGCGTTCATAGGTGAGAATGATGATGAGTGTCACGGATCATCACATTCATCAGGTTGAAGTGCGAGTGAATATCTTAGAATAAGAATAAGCTTGAATTGAATAAAAAAAATAGTACTTTGTATTAATTCATGAGGAACAGCAGAGCTCCACACCTTAATCTATGGGGTGTAGAAACTCCACCATTGAAAATACATAAGTGATGAAGGTCAAGGCATGGCCGAATGGGCAGGACGCTAAACGCGATCAAGAGATCAAAAGTGATACAAAGATAGTCTCAAAAATGATCAAAAGATGTGAAAATAAATCACTAAAAGTAGTTTTTATACTAAACTAGTAGCTAGGGTTACAGAAAATAAGTAACTTAGTGCAGATAGTGCAGAAATCCACTTTCGGGGCCCACTTGGTGTGTGTTTGGGCTGAGCATTGAAGTTTTCACGTGCAGAGACTCTTCTTGGAGTTAAACGCCAGGTTGCAGCTTGTTTGTGGCGTTTAACTCTGGTTTGTAACCTGTTTCTGGCGTTTAACTTCAGAATAGGGCAGGAAGTTGGCGTTTGAACGTCAGTTTCCGTCGTCAAAACACGGGCAAAGTATGGACTATTATATATTTCTGGAAAGCCCTGGATGTCTACTTTCAACGCAATTGAGATCGCGCTAATTTGGTTTTTGTAGCTCCAGAAAATCCATTTCGAGTGCAGGGAGGTCAGAATCCAACAGCATCTGCAGTCCTTTTTCAGCCTCTGAATCAGATTTTTGCTCAGGTCCCTCAATTTCAGCCAGAAAATACCTGAAATCACAGAAAAACATGCAAACTCATAGTAAAGTCCAGAAATGTGATTTTTATTTAAAAACTAATAAAAATATACTAAAAAGTAGCTAAATCATACTAAAAACTATGTAAAAACAATGCCAAAAAGCGTATAGATTATCCGCTCATCACAACACCAAACTTATATTGTTGCTTGTCCCCAAGCAACTAAAAATCAAAGAGGATAGAAAGAAGAGAATATACTACAAATTCCAAAATATCAATGAAACTTAGCTCCAATTAGATGAGCGGGACCAGTAGCTTTCTGCCTCTGAACAGTTTTGGCATCTCACTTTATCCTTTGAAGTTCAGAATGATTGGCATCTATAAGAACTCAGAATTTAGATAGTGTTATTGATTCTCCTAGTTCAGTATGTTGATTCTTGAACACAGCTACTTTATGAGTCTTGGCCATGGCCCTAAGCACTTTGTTTTCCAATATTACCACCGGATACATAAATGCCACAGACACATAACTGGGTGAACCTTTTCAGATTGTGACTCAGCTTTGCTAGAGTCCCCAATTAGAGGTGTCCAGGGTTCTTAAGCACACTCTTTTTGCTTTGGATCATGACTTTAACCGCTCAGTCTCAAGCTCTTCACTTGACACCTTCACGCCACAAGCACATGGTTAGGGACAGCTTGGTTTAGTCGCTTAGGCCAGAATTTTATTCCTTTAGGCCCTCCTATCCATTAATGCTCAAAGCCTTGGATCCTTTTTACCCTTGCCTTTTAGTTTAAAGGATTACTGGCTTTTTGCTCTTGCCTTTTGGTTTAAAGAGCTCTTAGCTTTTTCTACTTGCATTTTCTTTTTCTTTCTTTCTTTTTTTTTTCTTTTCTTTTCGCTATTTTTTTCGCAAGCCTTGTTTTTCACTGCTTTTTCTTGCGTAAAGAATCAATTTTATGATTTTTCAGATTATCAAATAAGATTTCTCCTTTTTCATCATTCTTTCAAGAGCCAACAATTTTAACATTCATAAACAACAAATTCAAAAGACATATGCACTGTTCAAGCATTCATTCAGAAAACAAAAAGTATTGTCACCACATCAAAATAATTAAACTAATTTCAAAGATGAATTCGAAATTCATGTACTTCTTGTTCTTTTGCAATTAAAACATTTTTCATTTAAGAAAGGTGATGGATTCATAGGACATTCATAGCTTTAAAGTATAGACACTTAGACACTAGTGATCATGTAATAAAGGCACAAACATAAATAAACATAAATAAACATAAAGCGTAGTAAACGAAAATAGAAAAATAAATAGATAAGGAGATTAAGGAACGGGTCTACCTTAGTGAGGGCAGCTAGTTCTTCCTCTTGAAGATCTTATGGAATGCTTTAGCTCCTCAATGTCTCTTCCTTGCCTTTGTTGCTCCTCCCTCACAGCTCTTTGATCTTTTCTAATTTCATGGAGGATGATGGAATGCTCTTGGTGCTTCACCCTTAGTTGTCCCATGTTGGAACTTAATTCTCCTAGGGAGGTGTTAATTTTCTCCCAATAGTTTTGTGGAGGAAAGTGCATCCGTTGAGGCATCTCAGGGATTTCATGATGGAGAATTTTCTCATGCTCTTATTGAGGTCCATGAGTGGGCTCTCTTGCTTGCTCTATCCTTTTTCTAGTGATGGGCTTTTGAGATGAATCTCTCCATCTCCCATGACTCGGAGGTGAAAGCAATTGCCTTCCCTTTCCTCTTTCTAGAGGTTTTTCCGGCCTTGGGTGCCATTAATGGTTATGGAAAAACAAAAAGCAATGCTTTTACCACACCAAACTTAAAGTGTTTGCTCATCCTCGAGCAAAAGAAGAAAGACAATAGTAGAAGAAGAAGAAAATGGAGGAGATGGAGGGAGATATGTGGTTCGGCCAAGGGGTAAAAGTAGTGGTTGTAATGTGTGAAAATGAAGGAGTGGTGAGGGGTTTATATAGGGGTGGCGGGAGGGTTAGGTTTCATGTATTATGGTTGGGTTTTGGGAGGGAGAGGATTTTGAATTTGAAGGTATATGGGGTTTTGGGGGAGAGTGAATGAGGTGATTGGTGAAGGGTATTTGGGGAAGAGTGTTATGAAAAGGTGTGAAGAAGAGAGAAGAAGATGTGGGGTAGGTGGGAATCCTGTGGGGTCCACAGATCCTGAGGGGTCAAGGACTTATCATCCCTGCTCCATTTAGGCGTGTAAACGCCCTTAGAGTGCAATCCTGGCGTTTAATGCCATACTGCTGGTTGTTTCTGGCGTTAAACACCAAGTTGTAGCCTGTTTCTGGCGTTAAATGCCATACTATAGCTTGTTTCTGGCATTTAACGCCAGCTTGATGCTTCTTTCTGGCGTTAAACGCTAGTCTGATGCTTCTTACTGGTGTTTAAACGCCAGTAAGCTCTTCCTCCAGGGTGAGCTATTTTTTATTCTATTTTTGATTTTTTGATTTTTTTTGTGACTTCACATGATCATCAACCTAAAGAAAACATAAAATAATAATGGAAAATAAATAAATATAATTAAATAACATTGGGTTGCCTCCCAATAAGCACTTCTTTAATGTCAATAGCTTGATAGTCAGCTCTCATGGAGCCTCACAGATAATCAGAGTATGGTTGGGGCCTCTCAACACCAAACTTAGAGTTTGGTTGTGGCCTCCCAACACCAAACTTAGAGTTTGAATGTGGCCTCCCAACACCAAACTTAGAGTTTGAATGTGGGGGTTTTGTTTGACTCTGTATTGAGAGAAGCATTTCATGCTTCCTCTCCATGGTTACAGAAGGAGAACCTTGAGTCTTGAATACAAGGTAGTCCTCATTCAACTTAAGGACCAACTATCCTCTGTCAACATCAATCACAGTTTTTGCTGTGGCTAGGAAGGGTCTGCCAAGGATGATGGATTCATCCTCATCCTTCCCAATGTCTAGGATTATGAAATCAGCAGGGATGTAAAGGCCTTCAACCTTTACTAGCATGTCCTCTACTAGTCCATAAGCCTATTTCATTGATTTATCTGCCATCTCTAGTGAGATTCTTGCAGCTTATACCTCAAAGATTCCCAGTTTCTCCATTACAGAGAGTGGCATGAGGTTTATCCCTGACCCCAGGTCACATAGAGCCTTCTCAAAGGTCATGGTGCCTATGGTACAAGGTATGAAGAATTTTCTGGGATCCGGTTTCTTCTGAGGTAATCTCTGCCTCATTAATGCATTCAGTTCATTGGTGAACAAGGGGGTTTCATCCTCCCAAGTCTTATTACCAAATAACTTGGCATTCAGCTTCATGATTGCTCCTAGATATTTAGCAACTTGCTCTTCAGTGATGTCTTTATCCTCTTCAGAGAAAGAATGTTCATCAGAGGTCATGAATGGCAGAAGGAAGTTCAATGGAATCTCTATGGTCTTTGTATGAGCCTCAGATTCCTTTGGTTCCTCAAAGGGAAACTTCTTTCTGTCCAGAGGACGTCCCATGAGGCTTTTCTCACTGGGACTCACGTCCTCCTCACTCTCTCCAGGTTCGGCCATGTTGGTCATGGTTATGGCCTTGCACTCTCTCTTGGGATTTTCTTCTGTATTGCTTGGGAGAGTATTGGGAGGAGTTTTAGTAATCTTCTTACTCAGCTGACCCACCTGTGCCTTCAAATTTCTAATGGAGGACCTTGTTTTATTCATGAAACTTAGTGTGGTATTGGATAGATCAGAGACTATGGTTGCTAGGCCAGAATGGCTCTGTTCAGAATTCTCTCTTTGTTGCTGAGAAGATTATGGAAAAGGCTTGCTATTGCTAAACCTATTTCTTCCACCATTATTATTGAAGCCTTGTTGAGACTTCTGTTGGTCCTTCCATGAGAAATTTGGATGATTTCTCCATAAAAGATTATAGGTGTTTCCAGAGGGTTCTCCCATGTAATTCACCTCTGCCATTGCAGGATTCTCAGGATCATAAGCTTCTTCTTCAGAAGATGCTTCTTTAGTACTGTTGGATGCAGCTTGCAATCCATTCAGACTTTGAGAAATCATATTGACTTGCTGAGTCAATATTTTGTTCTGAGCCAATATGGCATTCAGAGTATCAATTTCAAGAACTCCCTTCTTCTGAGGCGTCCCATTGTTCACAGGATTCCTCTCAGAGGTGTACATGAACTGGTTATTTGCAATCATTTTAATGAGTTTCTGAGCTTCTGCAGGGGTTTTCAGATGAAGAGATCCTCCTGCAGAATGGTCCAATGACATTTTTGACAACTCAGACATACCATCATAGAATATACATATAATGCTCCATTATGGAAGCATGTCAGTAGGACATCTTTTCATCAATTGCTTATATCTTTCCCAAGTTTCATAGAGGGACTCACCTTCCTTCTGTCTGAAGGTTTGGATTTCCAGTATAAGCTTGCTCATCTTTTGAGGTGGAAAGAATTTGGCCAGGAAAGCATTGACCAGCTTTTCACAAGAATTCAGGCTTTCCTTAGGTTGTGAATCAAACCATGTTCTAGCTCTGTCTCTTACAGCAAAAGGGAAAAGCATAAGCCTGTAGACCTCAGGATCAACTCCATCGGTCTTGACAGTGTCACAGATTTGCAATAATTCAGCTAGGAACTAATGAGGATCTTCCAATGGAAGTCCATGAAACTTGCAATTCTATTGCATTAGAGAAACTAATTGAGGCTTAAGCTCAAAGTTGTTTGCTCCAATGGCAGGAATTGCGATGCTTCTTCCATAGAAGTTAGAAGAGGGTGCAATAAAGTCACCAAGCATCTTCCTTGAATCTCCACCATTGTTATTGGGTTCGGTCATGTCTCCTTCTTTTTCAAAAATTTCTGTCAGGTCCTTTCCAGATGGTTGTGCTTTAGATTCTCTTAGTTTCCTCTTAAGAGTCCTTTCAGGTTCAAGATCAGCTTGAATAAGAATATCTTTATTCCTGTTCCTGCTCATATGAAAAAGAAGAGAACAGAAAAGAAGAGGAATCCGCTATGTCACAGTATAGAGATTCCTTTATGTGAGTAGAAGAAGAGAAGAATAGAAGAAGGAGAAGAGAAAAATTCGAACACAGAGAAGAAGAGGGGGTTCGAATTTGAGTGGAAGAAGAGTGTTAGTAGATAAACAGATAAATAGAAAGAGATGAGAGGGGGAAGAATTCGAAAATTAAATAAAATAAAATAAAAATATTTTTTGTTTTTATTTTAAATATTAGTTAGTATTCAAAAATTAGGAGAAGAAATAAAATTAAAATTAAAATTTGAAATAATTAGTTAATTAAAAAGAATTTTGAAAAAGAAGTTAATGATTTTCGAAAATTAGAGAGAGAAAAGTAATTAGATGGTTTTGAAAAAGATAAGGATTTTAAAATCAAACAAAAAGTTAAGTGGTTAATTGAAAAAGATTTGAAAATCAATTTTTGAAAACATAGGAAGTTAGAAAAGATTTTGAAATCAAATTTTGAAAAAAGATATGATTGAAAGATATGATTGAAACAGAAAATTAGTTAGGTGGTTTTGAAAAAGATATGATTGAAATAGAAAACTTTTAAAATCAAACAAAAAGTCAAGTAGTTAATTGAAAAAGATTTGAAAATCAATTTTGAAAAGATAAGAAGTTAGAAAAGATTTTGAAATTAAGTTTTGAAAAAGATATGATTGGAATTTATTTTGAAAAAGATTTGAAAAAGGAAATTTAAAAATATTTGATTTTGAAATTAAATTTGATTACTTGACTAACAAGAAACTAAAAGATATCATTTTAAAATTTAAAGATTGAAACTTTTCTTAATAGGCAAGTAACAACTTGAAATTTTTGAATCTAAAAATTAAATGCTAGCAATAAATCCGAAAATATGAAACAAAAATAAGAAAAAGATTTTGAAAATCAATTTGAAATTTTCGAAAATTTGAAAGAAAAAATGAAAGAGATTTGATTTTTGAAAAAGATTTGAAAAAGATAGAATTTTTAAATTGAAAATTTGACTTCACTCATAAGAAACAATTAAATTTTAAAAATTTTATGACTAAATCAATTCAAATTTTCGAAATTTATGATAAAAATAAGGGAAAGATATTTTTTTATTTTTGAATTTTTAATGAAGAAAGAGAAAAACAACTAAATGATGCAAAACATAAAAATTTAAGATCAAAACTAATAATGCATGCAAGAACACTTTGAATGTCAAGATGAACATCAAGAACACTTTGAAGATCTTGATGAACATCAATAACATATTTTTGAAAATTTTTAAGAAAAGAAAGACATGCAAGACACCAAACTTAAAAGTTTTTGGACTTTAGACACTAATAAATTGAAAATGCTTATGAAAAACAAGAAAAGACACAAAACATGAAAATCACAACATTAAACAAAGACAATCATCAAGAACAACTTGAAGATCATGAAGAACAGTTTCATGCATGAGTTTTCGAAAATTTTAATGAAAATAAAAAATATGCAATTGACACCAAACTTATTAAATTTTTTTGTATTTTTTCAAATGAAAACAAAAAGCTTAAAATTAAAATAAAATTACCTAATCTGAGCAACAAGATGAACCGTCAGTTGTCCAAACTCAAACAATCCCCGGCAACGGCGCCAAAAACTTGGTACACGAAATTGTGATCGCAACGGCGCCAAAAACTTGGTACGCACGTTCATAATCTCAATTCTTCTTCACAACTCCGCACAACTAAGCAGCAAGTGCACTGGGTCGTCCAAGTAATAAACCTTAGGTGAGTAAGGGTTGATCCCACGGAGATTGTCGGCTTGAAGCAAGCTATGGTCATCCTTGTAAATCTCAGTCAGGCAGATTCAAATGGTTATGAGGATTTGATAATTAAAATATAATTAAAATATAAAATAGAGATAGAAATACTTATGTAATTCATTAGTGATAATTTTAGATAAGCGTATGGAGATGCGTGTTACTTCTTAATCTCTGCTTTCCTACTGTCTTCATTCAATCATTCATACTCCTTTCCATGGCAAGCTTTATGTTGGGGGATCACCGTTGTCAATGGCTACCATCCCGTCCTCTCAGTGAAAATGGTCCAAATGCGCTGTCACCGCACGACTAATCATCTGTCGGTTCTCGATCATGTTGGAATAGGATCCATTGATCCTTTTGCGTCTGTCACTACGCCCAACACTCGCGAGTTTGAAGCTCGTCACAGTCATCCCTTCCCGAATCCTACTCGAAATATCACAGACAAGGTTTAGACTTTCTGGATCTCAGGAATGGCTGCCAATAATTCTAGCCTATACCACAAAGACTCTGATCGTGAACTAGGAGGCTAAGAGATACACACTCAAGCTATTGCAGATAGAACGGAAGTGGTTGTCAAGCACGCTTTCATAGGTGAGAATGATGATGAGTGTCATGGATCATCACATTCATCAGGTTGAAGTGCGAGTGAATATCTTAGAATAAGAATAATCTTGAATTGAATAAAAAAACAATAGTACTTGCATTAATTCATGAGGAACAGCAGAGCTCCACACCATAATCTATGGGGTGTAGAAACTCCACCGTTGAAAATACATAAGTGATGAAGGTCCAGGCATGGCCGAATGGCCAGCCCCTAAACGTGATCAAGAGATCAAAAGTGATACAAAGATATTCTCAAAAATGATCAAAAGATCTGAAAATAAATCACTAAAAGTAGTTTTTATAATAAACTAGTAGCTAGGGTTACAGAAAATAAGTAACTAAGTGCAGATAGTGCAGAAATCCACTTCCGGGGCCCACTTGGTGTGTGTTTGGGCTGAGCATTGAAGTTTTCACGTGTAGAGACTCTTCTTGGAGTTAAACGCCAGGTTGCAGCTTGTTTGTGGCGTTTAACTCTGGTTTGTAAACTGTTTCTGGCGTTTAACTTCAGAATAGGGCAGAAAGTTGGCGTTTGAACGCCAGTTTGCGTCGTCAAAAATCGGGCAAAGTATAGACTATTATATATTTCTGGAAAGCCCTGGATGTCTAATTTCGAACGCAATTGAGAGCGCGCTAATTGGGTTTCTGTAGCTCCAGAAAATCCATTTCGAGTGTAGGAAGGTCAGAATCCAACAGCATCTGCAGTCCTTTTTCAGCCTCTGAATCAGATTTTTGCTGAGGTCCCTCAATTTCAGCAAGAAAAATACATGAAATCACAGAAAAACACACAAACTCATAGTAAGTCCAGAAATGTGATTTTTATTTAAAAACTAATAAAAATATACTAAAAAGTAGCTAAATTATACTAAAAACTATGTAAAAATAATGCCAAAAAGCGTATAGATTATCTGCTCATCAATTAGCCGTCTGAGAGACGTATATTCAAGTTGTTGGATCGTCACTGTCCGGTGAAAGACGTGTTCTGAGCCCAAGTAGACGCGGGTGTTTATCAGGCACGTTCATCTTTATGTGACGAACAGAGCTAATTTGTTAGATCATCATATTCAACATGTTGAAGTACGAATATACATCTTAGAATTAATCAAACACAGATCGAAGAGAAACAATAGTACTTTTATTAAGTCATAGGACTCAGCAGGGCTCCTACCCTCAACCTAGGAGGTTTAGAAACTCATACTGAGGTAGAATGATAAACGTGTATTATGGTAGAAGTGAAGTAAAAGTGTCCGAATAACATGAATAAAATCCCTTAAATACTAAACAAATGACTAGTAAGGGTAAAATACTCCTTTTAGTGGTAAAATCCACTTCTGGGGCCCACTTAGTGAGTGTTTGGGCTGAGCTTTGATGAGATTCATGTGCTTTGACGTCTCTGGGGCGTGGAACACCAGCTAGCGGGTCCTCTTTGGGCGTTTGTAGATTGGTTTCTGCTCTTTGGACGCTGAACGCCTGGAAGGGGGCAGGTAGCTGGCGTTGGATGCCAATTTTGGGCCATCTAATCCGAAGCAAAGAATAAACTATTATATGCCATTTTTACAAACACATGGTGGGTGTAAATAAAAGACATGATAATTATGAGAAATTAATTAAATCAAAATTGGCACTAACAATAATTAACAAGGATCAAACAAGAAATAAAACTAAACATAAAAATAATTTAATGCATTAATGAAATTCAAAAGTCACAAGATCCAAACATGAATTCGAAGCAATCAAATGGAAAAGAGTAACAGAGGTATTAGAGAAGAAAACTATAAGGACAATGACTCCATTAAAGGTAGCAGCAGCTCTCTCAAGATCCAATTCAAAGCAAAACTAAGAATGTCAAAAACTCTAAAGAGAAGTAGGTGTTTCTCTCACTAGAACTCAAAACTAATAAAAAACTACAGTAAAAAGTGAAGTATCCTCAGTCTCAGCTCTATCCTTACCACTAGTCTGCATTTTCGGGCATGAAACTGGGTAAAAATCAGCCCAAAAATCACCCCCAGTGAGTTTTGTTAAGTGCAGCACGTGATGCTCTATCATGCGTACGCGTCACTGAACCTTGCACCTGGCCACGCGTACGCGACAGTCATGCATATGTGTCACTGAAAGACGCTCCTGATCACGCGCACGTGTCAGCCGTGCATATGCGTCACTCCTCGCTTCTCAAGCCTTTAATTTCTTGTGCTCCTTCCACTTTAACATGCTTCATCTTCATCCTTTAAGCCATTCATGCAACACTTTAACAAACACATCACGACATCGAATGGTAATACAGGAGAATTAAAAATTAACAATTTTAAGGCCTAGAAAGCATGTTTTCAGTCATTGCACAAAATTAGGAAGGAAACTTAAAAACATGCAATTTACATGAAGAAGTGCGAGAATAGTTGACAAAACCCACTCAATTCGGTCCAAAATATATCATAAAATAGTGGTGTATCAGTAAGACGCAAGGGCTGATTTCTGTCGCCGCTTGTTTCGGGTCAAGAACTGTAACACCGCCCAGGTAAGAGGCAGAGGTGAGGTTGTCCCTGCTCCGGGTACGCGAGTAAGATGCAAGGGTTGCGGCGTTGTCCCACTTGCTCCATGTTTGGTGTTCTGTCCACGGTTAGCTACCAGGACTTGTTGGGTTGGCTTTATAACTGACAGATGAGACTCATCGGCCATAGGACAGGCATACATCATCTGCATATGTTTGTTTTGTTTGCTATGCTTCACTTGGGTTTGCCTTTCTGATTGTTATGTTACCTGCTATACTTGTTGCCTATTATAATTGTATCCTACTTGTGTTTTCTTTGTATGCTTTGTTTGTCTATGCAATTGAGATGCCCCTCATCTGGCGGAGGAGTGACGAGGGCAGTTCCACCGAGAGATTGAGGGAATAAATTGGAATTAAGTCAGTGATTGAGTTAGAACTAAGAGCCTTAGATGATTACCATGTATATATATATTCTCCACCCTTGTATTTTGTATTTTGTCCCTCCTAGAGGTTGACTTGGAGAAATAGGTGTTTTTTTTTGGGTAATATATATGTATATGTATACTCTGGTCGGCCTTTGATTCGCAAGCCGGGCCTAGAGCTTGTTATTTGTACCTTTGGAACTCTGATCTCACCTACCTTCCCACATTTATCCGATCATGAGTGTTGCGTTGTCCTATTTGTATTTCGTTTAATTTTTCTTCAAGGCACCTAGTTAATTCCCTTTTTCAATATTTCTATATATGTATTTTCTTCTTAGAGTTTGTAATACCTCGCCACCTGTAATTTACATCCTAGGCATAAAGCTTTGTGTGGTAGGGTGTTACAGTTTCACCTGTAATCACCAGAGCCATTTGCTTCCTCGATCGGCCTCAAGCTCTACCACTTCTGCACTGCCTCCTCCGCCCCAACCGCTTTAGATATCTCAGTGTTATTTTGCTTCTTGATGAATCCACATTTTATGATATTTATTTTCTCTATTTGGGTGGATTTCATCAACTTTTCTTGCACTTATCCATTAAAATAGCATAGTTTCATGATTTCTTCCTAAATTGTGCTTGAAAGTGAAAACATGCTTTTTAAGCCTTTTAATTGCTAAATTTTATTCACTTTAATCTCATTTGATGCCTTGATGTGTTTGTTAAGTGATTTCAGATTTCCAAGGCAAGTATGGGTTGAAGATATGAGAAAAAGAGCATGCAAAAGGGAAGAAATCATGAAGAAATGGAGTTTGGAAGTTCAGCAATCCGTGCGTGCGCGCGTACAAGTGCGAGCTCGGCGATGCGTACGCGTGACCCACGCGTATGCGTGGAAGTGAATTTTGCTCGGCGACGCGTACGCGTGACTGGTGCGCAAAAATTGTGATTACACTTTAATTATGTAAAATTCATTGCTCTTTCTTTCCCTGGTAATGGCGCCAAACACATGATGCCAATACCATGGTTCACAACTTCGCACAACTAACCAGCGAGTGCACTGGGTCGTCCAAGTAATACCTTACGTGAGTAAGGGTCGAATCCCACGGAGATTGTTGGTATGAAGCAAGCTATGGTCACCTTGTAAATCTCAGTCAGGCGGATATCAACTGGTTATGGAGTTTTCGAAATTAATTAATAAAATAGGGATAGAAATACTCATGTAAATCATTGGTGAGAATTTCAGATAAGCGAATAGAGATGCTTTCGTTCCTCTGAACCTCTGCTTTCCTGCTATCTTCATCCAATCAGTCTTACTCCTTTCCATGGCTGGCTTTATGTGATACATCACCATTGTCAATGGCTACTTTCGGTCTTCTCTCGGGAAAATGATCCAAATGCCCTGTCACGGCACGGCTAATCGTCTGGAGGCATCACCCTTGTCAATGGTTTCATCTTATCCTCTCAGTGAAAATGGTCAACGCACCCTGTCACGGCACAGCTATTCATATGTCGGTTCTCGATCATGCTGGAATAGGATTTACTATCCTTTTGCGTCTGTCACTACGCCTAGCAATCGCGAGTTTGGAGCTCGTCACAGTCATTCATTCATTGAATCCTACTCGGAATACCACAGACAAGGTTTAGACCTTCCGGATTCTCTTGAATGCCGCCATCATTCTAGCTTACACCACGAAGATTCTGATTAAGAGATCTAAGAGATACTCATTCAATCTAATGTAGGACGGAAGTGGTTGTCAGGCACGCATTCATAGGGAATGATGATGATTGTCACGTTCATCACCTTCAGATTGAAGTGCGAATGAATATCTTGGAAGTGAAATAAGATGAATTGAATAGAAAACAATAGTACTTTGCATTAATCTTTGAGGAACAGCAGAGCTCCACACCTTAATCTATGGAGTGTAGAAACTCTACCGTTAAAATTACATAAGTGAAAGGTCCAGGCATGCCGAGATGGCCAGCCTCCAAAACGTGATCACAGGATCAAAATACGATCCAGGATGTCTAATACAATAGTAAGAGGTCCTATTTATAATAAACTAGCTACTAGGGTTTACAGAAGTAAGTAATTGATGCATAAATCCACTTCCGGGGCCCACTTGGTGTATGCTTGGGCTGAGCTTTAACTTTCCACGTGCAGAGGCCATTTGTGGAGTTGAACGCCAGGTTTTGATCCATTTCTGGCGTTCAACTCTGGTTTTTGATCCCTTTCTGGCGCTGAACTCCAGAATTGGGCAGAGAGCTGGCGTTGAACGCCAGTTTACGTCATCTAAACTTGAGCAAAGTATGGACTATTATACATTTCTGGAAAGCCCTGGATGTCTACTTTCCAACGCAATTGGAAGCGCTCCATTTCGAGTTCTGTAGCTCCAGAAAATCCACTTTGAGGGTAGGGAGGTCAGAATCCAACAGCATCAGCAGTCCTTCTTCACCTCTGAATCTGATTTTTGCTCAAGTCCCTCAATTTCAGCCAGAAAATACCTGAAATCACAGAAAAACACACAAACTCATAGTAAAGTCCGGAAATGTGAATTTAATATAAAAACTAATGAAAACATCCCTAAAAGTAACTAGATCCTACTAAAAACATACTAAAAACAATGCCAAAAAGCATATAAATTATCCGCTCATCAGTGACCCACGCGTATGCGTGACCAGAGTCACGTGAGCTCATTAATGCAAATCGCTGGGGGCAAATTCTGGGCCTCCAAAACCCAACCCAACTCATTTCTGAAGCTATTTAAACCCAAATTCAAGTGAAAGCAAGGAGGGAGCAATTAGGTTTAGATTTTATCATGTTTTAGAGTAGTTTTCTAGAGAGAGAAGCTCCCCCTTCTCTCTAAAATTAGGGTTTTTAGTTTACTTTCTCTTTAATTTCAGCATTTAATTTTTGTTTTAATGTAGTTTCATTTATCTTGACCATCTTCATTTTTTTGTTAATTTCTCTATTTTGCCTCTTTTATATTTATGAACACTCTTGTTACTTTTAATTTCATTTAATTAAATTTTGATGTTTTATGTTTCTTTAGTGCTTATTTGAGTTGTTATTATCATTTTATTGCAATTGGTAATTATAGAATTTATTTTTATTGCAATTTATGATATTTTCCCTTTTATGCATGCTAGGTGTTTGATAAAATGTCTCTTCTAGTTTTTGTATAGTTTTTCACACTCTTTGCTTCGAATTGGATAATTAGGTGACCTTGAATCATAGATGTCCATTTGATATTGTGATTAGGATTGTTAGTTGGTTTAGTATCCACTAACGCTAGTCTTTCAATAAGTTAATTAGTGAGTTGATTAGGACTTGTGGATTGAGATCAATTATGCCCTTTTGACTTATTCTCGATGTTAGAATAGACTAATTGGGATTAATTCTTCGCAATTATCATGTTTATGGTCTATGATTATGATAAGAATCCTCAATTCCCCAATCCTTGCTAAGAGTCATTTTCGCCTCTTGAATTCCCATTTTTGATTTACTTGCTTTGAGTTTAATTCTCTTGCATGCTTACCCACTTCCTTGCATTTTAATTTCTTGCCAATTGCTTATTTCAACCAAAACCCCCAATTTCCTCATATCCAATAATAGGACACTTAATTGCAATTCCTAGGGAGAATGACCCAGCATTTAAAACTCCCGGTTATTTTGGTTTGAATTGTGACATCTTTGATTTAAACTTTGATTGAGAGTTAATTGTTAGTCTAGACTATGCTTGCAATGAGATTCTATTTTTGAGAAATTCTAGATCAACATAAATTCTCA
Source organism: Arachis ipaensis (assembly GCF_000816755.2). Taxonomy (NCBI): domain Eukaryota; kingdom Viridiplantae; phylum Streptophyta; class Magnoliopsida; order Fabales; family Fabaceae; genus Arachis; species Arachis ipaensis. The sequence continues at coordinate 57,002,594 of NC_029787.2, read as the reverse complement.
CATCAAGTTTTTGGCGTCTTTGCTGGGGAGTTACAATGGTGTGATGTTAGTGGCTATTGTAAATTTGTTAATATGTAAATAGCTTGCTTTTTGGTTGTCTTCATTAATGGTTAGGATTGGGATCCCAGAGGATATTGGAAATTCAAGTATTGGTGGAAAAGTCAAACACAAGCCACCATAGCAAGGGCTCTCCCAATTGTCTAACTTAAAGACAATAAATAAAAGTTCTTGGTAACATCTTTCTAACTCTCCCTCTCTTTTAGCATTTGTTTGTTAAATTTTTGCTTCTTTTAATTAGCTTAGTTTGGTATAATTTTTGTGTTGATCTTGGGGATGGAAATGCTATTTTGGATGTCATGTTTGGTGCCTTAGAGCACTAAAATTTTTTTTGGGAAAAATAGAACATGTGCGTACGCACATACCTGTGCGTACGCACACATCCCCAATTTTTGCGTTGTGTGCAAGCGCACCTTCCTGTGCGTGCGCACACCAGCTTATACCCCTTCTGTTGGGAGCGTTCGCACACCTTGTACATCTGCACCCCCTTCTTTTTGCCTTTTGTGCGTGCGCATCGACCTGTGTGCGCACGCACAGATGGCGAGATAGCTGGCATTATTAACATTTTAAAAAAAATTTCAGCCTTTCTGTGCATGGGCACAGGTCTGTGCCTATGCACACCTCAAAACAAGGGCTCTATTCGCAGTGTTGGCACGCATATTGCGAACGTACAACCCTTTTTCATTTTTCCATCCACGCGTACGCGTCCCTCACGTGTACGCGTCAACTTGCATTTTCCCGCTTTCGCGCGTATGCGTCCCTTACGCGTACGCGTCGATTCTTATTTTCCACCAAACCACGCGGACGCGTACCTCACCTGTATGCGTGACGCACTGTGCGTGCGCATGGCCCGGTGTGCATACGCACGCCCCTGTTTCTTACCACTACACCTCTTTTCTTCTCTTCTCTCCACTTCTTCTCTTCTTTTCTCTTCTCCTCTTTTCTTTCCCTTCTTCAATGACCACTAACCACTACCCTTCACCACCCACGACACTCACCTTTAGTTAGTTGGTTAAGTAGTTAGTTAGTTAGTTCTTTAGCTAGTTAGTTTAATTTTCTATTTTGATGCTAAGTGTTGGATGATTGGGTTGATTTGTTGATTATGTTGAGATATCGCTGCTGAATTGTTGATATTGTCATTGCTATTTATTGTTGGGTATCTTCATTGAGGTTATAAATTGTTGCATGGTATTGAGTTCTTCATGTTTAATTTTGCACACACCAAGTACTTATAACATTGCCTTTGAGAATCTCTTTTGGATTTCTAAATTGCATGCTTTGGCCACCATGTAGTTTGATTTCATTATCTATATATGGGCAATTTATTCTTAGTTGATGCATTTTTTGTTAGGTGATGCTTGTTTATGATTGATTTTTATTTAAGTCACCTATTTGATGCATTAACATTGAGAATTGTGAAATTGGATCATGAGCTTACCTAATGACACTTTTTGAGCTTTCTAAGCTTTGTGGATTATGCTTGCCATGTATTTCACTTCATGTCAATTAAGTGTTGCTTCATTATCCATTTCAACAATTCCCTGATTCTTGCTTGAATACTTTCATGCCTCTCTATTGCTTGTTTGTTTGTCTTGGAATACAAGTCACTTTTAAAGTATTTCAAGCACACTAGAATGAGTGAAGTGCATGCTTCTTTGGTGTAATTGTGACATAGTCTTCTATGTTAGTGTGTGTGTTATAAACCGCACAACTTAGAATACACACACTTGTTTCTTTCATGTTACAAACTAACTCACTCACTCATTTTAGTGAATATCACCTCATTCCAACAATCCATGCCTCCTTACTTTTTGCATTTACTTGTGTTGCCATCCTATTTTCTCTTTTTCATGGATGAGTCATCGTAATCAACAAGGGAAGCGGGAGGAAGAGCATGCAGCAGCCGATTGATCCACCACCTAAAGGTGGCAATCCGAAGTCACTTCACCCCCTTAGCTCACCTTTGAGTGCATGGAGGACTGTGCAAACCCTTAAGTGTGGGGAGGTCGTCACCGATCGACCATCTTGGGTGACAAACTCTAATCCTAACACTTTCATTTTCTTTTTGAATTCTTAGTTGCATTTTCTCTTCTTAGTTTGTATATATTTTAGAGCTTTAGTTACATTCTATCTTAGTTTGTATAATAAGCTTAGTTAATTTAATGAAATTTTATAAGAAAAATATTCTTGATAGGGCATTGATATCCTAATTTATTTGAGTTGGAACTTTTAATTGAAACTTGCTTGAAATATATTGTGGAACATGTTTTTGAATTATGAACACATAAGCATGTGAGTTTTTGAGCCTAATTGTGTGGTTACACCATATAACTACTATTTTCATTCTTGTGTGTGTTATTCTCTTTTTATGATTGCAATCTTTGATTTGTTTGATTCTTTATATCTATTGTTTGATGTATATATGCATTTATATGATTGAGGCCATCTTTTCATTAAGCTCACTTATCCTAAATAGCCTACCCTTTTATCTTCCTTTGTTAACCAACTTTGAGCCAATTGAAATTCCCTTTGTTCTTAAGTTATCACATAACTAGCCTTAAAGTGAAAAACAATAAATGTCCTTTATTTGGATCTTTGATTAGCTTAGGCTAGTGAGAGTGTGTTTCATCTAAGTGTGGGGAAGTTTGGGAACTTTGGTTAAGGTAAAAGTGGATTTTTGTACTCTTGTGAAAATCTTGGGAATTGGGTACATGCTCATACATCAAACACTTAAACCATATGCATTGACACTCTTGTGTATATATTTTAGTTTGAAAAAAAAAGAAGAAGAAAGAAAGAAAGCTATAAAAGGGGACAAAATGCCCCAAAGTTTGAGAAATAAAAATGCATATGAGTTGTGATTGAAAAGAAAAATGCATGAGTGTGTAAGGAAAGTGAGGAATGGGTAGTTAGGGTTGCTTTGAGTTGTATAAGTAGTTATGTAGGCTTGGTGAGAGCTTAGACTAATCAAAGATGCAAATATTAAGCTCACTTGACCATATATAACCTTACCTTTACCCTAACCCCATTACAACCCTAAAAAGTCCTCATGATATTTGTATGCATACTGATGACTTGCATCATTTACCCTTTTTTCTTATCTAAAATGGACCATAAAAGAGCATAATCTCATTAAATCATTGCAATTCATAAACTAATTGATGAATATTATGGTACATTGCTTTGAAATGGGTTTATGCTGAATTTCAGGTAAAAAGAGCAACAAAAAGGGAAGAAAACAACAAATATGGCTGGGCGTGTGGAGTCAGGCATGCCACTTGGAACAAACGCCATGAAAGTATATGGGCGTGGCACGCTAAGAGCCAGGCATGGCACGCTAGTTACATTTTCCAGAGAGCAAAGTTGAAGGCCACAAAGGGGGCATGGCACGCCAACTCCATTGTACATCATGGGGCGTGCCACTTGAGCTATGGGCGTGGCACGCCAACCAAGGAAACAAGCAAACACAAGGGGCATGGCACGGTAGACACTGGGTGTGCCACACTAGTTCAACTTTCCAGAGAAGAAGATGAAGCACAAATTGGGCGTGGCACGCTAGACCCTGGTCGTGCCACGCCAGTTCAACTTTCTAGAGAAGGAAATGAAGCACAAAGTGGGCGTGGCACACCAGACCCTGGGCATGCCAAGCCAGTTCAACTTTCCAGAGAGGAGAAGAAGAATAAAAAGGCCTGGGCGTGCCACTTGGGATCGAAGGCATGGCACACCAGGCTAACCAAGCATTAAAGAGACCCTGGGCGTGCCACTTGGGCTCGAAGGCATGGAACGCCAGGGAAGGAGGCTCAAAGAGCGTGCCAGTTGAGGATCTGGGCATGGCGTGCCAAGCTAAATTTAGTGGCTAGGCATGGCATGCCACTCGAGCGCCAGCCACACGCCAAGCCTGGAGAAGTCACGTTTTTGGAGTTTTCCTTTCCCTCCAGCTGTAATTTTCTTTTCTCTTTTGTATTTTCTTAATTCCAGTGCTAGGAGTAGTATAAATAACCCCTGAAAGTACTGAGAAGGGTTCGTTGAGTAGTAGTTTCGTTGGAAGTATAGCCTAGTGTCAATGGCTATCAAATTGACCACTAAGGGTTCCCAAATCATCAAATCCATTAGACCCAATGACTCAAGTTTACCCAATTCCCTTGGCCTAGGCCAAGAGTAAAGAGAACTACTCCATAATCAAAGGAAACATTTCATCAAACACATGGTAAGCATTACTAAAAGACATCTTCAAAGTGCAATTAAATTGAAATTAATAAGTACCCACTAATAATTATCAACATACAATCACTCAAACAACACAATTAACCATGAAAATCATCAATGTAACATTAGCAATGCAAGATTCACAAGATTCATGAAATGGGTATAAAATGACAATTGACAAGAAAACATAAAACTAACACAAGATCTAAAGAAAATTATGCTAAGGAATTCAAATTAAACAATCAAAACTAGTAATTAACAAAATTCAATTCAGAATTCAACAAGGGAAGATCAAATCAAACTAGATCTAGAGAGGAACAAGAGTTTCTCTCTCTAGAAGAACAAAACCGAAAACTAGCTAAATTGTGTCTAAGTGTGAATGAATGATCCCCCCTTTCCCCCTAGCATCCTTAGGTCTTTTCCATGCAGAACCAGCTTGAATTTGGGCCTCTTGAGACTCAGAAATTGTCAGGCACGATTTCCTTTAATGAGGTCACGTGCAGCTTGTCGCGGGTACGCGCCACGCGTGCATTCGCGCCAACTGATTTTGCGATCCACGCGTGCGCGCCATGTACGCGTGTGCGCCGGTGTGGATTTCCCTAATCTGCGTGGATGCGCCGATCTTTGCGCTTCGCTTCCATCTATCCATATCCACGCGTGCGCGCCCATGCTGAAATTCCAAAAATCCAAATCTTCATGTTCCTTCCTCTTGTGCATGCTTTCTTTCTCTCTTCTAGGCCATTCTTGCCCTATAAATTCTGAAATCACTCTACAAACATGTCACGACATCGGATGGTAATAAAAGAGGATCAAAATATAGCAATTTTAAGGCAAAAGAAGCATGTTTTCCATCATGAAGCAATATTAGGAAGAGAACACAAAACCATGCAATTCTTGTGAATAAGTGTGAGAAATATTGACAAAACCCCCCATATTCTACACAATATAAACTACAAAATTGGAGTTTATCAAATCTCCCCACACTTAAACCAAGCATGTCCTCATGCTTAAAAATAAAAAGACCAAAGATCATGGTAAGAAAGGGTTTATGAAGTGCAAATTTCCTAAATGGATGCATGCAACTAATGTGAAATCATCTATCTACTTGGTCAAGGGTAAATCTATCCTCCAAGAACACATATGAGCATACGGGGTGGAAATGAAATGTAGTTCATAAATCCTACCAATTCGAACATTACTATGAAGTGCATATAACTTGATAGATGAACGCTTGTGAAAGCCAAGAACAAGGAGTTGAGCATCGAACCCTCACCAGAAGTGTATCTGCTCTATTTGCTTGAGTGTATAGGGTTTGTCACTCAATCACCTCCTAATCATGCTTTCCAAGATTTGTCTTTTATCTAACAATCAACAATTACTTAATGCATGCTTACAAGTATCATGAGGTCTTATTCATGGGTTGTAACGGGGCTAGGGTGAAGGTAAGGATGTATATGGTCAAGTGAGCTTAAAATTTGAATCCTTGATTAACCTAAGATCCCACTAGACACATAAAGCAACCTATACAACTATAATACAATACCTATCTACCTATGGGTTTCACTTTTTGCATACTCATGCATTCTTTTCAATTCACATCCCATATGCATTGTTATTATTACTTTGTATTGGGGCATTTTTGTCCCTTTTCATTGCTTTCTCTTTTTTTTATATTTTTGTTTCTTCCATTTTTTTCTATTTCTTTTTCTTACATTCTCATATATACACACAAAATTTTTTTCTTTTTGGTCCCCTTTACCTTGGGGTTTCATGTACAAAAGTTCCAATGCATATGGTTCAATCATTCCATACATGAGTATGTTCCCAAATCCTAGAATTTTTAATTACAATTACAAATACACCTATTTACATCTACCCAAGTTCCCAAGTACACCCTCCCATTTGAGCGATACACACCTTGACTTACCTAAGCTAATCAAGGATCCAAATCTAGGGACATTCATTGTTTTTCACTTAGGGTTGTTGATGTGCTCTATTTAAGAACAAAGAGGGTTTATCATGGGCTCAAAATTGGTTAGCAATGGTAAATAAAAAGGTTAAGGCCATTTGGGAAATGATGGCTATTGAAATGATGGCCTCAATCATGTAAATGCATTTATACACAAAGTAATGGACATATAGAATCAGACAAAGCAAGGATTACAATCACAGAGAGAGAATAATGCACACAATAATGGGAAATAGTAGTTAGAAGACATAACCACACAATAGGCTCAAAACTCACATGCTTGTATTCTTAGCTCAATCACTATGTTCCAAAATACATTCTTGAAGCAAGTTTATCGCCAAAAAAAAAAAAAATTGGTAGGGTACCCCGAAATTACAGTTTCTTGGGGAAGAAGTCATTATTTTGACCAAGTAACTCTATAGAGCACAAGGGAGTGGAGCTTGCAATTTCATTAAAAATACCTCCCCCTAAGTTGCCATCATCCTTCACAACATTCAAGTGGGTAAAATTCATATACCTTAGCTTTCTAATTCCACTTGAATATGGGCTACTAGAGACGGATGGTCAACTTAGAGCTCTTTGTAACATTAAGAGTAAGAGGAAGATGGCCAGTGGAAAGAATTGTCCTGCAAGGTTCATCATGGTTGGAAGCTTTAAGTTTAAACGCAAAGGTTGGTGTAAAGCTCAACTGAATGGGTCTAGGAAGCTGTTTGGTAGCTGCAGTGAGAATTCAAATTACTTATCACCCAGTTGGAAAAATACAGATCCCGACAAAGATGGGTGTAAAAGCAAGATTTGGGATCCTGGAATCTTCTCTGACACTTGTTACCCTGGGAGCCTAAGAATCTGTTTGAAGCTTCTTAAGGGCTTTACATGCTTAGTTTGGGACCCCGGAGGTTACTGGAGATACAAACATTGGTGGAGATTCCTGGATGAGTTCAAACACAAGCCACCATAACAGGGAGCTCACCAAATGTCCAACTTAGGGACTTTAACTAAAAGTGCTAGGTGGGAGACAACCCACCATGGTATGTTTGTTCCTTTTTCATTTTTATTTAGTTTTATTTGTTTTCTAGTTTTATTTTATTTTATTTTATTTTATTGAACCTGAAGTTTTGCATCACATTCATATTAACATTGCATTCTTCATTTTTCTGATTATTAAAAAAAAAGGGATTTTCACACGCAACGCGACAGCGTCATTGGCGCGTCCACGTCGTATGTGCATTGGGAAGAAAAGAATTGAACAGAGAGTCACGCGAAAGCGTGGCTGGAGGCGCGCTAATGGCACAAATTGATCCACGCGACCGCGTCGCTGACGTGGCCGCGTCATTTGGAAAAATAGCTTCCCACGCGATAGCGTCACCCACGCGACCGCGTGGCTCTGAGAAGTCGACGTAAATGGGTGCATAGCAGAAAGTTGAGCTGGAGTTGGGCTGGACTCGTGCTGGAAGCCCAAGCCCTCCCACGTGAACGTGTGCCCCATGCATTCGCGTTGTTTTCAAAAGATGGCCACCCACACGACCGCGTCAACCACGCGATCGCGTCATCCAGATTTTTGGCAAAAAGAGTTTCGAACAGAGAGTTGTGCGACCACGAGGCTGCACTCACGCCAATCGCACAAAACAGGCCACGCAATCGCATGACCCACGCGTCTGCGTCACCTGACCTTATCGCCCACCACGCGACCGCGTCACTCACGCGTCCGCGTCACAAGCGGCGCACAGAATATCCAGATCAGCCAAATTTCTTATCTTTTCTTCTCTAATCCTTATTTTTCTTATCTTTTCTTATTTCTTTCTTCTTCCTTTCTTATTTTCTTTCACCTCCATTTTATTTTACTTAATTTATTTACATATATTCATTCATTGCACTTTAAATTTGTGCATATTTTTATTTTCTTTTCTGAATATTTTTCTTCTATTGGTGTTAAAAATTTTTTATTCAACTGTTGCATCTTTTCTTGAATTTATTTTGGTAACTTGTTTTACACTGTGGGATGATATTAATTATCTGCCAATGCCAATCTTTTATGATACATGCACTCTATTTGCATTGACATGAGCTTGTATTGATACCTCCATTACCCACACTCATCCCCTATACAAATTTTATACCACTGGCATGCCATGGCTTCTATTGTTTTCTCACGTACATGTTGAAGCTTCCATGTAAATGAGACCCTTATCATTTGGCATTAACACCCATATTTTATTTATTTTCTATCTTTTGCGTTACTTTTCTTCTTTTTCTCTTCTTTCAGGCTGGCCACCGAAGACGGCAAAAGGAAGACACTTCTAAAAGGGGAGACAAACAAGTCCATCTGCACATTCTTTGAAGAAAAGCATCAGTTAGAACAACCCGTCCACCTGCATATCTCAGCATGCACCGAGGACGGTGCAATTTTTAAGTGTGGAGAGGTCGATACCGACTTCCAGGGGTTAGTTACCTTCTTTTCAACACCAATATTTTCTTTGTTAATTGCTGCATTTGCATATTTAATTGCATGATTATTGGAAATATTTGGTTTGAGAATTGAGTATGTTAGAATTTTCTGAAAATGTGAAAGAATGTTGAGAATATGTTCATGCATTCAATAAATTAATCATATGCATTGAGAAAAAAAAAAAAAAGAAAAAGAGATCAAATAAGTAAAAGGGGACAAAATGCCCCAAAGTAAATGTTGAAAGCAATGCATATGTACTGTACTTAAAATTAGAATGCATGAATATGTGGAAAATATGGTTAATGGATAGTTAGATTTTGTATTATGATTACATGGATTGTTTAAGTTAGGTGGAAAGTTTAAGTTAATTAAGGATTCAGATTTTAGTCCACTTGACCAAATACAATCCTACCTTGACCCTAACCCCATTACAACACTTAAAAGACCTCTTGATATGTGTATTTGTACATTAAATTTTTGTTGATTGGTAGAAAAAAAGCAAGCTTTAGAAAGCAAGGTTAGTAGAGAATTGGGAGAATTGAACCTTAAACACTTGAGTGATTAGAGTGTATACACTACCAGTGAGGGTTCGATGCTCAATTCCTTGTTCCCTGCTTTATGAGCTATTTTCTTCTTGCAAGTCTATTTGTACTTCATTTTCATGATTTGAATTAGTGAAATCCAGTTTGTATTTCTTCTTGAAGGATTTGTTTACTTTTAACTAAGTAGGTAGAAACATTTTGCATGTAGTTGCATTCATAGGTTGCATTTCATACATTCTACCATTCCTCTTCACCTTTTTATAGTTTCTCTTGAGCTTAGCATGAGGACATGCTAATGTTTATGTATGGGGAGGTTGATAAACCACTATTTTATGGTCTATCTTGTGCTCAATTGAGTGGATTTTATCAACTCTTTACCCACTTATTCATAATATTTGCATGGTTTTACATTTGCCTTCCTAACTATGTGTTTTGGTTGAGAACATGCTTCTTTGGCCTTTAAATTGCCTATTATTAATCCTCTCTTATTACCATTAGATGCCTTGATATGTGTGTTAAGTGTTTTCAGAGATTATAAGGCAGGAATGACTCAGAGGATAGAAAGGAAGCATGCAAAAGTGGAAGGAATGCAAGAAGTTGGAGGAACTGCTAAGCTGTCCAGCATGACCTCTTTGCACTCAAACGGCTATAACTTTAGCTGAAAAAGTCCAAATGACGCGGTTCTAGTTGTGTTGGAAAGCTAACGTCCGGGGCTTCGATTTGATATTTAATATGCCATAGTTGCCCTGACGCTGGGCGATGCAACCGCGGATATAAAGTGGAGGAATGTATCCATTCATCGAGAGGCTCTCATATTCACAATTTTTAGGAGTAGATGTAGTTTTTTATAGAGAGAGGTTCTCTCCTCTCTCTTAGGATTAGGATTTAGGACTTCTCTTAGTTTTAGGAGTGACTCTCAATCCCAGGTTCAATGTTCTTTTTATTTATTTCTCCAATTTAATTTGTATGTCAGATTTAACTTCTTTTGTGAATGCAATTCGAGGTATTTTCAGACTTAATTTTGCTTTGCTTTATTTATGTGAATGCTTTTGATTTAATTTAGATATTTTCCCCTTTGGTCTTGGTTAAGAAATCAGTAACTCTGGAATTATCCAACTCAATAGCATAATTGATAATTGTTGTCCTTGCTAATTGAATTGATCTTCAATAATCCCAATCTTTTCTTAGGAATTAACTAGGATTCAAAGATCTAACTAATTAGTCGCTTGACCTTCCCTTGTTATAGCAAAGGTTAACTAAGTGGAATTAAGATTCAGTTTTCATCATCATTTATAAGGATAACTAGACTGGACTTCCAATTTCTCATACCTTGCCAAAAGTTTATTTTACAGTTATTTATTTATTTTATTTTTCATTTAAATATATCTGTGCTCATTGCCCAAGCTCCAAAACCCCCCAATTTACAAAACTCATAACCAATAATAAGAACATACTTCCCTGAAATTCCTTGAGAAGACGACCCGAGGTTTAAATACTCGGTTATCAATTTTAAAGGGGTTTGTTACTTGTGACAACCAAAACATTTTTACGAAGGGATTTCTGTCGGTTTAGAGACTATATCTACAACGCGACTGTTTTTATGAAATTATTTACTGGCAAAAATCCTAACGTCAGTCTACCAAGTAGAACAGAGGATGAGCTTCTATTTTCTGTTGGAGGCATTTCAAGGATGTAAAAGTCAACCGGAAAGACCAAGTCCTTGATCGCCACAAGTACATCTTCTGCTATTCCCATCACAGTGATCACACTTTTATCGGCTAAGGCAAACTTCGCCGCCGACTTCTTTAATGGAGCTAAATTCAACCGCACAAAGATAGAAAGCGGCATGATGCTTATACAAGCTCCTAGATCACACATACAGTCATGAAATGGTTGAATACAGTCATGATCCCCATTCCCATTTACAATTAAGTCATTTATGTTTCTACACTTTACATTCTTGCCATTTTCTTTTCTGCACTTTACTGCTTTTCTTTACTTTTAAGTCATTTACACTTTTGCTCATTTAAATTTCTGCAATCACAATCTATATTGCTCAGCTTGACTAATTCACCTATTGATTAAAATTGCTCAAATCTACCAATCTCTGTGGATTCGACCCCACTCCTAGTGGGTTATTACTTGACGATATTTTTGGTGCACTTGCCAAACGAACGGATTCATTATTTTATATGGGGAGTGAATTCCGGCCATCAAGTTTTATGGCGCCGTTGTCGGGGATTGGTTTGAATTTGATAATGATTAAATTGATGGGTAGCTAGATTAAGCACTTTTAATTACCTTGTTAATCCCTTTAACTTCAGTTCTTTAGTTTTCTTAATTTTTTTTTATTTGATCATTTTAGCTGTTCATTGTTCATATTTCCATTTTTTTACTGCTCTATTAACTGTTTGATTAACTGCATCAACTAAACTAACAACCAGTTTTAACAAGAAGTGACTCCTTCACTTGTCCTCTGTTTGCTGCTTGTTGAATGTATGACAGGTAGAAGAGGAAAAACTTCATCCTCTTTTGATAGTGAACCTGAGAGGACCTTCCTGAGATTAAGGAGGGAAGCAAGAGGCAAAGGAATAGTTGGAGAGGAAGTAGTGGAGGAAGATCTGGGAGTTACTATAGAGGAAGAGGTGCATAACCATGTTGGAGAAGATGCTGGCAACCATGTTGGGCAAGAAAGGAGAGTTTTAGGCTCTTACATCAACCCAAACCCAGAAAACTGTGGCAACAGCATTCTGAAGCCAACAATCCATGCTAACAACTTTGAGTTGAAGCCTCAGCTCATCACACTTGTCCAGAACAATTTCTCATTTGGAGGGAATGCCCAAGAGGACCCCAACCAACATCTGACTACATTCTTAAGGATTTGTGACACTGTAAAGTCAAATGGTGTACACCCTGACACCTACAAACTACTTTTATTTCTCTTTTCTCTCAGAGATAAGGCAGCAAAGTGGTTGGAAGCATTTTTCAAGGAGAGCTTGACAACTTGGAATGATGTTGTGAACAAGTTTCTAGCAAGATTCTACCCTCCACAAAGAGTCAATAGATTAAGAGCTGAGATGCAAAGCTTCAGAAAGCAAGATGGTGAAACACTTTATGAGGCCTGGGAAAGGTTCAAAGACTTGACAAGGAAGTGCCCTCCGGATATGTTCAACGAATGGGTCCAACTACACATCTTCTATGAAGGACTGTCATATGAAGCAAAGAAAGCTGTAGACCACTCTTCAGGGGGCTAACTCAACAAGAGGAAGACCATTGAAGAGGCCATATATGTTATAGAGACTGTAGCCGAAAATAAGTACTTCTATGCTTCAGAAAGAACTCAAAAGAAAGGAGTGCTGGAGCTCAATTCTATGGATACTTTGATAGCACAGAACAAGATGATTGTAGCTCAATTAGCAGCCTTAACAAAGAAGATGGAGAAAATCCAAGTCTCAGCTGTCCAAGCTCAAGCACCTCCACAAGAAGGAGATACACCAGAAGTTGAATGCAAATGGGAGCAAGCTAACTATGTGAACAATCCTTCTAGACCACCATATGATCCTAATGCCAAGACATACAACCCAGGTTGGAAGAACCACCCAAATTTAGGGTGGGGAAACCAACAAAACCATAGCCAAGACCATAAACTATACCAATCTAACCAATATAACAACCATAACCCCAACCATTAATCAGGCAACAACAGGCCCTATCACAACTCACAAAATATACCCTACCACAACTCACAAAATGCATCATATCACTCCACCCAGCAAACACACAATAACCACCATCAGGATACATCATCCTTAACCATGTAACCATGTGAAATCAGCAGTAATTTTGTAAAATTGGAGGCTGCCATAGCACAATTGTCAGCACAAATGATAGGAACCATTTCCACTATTCTGGAGAAACAAATGCAGGCTGAAAGATAGATAGATGCAAACCAAGAGGAGTTCAGATCCAACATAAGAAACCAAGGGACAGCAATTTCAAAACTGAAAGCACAAGTAGGGAGCTTGTCTAAACAAATACCAATGCCTACACATACATTCCCCAGTGATACCATGGGCAACCCAAGAAGATAATGCAAGACCATTACACTAAAAAGTGGAAAAGTTGTGGAGGAAACATCCCCAAGTCAAAGCAACCAAGAAGAAGAAGCTACAAAGGAACCTGAAACCAAGAAAGAAGAAGAGACCCTTACACCATCCTCACCAAAACAAGTCCTAAAGCCTTATGTTCTAAAAGCACCCTATCCACAAAGGCTGAGGAAGGATGGAAAAGACAGCCAGTTTTATAGATTCCTAGAAATCTTCAAGAAGCTCCAGATCAACATACCCTTTGCTGAGGCATTAGAGCAAATGCCACTCTATGCCAAGTTTTTAAGGGAGCTCATGACAAGAAAAAAGAACTGGGGTGAAAAAGAAACCATAGTACTAACAGAGGAATGTAGTGCCATCATACAAAAGAAGCTTTCCCAAAAGATGAAAGATCCTGAGAGATTTTAAATTCCTTGTATCATAGGTGATATCAACATTGAGAAAGCATTGTGTAATCTCAGAGCCAGCATCAACCTCATGTCCTTGGCTATGATGAAAAGAATGAGGATAGAAGAGGCCAAACCAACAAGAATGGCACTTCAATTAGTTGCTAGAACATTCAAGTTTCCTCATGGGGTGGTGGAGGATCTGTTAGTAAAAGTAGGGGAGTTTATTTTTTTAGCTGATTTTGTTGTGCTTGATATGGAGGAAGAGGCCAACACATCAATCATCCTAGGAAGGTGATGAAAGAATTTTTGTCGATGGTATAGAATTTCTCAAAATTAATTCTCGTTGCAAGTATAGTTCTACACCAACAAATAATCCTCCCAATAAATAAATTGGTTGTCACAAATAACAAACCCCAAATAAGAATTAACCAAAGTATTTAAACTCCGAGTCGTCTCACAAGGAATTGTAATGAAGTGGTCAATTATTGGCTATAAAGGGACAAGGGGGTTTGATTGATAAGAGGGGCAATAAAATAAATGACAAGAAAAGTAAATCGAGCAAGTAAAGAAAGCAAGTAATAAAGAGAGACATTCATGGCAAGGGCTGAGATCATAGGATTTCTATCCTAGTCACTAATAACAATAATTAACAAGAATTTATCCTATTTCATCATCTCCAATGTTGGAAGAAGGTGTAAGTTATCTTCCATGAGAGAAAGTCAAACAAGACTAGTTAATCTCAACCCAAACGTCCTAATCAACTCACTAATTAAATTAGCAAGAGATTAGAGTCAATGAAAATCATATTAACTAACAATTCTAGATCACCAACATGAGTTTTGTATTCATGACTCAAGATTGCCTAGTTACTCTTTCCAAGCCAAGAATGCTCAAGATCTACTCTAACATCCTTCCAAGCATTTTGTCAAACACTTGGAAGGCATAAATGAAAAGCATGGTAAATGTGCAAGGAATATAAATCTACCAACTACCAATTGCAAGGAAATTAAGATTCATAACTCAAATCATCAATAAAAGAACATCAAACATTGAATTGCATTAAAAAGGATCCAAATCCAGTCATGAGTACATGAGCATAAAAGAGATATGAAAGTTAAATTAACATCACAAACTAAGAGAATAAAGGTGTAGAAGCAAGAATTCATAAATGAAACAAGATGAAAACATGAAAACAAATCTAGATCAAAGAGAAATTAACCTAACCCTAACCTAATTCTAGAGAGAAGAGGGAGCTTCTCTCTCTAGAAAACTAACTAAAGGCTCATCATGACTAACTAATTGCTCCCCCTTTGCTCAATCTTCAATTCTGCATCAAATACCCTCAGAAATAAGTTGGATTTGGGCCTGAGCAGCTCAGAAATCGCCCCCAGCGTTTTGCCTTTAAGTGAGTCACGTGCGAGCATCGACACGTACGCGTGGGTCACGCGTGCGCATTGCTTGGCAAAATTCCTATCCACGGGTACGCGTTATGTACACATACGTGTCGCCATGCAACTTCACTTCCATGCGTGTGCATGGATTGATGTACTATAAATCCTTGTTTCCTCATGCATTATCCACTTTGTATGCTTTTCTCCTCATTCCTTCCATCCAATACTTGACTTATGAACTTGAAATCAGTCAACAAACACATCAAGGCATCAAATGGAATTTAAGTGAATTAAAATCACCAATTTATTGGCCTAAAAAGCATGTTTTTATACTGAAGCACAAATTAATGGAGAATTACAAAACCATGCTATTTTATTGAATAAATATGGGAAAAGGTGATGAAATCCCCCAAAATAAGCACAAGATAAACCACAAAATTGGGGTTTATCAGATGGCCATTCCTAGCTACTGCTAGAGCTATTAGTGATGTACAAAAAGGAGAGTTAGTATTGAGGTTTCATGAGGAGAAGATGGTTTTCAATGTCTTCAAAGTAATGAGTTACCCCAAGGAGTCCATAGGTGAATGCATGATGGTAGACACAATGGAAAAGATAGTTCAAGGAGTGTTAGAAGAAGAACAATGTGAAGAAGCTATGGAGATAGAGAAACAAGCATCAGATGGAGAATTACCACAAGAAACCATGGAGGATTCAATCATGTTAAACCACACAAGCAACAAGAAAGTGGAAGCACCGAAACTAGAGTTGAAGACCCTACCTCCAAGCTTGAAGTATGCTTACTTGGGTGACAACAACGCATACCCAATAATCATCAATTCAAGCTTGAGTGAGGGACAAGAAGAAGAGCTTATCCATGTGCTGAAGCAACACAAGGATGCTCTAGGATGGACACTTGCAGATTTAAAAGGAATTAGTCCTTCAATGTGCGTGCACAAAATCCTCCTTGAGGAAGATGCCAAGCCCTTAAGACAGCAACAAAGAAGGCTAAACCCAACTATGAATGAAGTAATCTAAAAAGAGGTGTTGAAATTGTGGCAAGCTGGGGTGATTTACTGAATCTCAGACAGCCCTTGGGTAAGCCCAATGCAAGTAGTCCCTAAGAAAGGAGGGGTCACTGTTGTACCAAATAAGAAGAATGAACTGATACCAACAAGAACAGTGACTGGCTGGCGCATGTGCATAGATTATAGGAAGCTTAATGAAGCTACCAGGAAGGATCACTTCCCCCTACCTTTCATGCACCAGATGTTAGAAAGACTTGCGGGACATGAATATTATTGCTTCTTGGATGGTTATTCTGGCTACAACCAAATAGTTGTAGATCCCAAGGACCAAGAAAAGACCTCATTTACTTGTCCCTATGGTGTTTTTGCTTATAGGAGAATGCCCTTTGAATTGTGCAATACACCTGCAACATTCTAAAGGTACAAGCTCTCCATATTTTTAGACATGATTGAAAGATTTATTGAAGTGTTTATGGATGACTTCACTGTATTTGGTGATTCATATTCTAAATGCTTACACCACTTAGCCTTGGTGCTAAAGAGATGCCAAAAAACCAACCTCGTTTTGAATTGGGAGAAGTGCCACTTTATGGTCATAGAGGGGGTAGTTCTTGGCCACAAGATCTCAAAAAGAGGCATAGAGGTGGACAAGGCCTAGGTGGGGGTGATTGAAAAATTACCCCCACCTTGCAATGTCAAAGCAATTAGAAGTTTTCTAGGACATGCTGGTTTCTATAGAAGGTTCATTAGAGATTTCTCAAAGGTTGCCAAACCCCTAAGCAACTTGCTTGTCTCTAATGTACCATTTATCCTTGATAGGGAATGCATGCTAGACTTTGATGAACTTAAAAATAGACTTTCCTCTGCACCTATCATAGTGCCACCCTACTGGGATCTACCCTTTGAGTTGATGTGTGATGCATCAGACTTTGCTGTTGGTGCTGTTTTAGGACAGAGGAGAGATAAATTGGTGCTTGTTATTTATTATGCTAGCAAAGTCCTTAATGAGAATCAAAGGAACTACACCACTACAGAGAAGGAACTACTTGCCATAGTCTTTGCATTTGATAAGTTTAGATCATATCTTATTGGTTCTAAAGTCATTGTATTTACTGATCATGCAGCTCTCAAATATTTGCTTAGCAAACAAGAGTCCAAACCCAGATTGATAAGGTGGATCTTGCTATTTCAAGGGTTTGATATTGAAATTAAAGATAGGAGTGGAGCAGAGAACAAGGTGGCTGACCACCTATCCAGGATCCCACAAGAAGAGGATGAAGCACACCAACTTGCAGTGAATGAGAGCTTCCCTGATGAGCAGTTGATGATAATCCAAGAAGCTCCCTGGTTTGCAGACATAGCCAATTTCAAGGCTATTGGAGAGCTACCAACCAACATCAACAAACACATGAGGAGAAAGCTATTCAAAGATGTTAAACACTACATTTGGGATGAGCCCTATTTGTTCAAAAAGTGTGCTGATGGGATCTTGAGAAGATGCATTTCCCATGAGGAAGGACAAGAAGTCCTCTGGCAATGTCATAGATCTGCATATGGAGGCCATTTTAGTGGGGAAAGAACTACAGCCAAGGTACTACAGTGTGGATTCTTTTAGCCAACAATGTTCAAGGATGCAAAGGACTTGGTAACAAGATGCGATGAGTGCCAAAGAGCTGGAAACCTACCCAAGAAAAATGAGATGCCACAGAGGTTTATCATGGAATTGGAGTTGTTTGATGTTTGGGGGATTGATTTCATGGGACCATTCCCATCCTCATATTCAAACAACTATATATTGGTGGCAGTGGATTATGTGTCAAAGTGGGTGGAGGCCATAGCTACATCAACCAATGACAACAAAGTAGTGATTAACTTTTTGAGGAAGAATATATTCAGCAGATATGGGGTTCCAAGAGCTCTCATAAGTGATGGAGGGACTCACTTTTGCAATAAGTAACTTGAGACAATCCTCCTTAAATATGGTGTGAAGCATAAAGTGGCAACCCCATACCATCCACAGACCAATAGTCAAGCTAAAATCTCAAACAGAGAGCTCAAAAGGATCCTTGAAAAAACTGTTGGAAGCTCAAGAAAGGATTGGTCTAAGAAGCTGGATGATGCATTATGGGCCTATAGGATAGCTTTCAAGACACCTATTGGCATGTCTCCATACCAATAGGTGTTTGGAAAAGCTTGTCACCTACCAGTAGAGCTTGAACACAGAGCATTTTGGGCTCTAAATATGTTGAACTTTGATGATCAAGCTGCTGGGGAAAGAAGGCTAATGCAACTCAATGAGCTGGAAGAATTCAGAAATCAAGCCTATGAGAATTCCAAGATTTACAAAGAAAACACAAAGAAATGGCACGATCAAAAGATAGCAAGGAGAGAGTTCATAGAAGGTCAGAAAGTACTCCTATACAACTCAAGGCTCAAGTTCTTCCCAGGAAAACTTAAGTTTCGATGGTCTGGACCCTTCACCATCCTCAAGGTGTCTCCCTATGGTCATGTAGAGCTCATGGAGGACAAGACACAGAGAACTTTCACTGTCAATGGCCACAGACTCAAGCACTACTTGGGGGACTCATTGGATGAGCAGAGAGTGAGTGATAAACCCCGATTTCGTGATTTATCTTGTGCTTATTTTAGGGGATTTTACCATCTTTTCTCACATTTATTCAATGCAATAGCATGGTTTTGTAATTCTCCCTTGAATTTTGCTTAAGTGTAAAAACATGCTTTTTAGGCCCTAAATTAGTAATTCTAATTCACTTTAATTCCATTCGATGCCTTGATGTGTGTGTTGAGTAATTTCAGGTTTATAAGGCAAGTATTGGATGGAAGAAATGAGTAGAAAAGTATACAAAGGGGAGAATGCATGAAGAAACAAATATTGGAAATGCATCCAAGGACGCACACGCACACAAGGCGTGCACGCAAAAAAGTGGTCTCACTTATAGATGCGCACGCGTACATGCCGCGTCCGCGCGGATGGAGAATTTGCCAATCGACGCGCACACACACATGGCATGTACGCGCTAATACTCTTACATGGCCCACTTAAAGGCAAAACGCCGGGGGCAATTTCTGAGCTACCCAGGCCCAAATCCAACTTGTTTCTGAGTGTATTTCATGCAGAATTGAAGGCCAAGCAAAGGGGGGAGCAATTGTTTGTAGCATTAGTATCATGTAGGTTAGTTTCTAGAGAGAGAAGCTCCCTCTTCTCTCTAGAATTAGGTTAGGTTAATTTCTTCTAGATTTAGGTTTAATTACATGCTTTCATCTTATTTCCCTTATGATTTTTTGCTTCTACTCTTTCATTCTCATGATTTGTCATGTTAATTTCTCTTTTATGTTTCTTTTGTGACGATGAACTCTTGATTGATTTGGATCTCTTTATTGAAATTTATGTTTGATGTTCTTTTAATTGTTAATTTGAGTTGTGAATTTACTTTTCTGCAATTGATAGTTGGTAGATTTATTATTCTTGCACTTTTACCATCCTTTCCTTTTATGCCTTCCAAGTGTTTGACAAAATGTTTGGTTGGTCTTTAGAGTAGATTTTGAGCATTCTTGGCTTGGAAAGAGTAATTGGGCAATCTTGAGTCATGAAAACCCAATTTATATTGGTGATCTAGAGTTGTTAGTTAATATCATTTTCAATGACGCTAATCTTTTGCTAATTCAATTAGTAAGTCGATTAGGAATTTTGATTTGAGTTTAACTAGTCTTGTTTGACTTTCTCTTATGGAAGATAACCTATATCTTCTTCCAATGTTGGAGATGAAGAAATAAGATAAATTCTTGCTTATTATTGTGATATGATTGATTAATCTTGTTTGACTTTCTCCCTATGTGTTGGAGTTGACTAAATAAGATAAATTAATCATTGTATGACTAGGATAGAAAGCCTATGATCTCAACCCTTGCCATGAATGTCTCTCTTCTTTAATTGCTTGCTTGATTTACTTTTCTTGTCATTTAATTTCTTGAAAAAATATAAATTCAAACCCCCCTTGCATTTTTATAGCCAATAATTGACCACTTCATTGCAATTCCTTGTGAGACGACCCGGAGTCTAAATACTTCGGTTAATTTTCATTTGGGTTTGTACTTGTGACAAAACCATATTTTAGTTTGATTCGAGGATTGACTATTGGTTTGGACTATACTAACAACGGAATTATTTTGTGGAATTCTGAACCGGTATAAATCCTTGCTATCAAATTAATGGCGCCGTTGTCGGGGAGTTGCAATGGTGTTATGTTTTTGGCTATTGTGAATATGTGAATATGTTTGTCTTTTGCTCATTTCTTAGTTTTTGTTAGCTTTGGGACTTTGTTCTCATTTTTGTTAGTTTTTGTTTTTATTTGCTATTATGAATTCTAAACCCTTTGGCTATGAGTTTGGCTTAAATTATGTTGTAGGAAATGGGAACTATAATGACAATATGTATCAAGGATGGAACAATCAAAGGTGGGAGGAGTCTCAAGGGATTGATCACCCTACTTAGCAACAACAACCTTCGGATTCTTATGGGTATAACTCTCATCCTAATGTATATCAATATAATGGATGTGGTGATCCTTATTGTGATTGTCAACAACCACCACCACATGCCTATGAACCACCCCCTCAACATGGTTTTGAACCATCATACTCACAAGCTCCATACCACCAAACACCTCATTATGACCCTAATTCTTATCCACTATACCAACCACCCTATGAACCATATAAACCACACATGGAACCACCACCATTCCAACACAATTACTCTCAAGAACCACCTCAATATACACCATCTCTATGCCCTTACCAAGATGAACCAACTTACAATTATGAAACTTTCCTCCCAAACAATGAACCTTCTTTTTCCACACCCCCTCCAATGGATGATTCTCTCCAAGAATGTGTTAGTTCTTACATTCGAAGGCAAGAAGATAACCAAACGGAGTTTAAGGAGCTAGGAGCCAAGATGGCTATCCTAGTGGAAGCCATTAGTAATATGGCCTCCTCCCAACTAAGCCTAAGCAAACAAGGCACTCCCATTGTTGAATGTGTAGTAGCAATCAAGCAGCATAGTGAGGGAGTGAGTTTAGAGCTTCAAGGTGAAGAAGAGGAGTTGAAGCAAGAATTGCCACTAGGGAAGGATGATGAGACAATTAAGCCGGAAGGAGTGGTTGAAGACCTAGGAGATGTTGGAAGTCCATGGGAATCTAGCATTATAGAGTCCTCTTCCAAGATGCTTGATGTTGATGTTGAGGAGGGTGTACAACCTCCAAAGCATATTATGATTGAAGACTTTGAAGAGGTCGATCAAGAGGTGGATTCAATCATTGAGGAGTTCCTATCTACAATTAAATCCTCTCCCATTGGGCTTGAAATTGAGGTCAAAGAAAAAGATGCACAACCTCTCATGCCTTTGGTGAGCAATGAAGAAGAAATTGAGTTGGAAGCAAGCCACCAAGAGGAAGAGGTTGAAGTTGAGGAAAGTTGTAAAGAGGTGGAGATAGTCAAGGAAGAGCACAATGGAGTAGACCTCGCATTATCTAAGTATGGGGAGGTCTCCCTTCCTAAGTCACCATCATCCAACACAACATTCAAGTGGGTAAAATTTCTATCCCTAAGCTTCACTTTCTCACTTGAATATGGTTTGATTTAAAATGAAGGTCAACTTAGAGCTCTTTGTGGAGTTAAAAGTAGGAGAGAGTTGTGTAGTGGTTGGACACATCACTCTAAGTTCTTGATGGTTGCATGCTCGAAATTGAATAGCAATGGTTGGTGTAGAACCAAATTGCATGGGCCTAGGAGAATGTTTGGAGGTCTACTTGAGAATTCGGATCACTTCTCACCCAACTGGAATCATGATGATCAATTTGAAGATGGGTGTGAAAACAAAGTGTGGGATCCCGGATCACACAAGGAAAATTAACTTTGGGAGCTCATGGTTTGTGAAGAACTCCATCAAAGCTTGAAGATATTAACATTGAAGAATGGAGCTCATTGGAGATTCAAGCATTGGTGGATGTTTCAAGATGGTTACAAGCACAAGCCACCTTAAGAGGAGCTCCCCATAAGTCCAACTTAAGGACAATAAACAAAAGTGCTAGGTGGGAGACACCCCACCATGGTAATATCTTTTCATTTTCCCTTTTGAACATATTGGTAATTAGTTTAATTTCATGTTTTGTTGAGTTTGTTGAATATACTTAGTAGTTTAGTAGGTTAAATAAGGTTTTATGGTGTTTGGGTAGCTGTTTGGAGGTTTGGAATTCTTGGATTGGTGCAAGAACATGGAAAAATTTTGAAAAACAGAGCACCAACCCGCGCGTACGCGCACCTCAAGCATTTTCGACCATCCACGCGGGCGCGCCATGTGCACGGACGCGTGGATTGAAAAATCTGACCCCTCCATACATTGACCCGAGAGTTGCGCCTACAATGCGCCAGCACCATGCCTGAAGCACAAACCACCCGTGAGTGCGCGCACCTGGCGCGTACGCGCCGTTGACTCTAATTGCGCAATGCGTGCGCACGCACGCTGTGCGCATGCGCGCCGATAGCGCCACCTGCCCTCCTAGTACATGTTCCAGAGAGTTATGCCCAGTTTGTGCCTATTATGTTCCTGCAACCCACGCGTGCGCGCACCTGGCGCGTACGCGTCCTTTGGCCAACTGCGCATCGACGCGTACGCATGCATGACGCATTCGCGCCGATAAAAAAATAAAATAAATTTTCCATTTTCTCTTATTACATTTGCTTATTTTCATTTGTTGCATTTTAATTTTGTTTTTAATAGCTTATTCTTATTTTCCTTTATAAGTTTCTTAATAATGGTGTTGAATGCTCTTACTCAATTGTTGAGAATTTCTTGGTTAATCTTGGTGCTTCTTGACTTGTTTGATATTGTTGGGTGATGAAACTTTTAAATCAATACTTAATCTTGTATGACTCTTATATTCTTTGTGCATTGATATGAACTTGCATGTCTTTCATGACCCACTCTTTCTAGTCGAACTTGATGCTTTTGAGTGCTCTTCATGCTTTGACTTTACTCTTGCATCAAGTGTTATTTAATATGCCTTAGCTTATATTTTTTTCTCACTCACATGTTGTAGCTACCATGTAGTGAGAACCTTACTCTTACTTGGCATTAGCCCCGCCTATGTTCTATTGCTTTGATATCTTTGTTGTAGGCTTAATTTCCTTTCTTTCTCTTTCCTTTTAGGTTGGCCACCAAGAAGGAAAGAATTGGAAAGGCTTCTAAATGGGGCAACAAACAAGTTCACCCGCACAACCTTTTGAAGAAACTCATCAATTGTAGCAACCCGTCCACTTTACTCTTCTTTGCATGCACCGAGGACGATGCAAATTTCTAAGTGTGGGGAGGTCGTCCGACCGATCTCCATGGTAACAATTTCCTTTTTCAACAATAAATTTTAATTTTTGTCTTTGTTAGATTAGTTGTTGCATTGCATGATAGATTGCATGTTAGTTAGAATTTGTACATATTTCACCATTTCTTTTTATGTTAGGACTACTTGGTTAGGGTGATGATTTCTTGGAGAAGAAACTGTTTTTAGGGCACCCTACCAATTTGAAAAATTTTGTTGAACTTGCTTGAAGAATTTATTTTGGAACATGGTTTTTGAGCTAAGAACACAAGCATGTGAGTTTTGAGCCTAATTGTGTGGTTACATCTTATAACCACTTATTTTCCATTCTTGTATGCATTATTCTCTTTCTATGATTGTAATCTTTGATTTGTTTGATTCTTTATGTCCATTGTTCCATGTATACATGCATTTATATGATTGAGGCCATCATTTCATTTAGCTCACTTAGCCAAATAGCCTACCCTTCATCAACCATTGTTAGCCAATTTTGAGCCTATTGAATCCCTTTTGTTCTTAATTATAGCACATCAGTACCCCTAAGTAAAAAATAATAAATGTCCTTAATTTGGATCTTTGATTAGCTTAGGTTAGTGAGGGTGTGTATCATTTGGGTATGGGAAACTTGGGACATTGGTTGAGGTAAAAATGTAATTTTTATTTTTATTGAAAATTTTGGGAATAGGGTACATACTCATGTATTAATCATGTTTAAACCATATGCATTGATGCTCTTGTATGTGCTTTATTACAAAAAAAAAGAAAAAAAATTTACAAAATAAAGAAAAAAATATATAAAAAGAAAAAAAGAGAAAAAGAAATAAAGAGGGGACAAAAATGCCCCAAAGTAAAGTTCAATAAAAATCAATGCATATGGAATGTGAATTAAAGAGAATGCATGAGTATGTGAAAAAGTGGGAATCATGGGTAGCTAGGTATTGTGTTAGAATTATATAGGTTGTTATATGTGTTTGGTGAGATCTTAGGTTAATCAAAGATTCAAATTTCAAGCTCACTTGACCATATGCATCCTTACCTTCACCCTAGCCCCATTATAACCTATGAATAAGTCCTCATGATAAATGCATGCATCCATTGAATAATTGTTGATTGTTAGATGACAAACAAATCATAGAAAGCATGATTAGAAGAGAATTGAGTGATCGACCCTATACATTAGAGCGACTAGAGCAGATACACTTCCGGTGAGGGTTCGATGCTCAATTCTTTGTTCCCGGCTTTCATGAGCTTTCTTCTTGCAAGTCTACTTGTACTTCATTTTGATATTTGAATTGGTAGAGTTTGTGAGTCGTCATTTGACCTTTGCCCTACTTGCTTATATATGTTCTTGGAGATTGATTTGCTTTTAACCAAGTAGGTAGAATCATTTTGCATTTAGTTGCATGCATGTAGATAGGTTTATATATAGTTTATTTGCATTGAATAAATATTCATACCCCTTTTCTTATCCTTCTTTATTCTTAGCATGAGGACATGCTTAGTTTAAGTGTGGAAAAATTTGATAAACCCCGATTTCGTGATTTATCTTGTGCTTATTTTAGGGGATTTTACCACCTTTTCCCACATTTATTCAATGAAATAGCACGGTTTTGTAATTCTCCTTTGAATTTCGCTTAAGTGTCAAAACATGCTTTTTAGGCCCTAAATTAGTAATTCTGATTCACTTTAATTCCATTCGATGCCTTGATGTGTGTGTTGAGTGATTTCAGGTTTATAAGGCAAGTATTGGATGGAAGAAATGAGTAGAAAAGCATACAAATGGGAGAATGCATGAAGAAACAAAGATTGGAAATGCATTCAAGGACACACACACGCACAAGGCGCACATGCGCAAAAGTGGTCTCGCCTATAGACGCGCACGCGTACATGCCGCGTCCGTGCGGATGGAGAATTTGCCAATCGACGCACACGCGCACATGGTGCGTACGCGCCAGGACTCTTACATGGCCCACTTAAAGGCAAAATGCTGGGGGTGATTTCTGAGCTACCCAGGCCCAAATCCAACTTGTTTCTGAGTGTATTTCATGCAGAATTGAAGGCCAAGCAAAGGGGGGAGCAATTGTTTGTAGCATTAGTATCATGTAGGTTAGTTTATAGAGAGATAAGCTCCCTCTTCTCTCTAGAATTAGGTTAGGTTAATTTCTTCTAGATTTAGGTTTAATTACATGCTTTCATCTTTTTTCCCTTATGATTTCTTGCTTCTACTCTTTCATTCTCATGATTTGTCATGTTAATTTCTCTTTTATGTTTCTTTTGTGATGATGAACTCTTGATGGATTTGGATCTCTTTATTAAAATTTATGTTTGATGTTCTTTTAATTGTTAATTTGAGTTGTGAATTTACTTTTCTTGCAATTGATAGTTGGTAGATTTATTATTCTTGCACTTTTACCATGCTTTCTTTTTATGCCTTCCAAGTGTTTGACAAAATGCTTGGTTGGTCTTTAGAGTAGATTTTGAGCATTCTTGGCTTGGAAAGAGTAATTGGGCAATCTTGAGTCATGAAAACCCAATTTACATTGGTGATCTAGAGTTGTTAGTTAATATCATTTTCAATAACGCTAATCTTTTGCTAATTCAATTAGTAAGTCGATTAGGAATTTTTATTTGAGATTAACTAGTCTTGTTTGACTTTCTCTCATGGAAGATAACCTATATCTTCTTCCAATGTGGGAGATGGCGAAAATAAGATAAATTCTTGCTTATTATTGTGATATGATTGATTAATCTTGTTTGACTTTCACCCTATGTGTTGGAGTTGACTAAATAAGATGAATTAATCATTGTATGACTAGGATAGAAAGCCTATGATCTCAACCCTTGCCATGAATGTCTCTCTTCTTTAATTGCTTGCTTGATTTACTTTTCTTGTCATTTAATTTCTTGCAAAAATATAAATTCAAACCCCCTTGTATTTTCATAGCCAATAATTGACCACTTCATTGCAATTCCTTGTGAGATGACCCAGAGTCTAAATACTTTGGTTAATTTTCATTGGAGTTTGTACTTGTGACAAAACCATATTTTAGTTTGATTCGAGGATTGACTATCGGTTTGGACTATACTAACAACGTAATTATTTTATAGAATTCCGAACCGGTATAAATCCTTGCTATCAGTGAGCTACAACCTCAACTAAAGAAAGAGAAACGTCAAGCTAGTGACCTTAAAGAAGCGCTGGTTGGGAGGCACCCCAACACTCATATCCTTTCATGCTTTTGCGTTTTCTAAAAGTAGTTATTTTTAAGTTAGGTTGTTTTAGTTTCAGTATATTTAGTTGATAGTTCTTTGGTTTATTTTCTTTTGTTTACTAGAAGTGCAAGGTTGCATAATTAACTAATTGAGGTTGGTTGAATGGGCTGAGAAACTAGTTCTTTGGTTTATTTTCTTATAAGTTCAGATTTCTTTGATCTTTCCAGACTTTGTTTTTTTGAACTGCTTTAAGAAATTGATTTGAATTCTCATAATACTTCTTCAAATTTTTATTTTTGAAGATTTTGCTTCACTTTCCACAAGATTTCAATAATCCAAATTCATTAAATATAACCACCTCTTTTAATAAGCACCACTACTTCTATTTTGAATTTTTTCGTTAAGATATCCTCCATAAAAATGGTTACTGAAGGAACAAGGATTCAAGTTTTAAGCTTTTAACAGAAAAGAAAGATAAAATACAAAAAATATGCCAAGAAGAAAATAAACAGAAATAAAGATAAAAGGGAAAGTAAGATAAAGAAAATTAAAAGCATAAGGAAAGAAAAAAAAGCAAAAACAAAAGAGAACGAAATAACTAATCACCAGTAGAGAGGATCCATCTTACTTTAATCTTACCCATGATTGTTTATTTATTATCACTACTTCTTTTCCATGTTCTTTGTTCTCCAGAGACTCATGGTGTTACCAACACCAAACTTAAGAGATTACACCAACCTTAGAATTTAACAGAGTCTTAGTAGTAAGTGTAAGTCATATAAAGAAACATATATGCATGAAAAAGAAAAGAATAACATAAACCCTAAACAACATGATTTTAATAAGGAGGGGTCCCTTAGACGCTAGCATCAGTTAAGGACGCCAGGCGTCCTTACATGTGTGCTCCCCTGGGAGTTTGTCTAGCCTAGACGAAAGGCCTTTGGCATGGCCACCGGGCGTG
Organism: Arachis ipaensis; assembly: GCF_000816755.2. Classification (NCBI taxonomy): domain Eukaryota; kingdom Viridiplantae; phylum Streptophyta; class Magnoliopsida; order Fabales; family Fabaceae; genus Arachis; species Arachis ipaensis. The sequence continues at coordinate 56,974,892 of NC_029787.2, read as the reverse complement.
TGGTCTTCTTTACACATGGATGCTTGGCGTTCATCCTCTCACATTTTTTTAAGTATGTAATTCAACAGAAAACAAAAATGCATGCAACAGAAGGAAGACGAAGAAGAAGATGATGATAATGACTTAAGGCCACTTAAACAAAGATAAAGAAAAAGAAAAGAAAGACTAACCATGTTTGGGTTGTGTAAGAACTGAAAATTATTAACCGTTTAATTAAAATAAAATAATAAATTAATTGTTCGGAATAGGTTAAAAAATTTAGATATCTTAATATAAAAATTTAAAGGTGAGATTTGAATTTAGAAAATTTTTTCTGAGTGAAAGAATGTAATTTTTTTGCAGAAAATTGCGTAAGAACGCATACCAGTATACTGTATAAGAGTAATAAAAACTGTAAAAAAACTTAGAAAAATATTTATAATTAAAAACCGGACGCTAATTCTAAATGTTTTGGCCCAAAGTTGGGCCAAACGAACCAAAATGCTATACGGTTGGACCAAACCCAAGTTGGGCCCAAGCCCAACATATAAATACCCAATTATTGAACCAAATCAGCCACATTCCACACTTAGAGAGTGAAAGGACTGTTGAGGTTGAAGAAGAGAGAAACCACCATTGACATTATTCATCATCTTCTTGCCAAGCTCATAACTTGAGCTACGAAGCTCTGATTTGTGTGCCGTTTGGGGCCACGCGTAAATCTTGCCAAACCTGTCATTTCTAGCTAAACAAAGTGGTAAGGAACTTTCATTTTCTTACCCAGTTCTCTGCCCTAACAGTTTCAAAATTTTGGATTTAGTTATTGGGTAGATTTTGTGATTTTGGTTGTTTAGGGAAGATCTAGCATTGGATTATTGTTGGATTTTGCCCCTAATACCGTCGGATAAGGTAAGCTACTTCGAACCCCTTGTGTTTTGGTGTTTTGTGAGTCCTAGTTACTAATTATGGTAAATTTAATGTGTATAGCTAGATATCTTGTGATTGGTGTGAAGTTGGTGGTATTGGAATTGAACTTTTGGTAGTTGAGCTTCGTTGAGCTTGTTTGGAAGTCAATTTTGGTGTTCTGAGTTGTGCGGAGATCAGCCAAGGTATGGTTTTGATTTTCTTTAGTTAATATATAATGTTGTAGGCAACTTAGACTAGTAGACTTTAAGATAGGATTAAATTGAATAAATGGTTACTGAATTGTGTGTGGCATATGAATTGTGATAAAGATTGAATGTGTTGTATACGTTGGAATATGATTATGGTGATTATAATGTGATGATGATTGTTGATGATTGATAATGATTATGAGTATGGTAATTAGTGTGAAATTTTGTTCTTGGAATAGAATTATTGGATTTGTTAATGTATGATTGAAGAAGTTGGAAAATTTACTAAAAATTGGTGTGAAATGGTTGAGGAAGTGGGAAGAAATTGATCTAATGTATATGAGTATGGATATTAAGTGATAGGTTTTGGTATTGGTTAGATTGTAGTTAAAATTGGTTTGAATTGAAGCTTGGAAAACTAGAAAAATTTTGTAAGTTTTGGTAAAACTTTGTTTTTAAACAAATTAAACGAGACATAACTTGTGCTTCGGATCCTCAATTTTGATGAGGCTTGATTTAAATGAAAGTTTCATTTAAATGAAAGTTAGGCCCGAGAGGTCTAAGACGTTTGAAGAATGGATGAAAAATGTTTTAGAACGAGAATATTATGCGCGTTTGAAGTTTACTACCAAAATCTGAATTCTGCAGAAAATAACATTTTTAAGGATTTTTAGGAGCATGCCTATGCGGATAGTGCACGCGACGTGAAGATTGGCCGCTGCCAAGTACTGTTGTATACACGACTGGTGTAGATTTTCAAAACCACAAACTAACCGGCAAGTGTACTGGGTCGTACCAGGTAATACCTCAGGTGAGTGAGGGTCGATCCCACGAGGATTGATAGACCAAGCAACAATAGTTGAATGATTTACTTAGTCAGACAAGCACAAAGGAGTGTTTTGGGGTCAAATGCATTAAACAGTACTCAAAGAGATTAGGAAACCAAACTGGAAACGGGTTGTGAAGTTGATATGGGAAAACAGTTAAGGTTTCAGAGATATTTATTTTTTTTCGAATTAACAATTCTTACCATCTACTTCAATCATGCAAGATTTAATTCATGGCAAAGTTTAATTGATTAAACCCTAATTCCTTGGTGATTTTATCTCCTCTAACCTATTCAACCGTCAATTCCTTGGTCACTTAATTTAGATTAAAGGTTTTAAGTCCAATTCTAGTTTCTTAACCACACAAACCCTAAATACCCAAAGATAAGGTGATTATATGTCACATATCACATTAAGTCCAAGTAATTAGAGAATTATGAAGAGTTACTTTCAAGCTGTTATTCAAGTGAGTTAATTTTTCCGAGATTCAACAAGAATTCAAGTAAAAAAAGAGTTATCTTCTAATATACTCTAAATCCTAGGATGAAGAACAAAAGTAATCCTTGAATTTAAATCAATACATTAATAAAAATAGAATGACAATAGTGTTAATATATCAAAATAAATAGAGCTCCTAACCTTAACAGAGGAGATTTAGTTGCTCATGGCTCAGGATTCCAAAAGTGTGTAAAGTGCGGAATTGGGAAGAGTGAAGAGATGAGATCCCGAAGGGTTGAATCTTTTTTCCTTTTATATCTAACCTAATTGATTTGACAATAAATAAAATTATAACTACTAAAATCTAAAAGATTTTGTTTTGTTTTTAAAAAAAATGAAAATAAAATAAAATAAAATAAATAATAACCAAAACTAAGCTAACGGAGCCCTTCTGTATAACCCAAATACGCGTTACTGGCGCTAAACGCCAGGCTCAGTGTGTAGCGACGCTAAGACAAAGAAGAATTGTGGCATTGCTGTCTTCCTGGCGCTAAACGCCAGGCTCGGCATTTAGTGCCACTAGCGTGTGGCTCTACCATGTTTTACGAAGCACCTAGCAATAAACGTTGGGTCGTAGCATTTAGCCCCAACTCAACTGAAGGCTTGCATGCAGCACGAGGTTCCTAGCGCCAAACGCCAGGTACTGGCATTTGGTGCTAGCTCAACAGAGTCAAATTTTCTCCTTTTTCTTTTGCATGAAGTTTGTCAAACTCGCCTCAACTTATCTTGAAATAAATAAAACCATAATGCGCCTCAAAGTAACATCAAGATAGGCTTCAAACAATAACATCTCAATAAAACTCAATAAATTCATATCTAAAATAATATTACAAAATAGAAAAGATGTTCACGCATCACAACACTAAACTTGAATTGATGCTTTTTCCTCAAGCAACTGAAAATAATGTGAAACTGAGAAGTGGGTTTTGCCTAAGAGTTGAGTTTTCAATTAAGTTCTTGTATTTTCTCTAAGTGGGGTTAATGACACTGTGATCTTGAAAATTTTCGGCATTTCACTATCCTTTGAAGCTTAGGAATGTTCATATCCTTCAGAACTACAACCCAGATGATATTATGAATTCTCCTCTTTTTAACCTCTGACTAATCCTTGAACACCACATTTTCTTTTGTTCTTTTCTTTGGTGCATTGCATAGAAAAATAAGTGGCACACCAAATTTAGTGTGACACTTTCTCTTGGAATTGATGCAAGTATCCAGAAAGATTGAAAACAGATTGTTGCAGGGCAACACCAAACTTAGAATGTTACCATATCCCAATTTTATTTGAAAGAAAACTAAGTAAAAGAAACTGTTCTACGTGTTACTAACACAATCACCAAGAGCCAGAGGTGTTACGAACAGGGGCTTCTTAGTGAGGCATTAACACAAACCGTCAAAGAGCATAGAAAACAAAGAACAAAAGCAATTAAATGAACAAGCTAAAATAGAAAAAAATGTCTAATCTAGGTAATCAACCAACCGGTAGATTGTCAATCACAATTAATCCCCGGCAAATGCACCGGGTCGTATCAAGTAATAAAACTCACAAAAGAGTGAGGTCAATCCCAGGAGGATTAAAGGATTAGGCAATCAATGGTTAATTGATTATCCTAGTTAGACGGTGCATATTGGAGTGATAATATATAATGAGCAACAAGAAATGTAAATTGCATAAAAGTAAAGTAAAGCAATAAAGTGCAGAAAAGTAAAATGACAAGAATGTAAAGTACAAGAAAGTAAAATGCTGGAAATGTAAAGTGCAGGGAGGTAAATGACCATAAAGTAAATGTAAGAACTAAAAATAAAATAAGCATTGGGATCAAGAGATATTGAATTCTCTGGATCAAGTTCATTCTATTCTCTTCCTCAATCAATGCATTCATTGATTTTCTTGGCAATCTTAGGTGATTGGATCCCAATGTCTTGGCAATCCAATCTCTCTAAGCTTGAATAATTGCCCAATGTCTTGATTTAATTGCTCATGGGAAGAGATGAAGTTTGGTCACTGATTATACCACACACTTTCATAGATCAAAGTATTGGTAGGATTACATGTCACTATATCCATCCAACCCCCAACCTAATCCGATGTGAGAAAGCATTTCTAGCATGATTTCCTTATTCCTCTCTCAAGGTTCTGAGGAAATCCAAGTATGAACAATCTCTCTTTCAAGACAATTGTTCAATTCGATGAAGACCGAAAGCTTTCAAGCAAAATCAAGAGAAAAGAAAGAGGAAGAAGAATGAAAACTATAATTGATCCATTAAATAACAATAGAGCTCTCTAATCCAATGAAAAGAGTTAGTTGTTCATTACTCTATTCAAACAGAAAAGAAAGAAAGTGCAGAAAATTAAAGATGAAGATTAAGGATTAAAAACTGAAATTGAAACTTCAAAGTTCATAAATGAAAATTACAACTGAAACCAAACTACTACTAAGGAAGAAAAGAAAAGAAAAGGAAGAAAAGTATATGAGGGGAGGGGTCCGAAGACCCACTCCTAGTGGTGTGTTCCAGGGGATGTGTGTGTGCGTGATTCTAGACTCCCCCTCCAATCCAGAATAATCCCCTTCTATGAAGCTAATGCTTATATATAGGGTTACAAACTAAAAGATGAAAATACAAATTACAAATGAAAAATTTCTAATCTAGATGCTTCTTGTGCCTTGGATTGAGTGATGTTGATGGGCTCTGCTTGCTTGAAAGGTGAATGTATGATCAGTGCCTTTAGTGGTGTTGCCAACGTTAGAAATTTTCCCAGGCCTCTTCAGCGTTTGAATCAATGTTGGCATGCAAACGTTCACTCCAACATTTTCCCAGTCACGCATACGCGTGGGCGACGCATACGCGTAACCCTTGTTGCTAACGTTCAAAAACAAGCGTTGGAGACAACGTTGGTGCGCCAACGTTCTTCTGACGCGTACGCGTGGGTGACGCGCACGCGTGGCTTGCCAATTCTTCACTTCTCACGCGTACGTGTGGGTGACGCGTATGCGTGGCTTGTCATTTTTCCCTTCTCAAGCATACGTGTGGGTGACGCGTACGCGTGGCTTGTCATTTTTCACTTCTCATGCGTACGCGTGGGTGACGCGTATGCGTGGCTTCCGATTTTGCCATGCATTTTTGTTGAGCATGTTGGAGGTAACGTTGGTTTGCCAACGTTCCCACCAACGTTGGTCCATCAATTTTTATATACCAATGCTGGTTTACAACCAACGTTCACCAACGTTGCCACCAACGTTTGGTTCTCCCTCCTTGCTTTTCTCTGCTTCTTTGTTTCTACTTTATCAATCATCAAACAAATAAGTGTATCAAAGTAATATACAAGATAATCTTTACTATACTAAGTGTGCTAATAATGCTCAAAATCATAACTTCACTTAGTGTGATCTATTTCATCATATTTACCCTGTATATTAACTAAAATTCACCTATGCTTGAGATTTTGTTTCATGCAGAGATTTTTCATGCTTTTACTCCTTTATCAACAAAATTTGTATGAAAACTAAACTAAAATCTACTAAAATAACAACTAAAAACCGGCAATGATGCACCCGCATCATGTTCCCTTCACTAATTGATGCCAGGGCATTTTGGCCAGTTTCACTGACCTTTTCTTTATTGTTTTTAGGGTAGTTTCATGTATTTTCTTAGGGAATAAGCAAGTTTTGGGTAGAATTTCACTTACATCTTGATTCAAGCATACATTGTGCACTTTACATGATTTCATGAGGATTTTGCATGAATTTAATGACAAATTGGATGATGCATTTCCCATGACTGGGACTAGAGCTTTGATGCACTTTATTGCTTGATTTCAGGACAAAGGAAGCAAGGAAGAACCACGTTAGCAGCCACGTTAGTCTAACTAACGTGACCTCTAACGTGGAATGGGAGCTAACCTGCAAAGTTAATGAGAAAAGTAATCGCCAATAACGCCCTCAAAGCCATAATAGCCCACGTTAGAGTTCACGTTAACTTACGTTAACTAAGTTAGAGTGAGGCAACGTTAGTGGTCACGTTAGTGCCACTAACGTTGAAGTTAACGTGGACCATCCCTGGGTGAGGAATGTTAGTGAAAAAGGTGATTGTCACTAATGTTCTCGAACCCACACTCTCGCTTAACGTTAATGCCACTAACGTCCTGAGCTAAACACCCTGCCTACTTCACACTTTCTCTCTGCAAGTAAAGCTAAGCCCACTGCAGAAGATAACTGCTTCAAACTCAAGATCCAAAGGCCCATATCCAAGACTTGAAGAATCAACTAGAAGAACAGAAGAGTAGTATATATAGCGGTAGTTTTGAATTAGGAAAAGAGCTTTTTGGGGGATTGGAAATTGGGAACTACTCTCTGTATAATTTACTTTCTCTGCACTTCTAGTTCTAATTTTCATGATGTATTCTCCATCTTTGTTTTCTATTTCCAGAGCTATGAACAACTAAACCCCTTTCATTGGGTTAGGGAGCTCTGTTGTAATTTGATGGATCAATACTAGTTTTCATTACTCTTCTTCTATCTTTTCTCTTGATTTTACTAGAAAGCTTTCAATCTTCATCCAATTGGGTAGTTATCTTGGAAAAGAAGCTATTCATACTTGGATCTCTTCTGAAACTTGGAAGAGGAATGAAGAGATTATGCTAGAAATGCTTTCTCATGTTGGACCAAATTGGGTTTGGTTGGATATGGTGACTATAATCCTACTAACACTTGATTTGGGAATGCATATGGTATAATCAGTGACCATACTTCATCTCTTCTCATGAGCAATTGACCAAGGAATTGGCTATTGATCAAGATTTGAGAGATTTAATTGCCAAGAAATTGGAATTCGATCACTTAAGATTACCAAGGAGATCAATGAATGCATTGATTGAGGAAGAGATGGAAATGAACTTGATCCAGAGAATGCAACATCTCCTACGCCCAATGAATCCCCATTTCTGATCTTACTCATTCTCTTTAATTTCTGCAATTTACTTTTATGAGCATCTTCCCCATTCCCATTTAAATTCTGCAATTTACCTTCTGCCATTTACTTTCAGCTCTTTACTTTCGGCATTTACATTTTCTGCTATTTACTTTCTCGCCATTTAATTTCCTGCAACACTCAAACCAAATTCTGCTTCGCTCAACTAGAATATTCCTCTAATTAAAGTTGCTTGACCAATCAATCCCTGTGGAATTCGACCTCATTCTATTGTGAGTTTTTACTTGACGACAATTCGGTACACTTACCGAGGGAGATTTGTTGAGAGACAAGTTTCCGTGCGTATCACTAATCTTCTGGAAAACTTCGTATCTTCAGAAAACATCTTGTGTACCTGAAAACTAGGTTGTTATAACTCTTGTCATAGGAAGTATCTTGTGTATTGATGGTTGAGACTTGCAATCTACCAAAGTGTTGAGTAATAGCCCTAATTTGTTGAGACATGGCCTTGTTCTGAGCAAGAATTGTATCCAAAGCATCTAATTGCATGACTCTTTTCCTCACAGAAGTCCTCTCAGAAGAATATAGGTATTGGTTGTTAGAAACCATCTCAATCAAATCTAAAGCCTCCTCAGGAGTCTTTTTTATATGAAGGGATCCACCTACAGAATTATCCAAAGACATTTTGGCAGCCTCAGTAACTCCATCATAGAAAATCTGTAACTAGATCCAGTCTGAAAACATGTTAGGAAGACATTTTCTAAGCATCTGCTTGTACCTCTCCCAAGCTTCATGGAGGGATTCACCCTCTCTCTTCTTGAAAGTCTGAACATCCATCATGAGCTTAGTCAGCTTCTGAGGTGGAAAGAATTTGGTCAAAAACCTATTGACCAACTTGTCCCATGTATCCAAGCTCTCCTTAGGTTGTGTGTCAAGCCACTTCTAGGCTCTATCCCATACAGCAAACAACCTATAAACATCAGGATGAACTCCATTGGTCTTCACCGTATCACAGATTTGTAGGAAATTGAAGATGAATAAGTTTGGATCTTCCTATGGGAGTCCATGAAACTGACAGTTTTGTTACACTAGAGAAATAAGTTGAGGCTTTATCTCAAAGTTGTTAGCACCCACAGGAGGTACAACAATGCTATTACCATAGAAGTTAGGATTTGGAGCAGTGTAGGAGCCAAGACTCCTTCTAGGTTGCTCAGGATTATTAGGAGCATTGGGAATGGCAACACTGTTATTGTTCAGCTCCATAGTAACTTATTCACTTTCCTTCTCAAAATTATTCTTGAGATTTTCAGCAGCTTTGTAAGCTCTAGTTTGCTGTAAGTGCCTTCTTAAAGTCCTTTCAATCTCAAGATTGAAGTTAAGAAGAGGTTTCTTGTCTCTGTTTCTACTCATAAACAAACAAAAAACAAGAAAAGGTGGGAATTTCTCGTCAAAGTGAAAAGAATTCCTAGTGAGGTGACCTGAATAAAAGAAATAAAACAAAATAAAACTTAATAAATAAAGCAACAATTTTAAAAAATAATAATAACAGGTAGTTGTCAATCACAGTCAATTCCCCGGCAATGGCGCCAAAAACTTTGTGTGAATTTTCAAAACCACAAACTAACTAGCAAGTGCACTGGGTCATACCAAGTAATATCTCAGGTGAGTGAGGGTCGATTCCACGAGGATTGATGGACCAAGCAATAATAATTGAATGATTTATTTAGTCAAATAAGCACAAAGGAGTGTTTTGGGTTCAAATGCATTAAACAGTACTCAGAGAGATTAAGAAACCAAACAGTAAACGAGTTGTGAAGATTATATGGGAAAACAGTTAAAGTTTCAGAGATATTTATTTTTTTTCTGGATTAACAGTTCTTACCAACTACTTCAATCACTCAAGATTTAATTCATGGAAAACTTTAATTGATTAAATACTAATTCCTTAGTGATTCAATCTCCTCTAACCTAATCAACCGCCAATTCCTTAGTCACTAAATTTAGATTAAAGGTTTAAGTTCAATTCTAGTTTATTAACCACACAAACCTTAAATACCCAAAGATAAGGTGATTATATGTCACGTATCACATTAAGTCCAACTAATTAGAGAATTATGAAGAGTTACTTTCAAGCTGTTAAGTGAGTTAACTTTTTCGAGATTCAACAAGAATTCAAGTAAAAAAAGAGTTATCTTCTAATATACTCTAATTCCTAGGATGAAGAACCAAAGTAATCCTTGAATTTAAATCAATACATTAATCAAAACAGAATGACAATAGTTTAATATATCAAAATAAATAGAGCTCCTAACCTTAATTGAGAAGATTTAGTTGCTCATGGCTTAGAGAAAAACTTGGGTTCCAAAAGTGTGTAAAGTGTAAAATTAGGAAGAGAGAAGAGAAGAGTGCTCGAACGGCTGAATCTTTTCTCCTTTTATATCTAACCTAATTGATTTGAAAATAAAATAAATTAATAACTACTAAAACCTAAAAGACTGTGTTTTGTTTTAAAAATAATGAAAATAAAATAAAATAAAATAAATAATAACCAAAACTAAGCTAACGGAGCCCTCCCGTGTAATCCAAATATGCGATACGGGTGCTAAATGCCAAGCTCAGCATGTTTAGCGCCACTAGCTTGTGGTTCAGGCATGTTTTACAAAGCACCTGGTGCAAAACGTCGGGTCGTGACATTTAGCGCCAACTCAATAGAAGGCTTGCACGTAGCACGGGGTTCCTGGTGGCAAATGCTTGGTAGCGGCGTTTGACACCAGCTCAACATAGACAAAATTTCTCCTTTTTCTTCTGCACGAACTCTGTCAAACTCGCCTGAATTTATCTTGAAATAAATTAAACCACAATGGGCCTTAAAGTAGCATCCAAATAGGCTTCAAACAATAAAATCTCAGTAAAACTTAAAAAATTTCATTTCTAAAATAATAAGAAAAAAATAGAAAAGATGCTCATGCATAGGCAACACTAGCATGCGTACACAAGAATGGCATATTTACTGGCATGCGTACGTGGCATGTTGCACGTGACGCGAGACACACATTCAGTTTTGAGGATTCGCGTATGCGGATGGAGCATGCATACGCGACTTTGTCACATTTTAACACATGCATACGCGGCAGGGGGCATGCGTACACATGATCCATGCTTTGCTGAAAACTTATTTTATTGACATTTTAATGGTTCCTCTAGTCTTCTAAACTTGTTTAATTTCTGATGAGCGGACAATTTATACGCTTTTTGGCATTGTTTTTAGGTAGTTTTTAGTATAATTTAATTACTTTTTACTATGTTTTTATTAGTTTTCAAGTAAATTTCACATTTCTGGACTTTACTATGAGTTTGTATGTTTTTCTGTGATTTCAGGTATTTTCTGGCTAAAATTGAGGGACCTGAGCAAAATCTAATTCAGAGGCTGAAAAAGGACTGCAGATGTTGTTGGATTCTGACCTCCCTGCACTTGAAATAGTTTTTCTGGAGCTATGGAAATCCAAATGGCACACTCTTAATTGCGTTGGAAAGTAGACATCCAGGGCTTTCCAGAAATATATAATAGTCCATACTTTGCTCGAAGATAAATGATGTAAACTGGCATTTAACGCCAGTTCCATGTTCCATTCTGGCGTTAAACGCCAGAAACAGGTTACAAGTTGGAGTTAAACGCCCAAAACAGGTTACAACCTGGCGTTCTACTCCAGAAACATCCTAGGCATGTGTAAAGCTCAAGTCTCAGCCCCAGCACACACCAAGTGGGTCCCGGAAGTGAATTTCTGCACTATCTATCGTAGTTTACTCATTTTCTGTAAACCTAGGTTACTAGTTTAGTATTTAAACAACTTTTAGAGATTTATTTTGCACCTCATGACATTTTATAAGTTTCATATTGTATTTCTGACGGCATGAGTCTCTAAACCCCATGGTTGGGGGTGAGGAGCTCTGCTGTGTCTCGATGAATTAATCCAATTACTTCTGTTTTCTATTCAATCACGCTTGTTTCTGTTCTAGGATACTCGCTTGTACTTAACCGTGATGAATATGATGATCCGTGACACTCATCATCATTCTAAACCTATGAACGCGCGCTTGACAACCACTTTCGTTCTACCTTAGATTGAGTCTATATCTCTTAGCCTCTTGGTTCATGATCAGAGTCTTCGTGGTATAGGCTAGGATTATTGGCAGCCTTTCCTGAGATTCGGAAAGTCTAAACCCTGTCTGTGGTATTCCGAGTAGGATCTGGGATGGGATGATTGTGACAAGCTTCAAACTCACAAGTGCTGGGCGTAGTGATAGACGCAAAAGGATCAATGGATCCTATTCCAACATGTGTGAGAATCGACAGATGATTAGCCGTGCAGTGACAGCGCATTTGGACCATTTTTACTGAGAGGACGGATGGTAGCCATTGATAATGGTGATCCACTAGCATACAGCTTGCCATGGAAGGAGACCTGCGTGCGTGAAGAAGAAGACAGTAGGAAACCAGAGATTCAGAAGACAGAACATCTCCAAAACCTCAATCTGTTCTCTATTACTGCATAACAAGTACTATTTAATTCATGCTTTTTACTCTTCATAAATATAATCACTCTTATCATTGATTTCCTGACTAAGAATTACAAAATAACCATAGCTTGCTTCAAGCCAACAATCTCCGTGGGATCGACCCTTACTCACGTAAGGTATAACTTGGACGACCCAGTGCACTTGCTGGTTAGTGGTACGAGTTGTGAAAAGTGTGATTTACAATTCGTGCACCAAGTTTTTTGCGCCGTTGTCGGGGATTGTTCAAGTTTGGACAACTGACGGTTTATTTTGTTGTTTAGATTAGGAAAAATTTATCTTTTAGATTTAGAGTCATTAAATTAGAGTCTTTTATTTTCTCTTCAAAAATCTTTCAAAAAATTTTTATTTTTCTTTATTAATTTTTAATTTTTCTTTGAGTCTTCTGTTTGAGTTTAGATTCATATTTTAAGTTTGGTGTCAATTGCATGTTTTTATTTTCCTTTAAATTTTCAAATTTGTGTTCATAGTTCTTTCTTGATCTTCAAGTTGTTCTTGCTATTTTTCTTGTTTGATCTTTAGTTTTTCCTGTTTTGTGTCTTTTCTTGTTTTTCTTGTGCGTTTTCAAATTATCAGTATTCAAAAAATTTATATACATTAAATACCTTTTTTTTAAAAAAAAAAAAACATGTTAAATTTATAGCTCTGTTGGCTAGAGTGTTGTGCTTATGTTCTTGGTAATTGGGTATCTTCCTTTTAAAACTTTTTCAAAAATAATTTTTCTTTGATTAAATCTTGTGTCAAACTTTTAAGTTTGGTGTTCTCTTGTTATTTTTCTTTAATTTTCGAAATTTATTTTTAGTTTTCTAAAAGTTTTAAGTTTGGTGTTTTTTTTATGTTCTTGAGTCATTGAATTTTATTCTTGCTTTTTTTCTTATGAGTCTTCAAGGTGTTCTTGAGTCTTCTTTGTATTTTGATCTTAAAATTTTTAAGTTTGGTATTCCTTGGTGTTTTCCCTCCAAAATTTTCGAAAAACAAGGAGCATTAGATCTAAAAATTTTAAGTCTTGTGTCTTTTGTGTGTTCTTCTCTTTCCTCATAAAATTCAAAAAAAAAAAATATCATTTCCTTTAATTGCTCATAATTTTCGAATTCATTAGGTTGATTTGGTCAAAATATTTAAAATCATATCTTTTTCAAAATCTTATCTTATCTTTTCCAATCTCAAATTTTAAAATCATACATTTTTCAAATCTTTTTAATTAATTACTTATTTTAATTTTCAATTTCCTTTTTATCTATTTTTCTAATTTTTGAAATTATAGTTAATTTTTTCATTATTTTATTTTATTTTATTTTCCTTTTAATTTTCAGTATTCAAAAAATAATTTTAAAAAAATAATTTTTTTTTATTTTACAATCCACATCATCTCCCTTTCTCCATCATGGATCCAAGTGGAAATGAACAGTCCAGAAGGACTCTGGGGTCATATGCTAACCCCACTACTCATTGTCATGGTGCAGCAAAACTGCCAGTATTCCGGTCTTCCACAGGAAGAACCTACTGAGTTTCTGGCACAGTTCTTGTAAATTGCTGACACAGTACATGATAAGGAAGTAGATCAGGATGTCTACAGATTGTTACTGTTTCCATTTGCTGTAAAAGATCAAGCTAAGAGGTGGTTAAATAACCAACCTACAGCAAGCATAAGAACATGGAAACAGTTATCAGACAAATTTCTGAATCAATATTTCCCTCCGAAAATGATGACACAGTTAAGGCTGGACATCCAAGGCTTTAAACAAGAAGATGATGAATCCCTTTATAATGCCTGGGAGAGGTACAGAGGGATGCTAAGGAAATGCCCCTCTAAAATGTTTTCAAAGTGGGTGCAGTTAGACATCTTCTACTACATCTCTAGATCACTCAGCTGGTGGATCTATACAAATGAGAAAGACTATTGAAGAGGCTCAAGAGCTTATCTATATAGTTGCTAGAAATCAACATCTGTACATAAGTAATGAGTCCTCCATGAAAGAAGAAGCCAAGGTAGTATCAACTAACTTTAGTCCTCAGGAACAAGTTGCTGAACTCAATCAGCAACTATCTTCTATAACAAGGCTGTTAGCAGAAGTTAAGGAGATACTACAAGAAACCAAAAATGCTAACAAGGATATGAAATCACAATTGAATCAGACAAAATAGCAGTTATCAAAATAGATAAGAGAGGAGTGCCAGGCAGTTCAATTAAGAAGTGGAAAAATATTAAATACCTCAACTCAAAGCAGTAGAAAGAAAAGAAAAGAACAGCTGATAGAGGATGAGCAACCTGCTACCCAAAATCCCTCTGAGGACAGTAAGAGCCCAGAGAGGAATAAGTTTGGCGTTCAAACGCCAAAAAAGGGTGAAAAACTAGCGTTAAATGCCCAATCCATGTTCAGTTCTGGCGTTCAAACGCCAGTGAGGGATCAGACACCTGCAAGTGCTGATAATAACTCCCTCAAGAAGGCTTCTCAACCTGCCTCTGTAGGAAATAAACCTGCAGCAGCTAAGGTTGAAGAATATAAAGCCAAAATGCCTTATCCTCAGAAACTCCGCCAAGCGGAATAGGATAAATAATTTGCCCGCTTTGCAGACTATCTCAGGACTCTTGAAATAAAGATTCCGTTTGTAGAGGCACTTGAGCAAATACCCTCTTATGCTAAGTTCATGAAAGAGATCTTAAGTCATAAGAAGGATTGGAGAGAAACAGAAAAAGTTTTTCTCACTGAAGAATGTAGTGCAGTCATTCTAACAAGCTTACCAGAAAAGCTTAAGGATCTCGGAAGGCTTATGATACTATGCACATTAGAGGGTGCTTGTACCAAGACAGCTCTATGTGATCTTGGGGCAAGCATCAACCTAATACCTGCATCTACTATCAGAAAGCTTGGTTTAACTGAAGAAGTCAAACCAACCCGGATATGTCTTCAACTTGCTGATGGCTCCATTAAATACCCATCAGGCATAATTGAGGACATGATTGGCAAGGTTGGGCCATTTGCCTTTCCTACTGACTTTGTAGTGCTGGAAATGGAAGTCTCGAATCAGAGCTAGAGGACATCTTTAAAGATGTTCAGCCTGATTAGGAGGAATCAGAGGAAATAAAAGAACCTCTGAAAACTCCTCAGGAAGAGGAGAAACCTCCTAAACCCAAGCTCAAACCACTACTACCATCCCTGAAATATGCATTTCTGGGAGAAAGTGACACTTTTCCTGTAATCATAAGCTCTGCTTTAGAGCCACAGGAAGAGAAAGCACTAATTCAGGTGCTAAGGACACATAAGACAGCTCTTGGGTGGTCCATTAGTGATCTTAAGGGCATTAGCCCAGCTAGATGCATGCACAAGATCCTATTGGAGAATGATGTTAAGCCAGTGGTTCAACTACAGAGGCGGCTAAATCCCGCCATGAAGGAGGTGGTGCAGAAAGAGGTCACTAAGTTACTAGAGGTTGGGATTATTTATCCAATTTCTGATAGCCCCTGGGTGAGCCCTGTCCATGTTGTCCCTAAGAAGGGAGGTATGACAGTGGTTCATAATTAAAAAAATGAACTGGTTCCTACAAGAATAGTTACAGGGTGGCGTATGTGTATTGACTACAGAAGGCTCAATACAGCCACCAGGAAGGATCACTTCCCTTTACCATTCATAGACCAAATGCTAGAAAGACTAGCAGGTCATGAATACTACTGCTTCTTAGATGGCTATTCAGGTTACAACCAAATTGTAGTAGATCCTCAGGACCAAGAGAAAACAGCATTCACATGTCTATCTGGAGTATTTGCATACAGAAGAATACCTTTTGGTCTGTGCAATGCACTTGCAACCTTTCAGAGGTGCATGCTCTCTATCTTCTCTGATATGGTAGAAAAATTTCTGGAAGTCTTCATGGATGACTTCTCAGTATTTGGAGACTCATTTAGCTCCTGTCTCAACCATCTAGCACTTGTTCTAAAAAGATGCCAAGAGACTAACCTGGTTTTAAATTGGGAAAAATATCACATTATGGTGACTGAAGGAATTGTCCTTGGGCATAAAATTTTGAACAAGGGAATAGAAGTGGATCAAGCTAAGGTAGAGGTAATTGAAAAATTACCACCACGCACCAATGTTAAGGCAATCAGAAGCTTTTTGGGGCATGTAGGATTCTATAGGAGGTTTATAAAGGATTTTTCAAAAATCGCAAAACCTTTGAGCAATCTGCTAGCTGCTGACATGCCATTTGTGTTTGACACAGTATGTCTGCAGGCGTTTGAAACTCTAAAAGCTAAGCTAGTCACAGTACCAGTTATTTCTGCACCGGATTGGACATTACCATTCGAACTAATGTGTGATGCCAGTGACCATGCCATTCGTGCAGTATTGGGATAGAGGCATAACAAGCTTCTGCATGTCATTTATTATGCTAGCCATGTTTTAAATGATGCACAGAAAAATTACACAACCACAGAAAAAGAGTTGCTTGTAGTGGTTTATGCCATTGACAAGTTTAGATCACACTTAGTAGGATCAAAAGTGATTGTGTACACTGACCATGCTGCTCTTAAATATCTACTCACAAAGCAGGATTCAAAGCCCAGGCTCATAAGATGGGTGTTGCTTCTGTAAGAGTTTGATATAGAAATAAGAGACAGAAAAGGGACAGAAATCAAGTAGCTAATCACCTGTCCTGGATAGAACCATTAGCAGGAGCATCCCTCCCTCCTACTGAGATCTCTGAAACCTTTTCGGATGAGTAACTGTTTGCTATTCAGGAAGCATGAAAAGCTTCTCTCAATACAGAGTCAAACAAAACCCCCACATTCATACTCTAAGTTTGGTGTTGGGAGGCCGTAACCAAACTCTAAGTTTGGTGTTGAGAGGCCTTAACCCTGCTCTGATTATTTGTGAGGCTCCATGAGAGCTCACTGTCAAGCTATTGACATTAAAGAAGCGCTTGTTGGGAGGCAACCCAATGTTATTTAATTATATCTATTTATTTTCCATTGCTATTTTATGTTTTCTTTAGGTTGATGATCATGTGAAGTCACAAAAACAACTGAAAAATCAAAAACAGAATGAAAAACAGCATTAAAAATAGCTCACCCTGGAGGAAGAGCTTACTGGCGTTTAAACGCCAGTAAGAAGCATCAGACTGGCATTTAATGCTAGAAAGAAGTATCAAGCTGGCGTTAAATGCCAGAAACAAGCACCAGACTGGCATTTAACACCAGAACAGAGCATCAAGTTGGCGTTTAATGCCAAGAAAGGGAGAAAAGATGGCGTTTAACGCCAGAAACAAGCAGCAGTCTGGCGTTAAACGTCAGGATTGCACACTAAGGGCGTTTTTGCATGCCTCAATGGAGCAGGGATGATAAGTCGTTGACCCCTCAGGATCTGTGGACCCCACAGGATCCCCACCTGCCACACCTTTTCATACACACTTCCCCCACCCTTGGCCGAACCCACCACACACCTCCTTCTCCCCCTTTCCTCCTTCTTTTGCTCGAGGACGAGCAAACATTTTAAGTTTGGTGTGGAAAAAGCATTGCTTTTTTTTGTTTTTCCATAACCACTAATGCCTCAAGGGATGCACTTTCCTCTACAAAACTATTGGGAGCAGATTAACACCTCCGTAGGAGAATTAAGTTCCAACATGGGACAACTAAGAGTGGAGCACCAAGAGCATTCCATCCTCCTCCATGAAATTAGAGAAGATCAAAGAGCTATGAGGGAGGAGCAACAAAGGCAAGGAAGAGACATAGAGGAGCTCAAGAGCACCATTGGTTCTTCAAGAGGAAGAAGACGCCACCCTTACTAAGGTGGACCCGTTCCTTAATCTCCTTGTCTATTTATTTTTTCTATTTTCATTCTCTATGCTTTATGTTTATTTATGTTTGTGTCTTTCTTACATGATCATTAGTGTCTAGTGTCTATACCTTAAAGCTATGAATGTCCTATGAATCCATCACCTTTCTTAAATGAAAAATGTTTTTAATCACAAAAGAACAAGAAGTACATGATTTCGAATTCATCCTTGAAATTAGTTTAATTATTTTGATGTGGTTACCATACTTTTTGTTTCTCTTAATGAATGCTTGAACAGTGCATATGTCTTTTGAATTTGTTGTTTATGAATGTTAAAATTGTTGGCTCTTGAAAGAATGATGAAAAAGGAGAAATGTTATTTGATAATTTAAAAAATCATAAAATTGATTCTTGAAGCAAGAAAAAGCAGTGAAAAGCAAAAGCTTGCGAAAAAAATGGCAAAAAAAAAAAAGAAAGAAAAGGAAAAAACAAGCAAAAAAAGCCAAGAGCTCTTTCAACCAAAAGGCAAGAGCAAAAAGCCAGTAACCCTTTAAACCAAAAGGCAAGGATTTGAGCATTAATGGATAGGAGGGCCCAAAGGAATAAAATTCTGGCCTAAGCGGCTAAACCAAGCTGTCCCTAACCAAGTGCTTGTAGCGTGAAGGTGTCAAGTGAAAAGCTTGAGACTGAGCGGTTAAAGTTGTGATCCAAAGCAAAAAGAGTGTGCTTAAGAACTTTGGACACCTCTAATTGGGGACTTTAGCAAAGCTGAGTCACAATCTGAAAAGGTTTACCCAGTTATGTGTCTGTGGCATTTATGTATCCGGTAGTAATACTGGAAAACAAAGTGCTTAGGGCCATGGCCAAGACTCATAAAGTAGCTGTGTTCAAGAATCAACATACTGAACTAGGAGAATCAATAACACTATCTAAATTTTGAGTTCCTATAGATGCCAGTCATTCTGAGCTTCAAAGGATAAAGTGAGATGCCAAAACTGTTCAGAGGCAAAAAGCTACTAGTCCCGCTCATTTAATTGGAACTAAGTTTCATTGATATTTTGAAATTTATAGTATATTCTCTTCTTTTTATCCTATTTGATTTTCAATTGCTTGGGGACAAGCAACAATTTAAGTTTGGTGTTGTGATGAGCGGACAATTTATACGCTTTTTGGCATTGTTTTTAGGTAGTTTTTAGTATAATTTAATTAGTTTTTACTATGTTTTTATTAGTTTTCAAGAAAAATTCACATTTCTGGACTTTACTATGAGTTTATGTGTTTTTCTGTGATTTCAGGTATTTTCTGGATGAAATTGAGGGACCTGAGCAAAATCTGATTCAGAGGCTGAAAAAGGACTGCAGATGCTGTTGGATTCTGACCTCCCTGCACTCGAAATTGATTTTCTGAAGCTATGGAAACCCAAATGGCACTCTCTTAATCGCGTTGGAAAGTAGACATCCAGGGCTTTCCAGCAATATATAATAGTTCATACTTTGCTCAAAGATAAATGACGTAAACTGGCGTTTAACACCAGTTCTATGTTCCATTCTGGCGTTAAACGCCACAAACAGGTTACAAGTTGGAGTTAAACGCCCAAAACAGGTTACAACCTGGAGTTCAACTCCAAAAACATCCTAGGAACCTGTAAACTTCAAGTCTCAGCCCCAGCACACACCAAGTGGGCCCCGGAAGTGGATTTCTACACTATCTATCGTAGTTTACTCATTTTCTGTAAACCTAGGTTACTAGTTTAGTATTTAAACAACTTTTAGAGATTTATTTTGCACCTCATGACATTTTACATGTTTCATATTATATTTCTGACGGTATGAGTCTCTAAACCCCATGGTTGGGGGTGAGGAGCTCTGCTGTGTCTCGATGAATTAATCCAATTACTTCTATTTTCTATTCAATCACGCTTGTTTCTGTTCTAAGATACTCGCTTGTACTTAACCGTGATGAATGTGATGATCTGTGACACTCATCATCATTCTAAACCTATGAACGCGTGCCTGACAACCACTTCCGTTCTACCTTAGATTGAGTGTGTATCTCTTAACCTCTTGGTTCATGATCAGAGTCTTCGTGGTATAGGCTAGGATTATTGGCAGCCTTTCCTGAGATCCGGAAAGTATAAACCTTGTCTGTGGTATTTCGGGTAGGATCTGGGATGGGATGACTGTGACGAGCTTCAAACTCACAAGTGCTGGGCGTAGTGACAGACGCAAAAGGATCAATGGATCGTATTCCAACATGAGTGAGAACCGACAGATGATTAGTCGTGCGGTGACAGCGCATTTGATGCTTACCTGCTTCTTGAATTACCTACTGTATATATTTATATATTACTTATGTTTTACTTGCTTATATCTACCTATGTTTTTTGCCGGAATTGAGGAGGTTCGATAGGCGGTGTTGATGGAATCGCATGGAGGATAGGTTGGCGAAGGTTGTCGCACAGCGGTGTTTCTGTTAGAGTAGAAATCCCTTAAGTTAGATTACCCTGCTTATGGTTTATTATAAATTTCTTTAAGCTTGAATACTTGTATCAATGTGAAGTTCTCGGATTACCTTCGACTACCCGGAACCTTATATCTTACCTTTTGGGCACTGTTACCATACTGAGAACCTCTAGTTCTTAAACCATATGTTGTTGTTATTTTTAGATGCAGGTCGCAACCCACCTCGACGAGTTTATGGGTGGTGGCAGAGTGGAGGATGGCTCGCTTTTGTATTTTGTTTATTTTGCTTTAGTATTCTCTAACTTTTTTATATTGCACTTGTTGCCTTAGGGGCTTAACTTTTTTATATTGCACTTGCTTGATTTCAGGACAAAGGAACACGCTTTTGTATCTCTATTTTCTGCGTCTTTGAGCTTCATTCCTTCATTGGGCTTCTAGTATATTATATTTATATCCTTCATGAGGGTTGCGTACGCATGACATCCCTTGTTGCTCTTTTTTGTACTTGGCTTAGAATGACAATTTTCACCCTCAGATTCAATGTTCACTGTAGACTATTATATATCGTGAGAAAGCTCTGGAAGTTATCTTTTTAATGGCACTAAAATCTCCTCATTTAGAGCTTTTTAGCTCATGTTATTCTTGTTGGATTATGAAGAGGTCAGGTTTGACAATAATAGAATAGTCTTAAAAATTATATAATTATCAAGCAAAAGTCACATTTTTTCTATAACAAATGCCAATGAAAAGTGCTTAAGATGCTCATGCATCACAACACCAAACTTAAGCTCTTGCTTGTCCTCAAGCAAGCAATGAATCATGGCTTAATCATCAAACTTTAAACCTTAAAATATAAGGGTGAATTATTGCAATTCATATGAGTTTGGTTAGCCATTTCACTTATGCACAATTCAACATAATTGGTTATAATCTTTCAAGGCCTCTGTCTGCATTAGATTATAGAATCCTTCCTTGAATCATCACCTTGAAGCAAGCTTATTTACTTTTTTTTTTCACAGTTTATTTTCATTGGGTGCTTTGCACCTTGAGTCTAGCCATGACTCTAAATGTTTTGTCTCAAGCTTTGCTCAACACAGAAACACCACAAGCACTTGATTGGGAATCTCTTTGAGCTTACCATGTCCTTTTAACATTCCCCATCATTGGTGCTTAGAGCCTTTGGATTTCTCTTCTTTTTTTAGGGCGAGGGGTGTACTTTGCACCTTGAGCCTAACCGTGACTCTAAATGCTTTTTTTTCAAGCTTTTTGCTTGATACACAAGCACCACAAGCATTGGACTAGGATGCTATTTGAGCTTATTTTTCTTTCAATTTCCTTAGTCAGTGGTACTCAGAGCCTTTGGCTTCACTTCCAATCCCTTTTCTTAAATATTGTTCCTTATTTTCTTGCTTTTTAAAGGATTTGTCAAGTGTAAAGATCCCATAATAGTCCTCTAGATTAAAGCCTCAAGCAATTTGGCGCTGCTTGTGTTGAACATTCTTAGTTAGTTGGTGCGCAAAATTAGAACTGGCACAACTTCACCGACAAGTGCACCGGGTCATCCAAATAATACCTCAAGTGAGTGATGGTCAATCCCACGAGGATTGTTGGATTGAGCAAGAAATAATTATCTTGCTAGACTTAGTTAGGCAAATAGTAAAAGGTGGTTGTTGTTGTAAACGCATAAACAATGAAATACCAAATAAAGAAAGCAAATAAACAGATCTGGAATAAAACAATGATGAGAAAACAGTTAAGGTCTCAGAGATATTTATCTTTCCGGATTAAGACTTCTTACCAACTACTTTAAACATTGAGTGATTCGTTCTATGGCAAACTATAAGTGATTAAAACCTAATCTCTTAGCTAATTAATCTCCTTCAATCCTACTAGAACACCACGGACAAGGTCAATTGGTTCAGATCAGAGGTTGAAGTTCAAAAAACTAGTTTAGTGCCACAAAAACGTCAATTACCCAAAGCTAACCAGATTTTATGTCATAGGAACTCATGTAGAATAAGGGGTCATACTCTCGTTCCACCCTAGATCCATAAGATTAAGAATAAAAACAGCACCTTAGAATTGAATCAGGCATTAATTAAAGTAGAAAAATAATAACCTTAATCCATAGAAATAAAACATAGCACCTAACCTTAACCAGGAGGTTTAGTTGCTCATAACTTTACAAGAAAAACTGAGTTTTGAAAGGAAGAAGATCTGTGTGCGTAATTGATGAGCGGATAATTTATACGCTTTTTGGCATTGTTTTCACATAGTTTTTAGTATGATTTAGTTAGTTTTTAATATATTTTTACTAGTTTTTAAATAAAAATCACATTTCTGGACTTTACTATGAGTTTGTGTGTTTTTCTGTGATTTCAGGTAATTTCTGGCTAAAATTGAGGGACCTGAGCAAAAATCTGATTCAGAGGCTGAAAAAGGACTGTTGATGCTGTTGGATTCTGACCTCCCTGCAATCGAAATGGAATTTTTGGAGCTACATGAGTCCAAATGGCGCGCTCTCAACTGCGTTGGAAAGTAGACATCCAGGGCTTTCCAGATATATATATAATAGTCCATACTTTGCCCGAGTTTAGATAATGCAAACTGGCATTTAACGCCAGCTTTCTGCCTTATTCTTTTGTTAAACGCCAGAAACAAGTTGCAAAGCAGAGTTAAACGCCAAAAACAAGTTACAAACTGGCGTTTAACTCCAATGAAGACCTCTACATGTGAAAGCTTCAATGCTCAGTCCAAGCACACACCAAGTGGTCCCAGAAGTGGATTTCTACATCATTTACTTATCTTATGTAACCCTAGCTACTAGTTTAGAATAAAAACTACTTTTAGTGATTTATTTTACATCTATCTTTTACTCATTTTAGATCTCTAGACCTCCATGGGAGGCTGGCCACTCGGCCATGTCTACCCTATTTTTACTTTTGTATTTTCAACAGTGGAGTTTCTACACACCATAGATTAAGGTGTGGAGTCTGCTGTTCCTCGAGTATTAATGCAAAGTACTATTGTTCTTCTATTTAATTCATGCTTATTCTTATTCTAAGATATTCATTCGCACACAAGAACGTGATGAATGTGATGATTATGTGACACTCATCACCATTCTCACTTATGAACACGTGATTGACAACCACTTCCGTTCTACGTGAAAATAAGCTAGAGTGTGTATCTCTTGGATTCCTGGTCCACGACGCACGATTGCCTCTCCTGACAACAGAGCCTTCCATTCCGTGAGATCAGAGTCTTCGTGGTATAAGCTAAAATCAATTGGCAGCATTCTTGAGATCTGAAAAGTCTAAACCTTGTCTGTGGTTTTCCGAGTAGGATCTGGGACAGGATGACTGTGACGAGCTTCAAACTCGCGACTGTAGGGCGTAGTGACAGACGCAAAAGGATAGTAAATCCTATTCCTACACGATTGAGAACCAACAGCTGATTAGCCATGCGGGAAACTGCAGAGGACCATTTTCACTGAGAGGACGGGAAGTAGCCATTAACAACAGTGACACCCAACATACAGCTTGCCATAGAAAGGAGTATGAAGGATTGGATGAAGGCTGTAGGAAAGCAGAGATTCCGAAGGAATAATGCACCTCTATACGCTTATCTGAAATTCTCACCAATGAATTACATAAGTATCTCTATCTTTATTTTATGTTTATTTATCTTTTAAATTATTAAAACTCTATAACCATTTGAATACACCTGACTGAGATTTACAAGATGACCATAGCTTGCTTCAAGCCGACAATCTCCGTGGGATCGACCCTTACTCACGTAAGGTTTATTACTTGGATGACCCAGTGCACTTGCTGGTTAGTTGTGCGAAGTTGTGAAGAAGAAGTGAGATTATAAACGTGCGTACCAAGCTTTTGGCGCCGTTGCTGGGGAATGAACAATCACGATTTCGTGCACCAAGCTTTTGGCGCCGTTGCTGGGGATTGTTCGAGTTTGGACAACTGACGGTTCATCTTGTTGCTCAAATTAGGTAATTTTATTTTAATTTTAAGTTTTTGTTTCTATTCTTTTTATTTTCGAGAAAAATTTTCAAAAAAAAAATTTTTCAAAAAGATAAATAAATAAATTATTCTATGGCTTCAGAATTTTTATGAATGAATTCTAGAGTTTCATGATGATCTGTTGAAGTCTGGCTGGCTGTGAAGCCATGTCTAATCTTTTGGACTGAGGTTTCAACTCATCATCATAAGAGCTTTTTTATTCTCATCAATTCAGCTATTGTATGCCTGATTTGTATGCTAAAGCTTGGCTGGCCATTGGCCATGTCTAGTGTTTTGGACCGAAGCTTTAAAGCTTGGCTGGCTAGTAAGCAATGTCTGATTCCTAGATCGGAGTTTTAGACTAACATTGCATGATTCCTGGAATTCTCATTAGAAATTTTGAAATCCTTACTTTTGTTTTTTCCAATTAATTTTCGAAAA
This sequence comes from Arachis ipaensis, assembly GCF_000816755.2. NCBI lineage: Eukaryota > Viridiplantae > Streptophyta > Magnoliopsida > Fabales > Fabaceae > Arachis > Arachis ipaensis. The sequence continues at coordinate 56,950,279 of NC_029787.2, read as the reverse complement.
ATACCAAAAAAAAATTTAATAAAATCATAAAACCAAAAAAAATAATTTTGTGTTTCTTGTTTGAGTCTAGTGTCAATTTTTAAGTTTGGTGTCAATTGCATCCTTGTAATTTTTCTTTAAATTTTTGAACACTCATGCATAATGTTCTTCATGATCTTCAAGTTGTTCTTGATGAAATTCCTTGTTTTTCATATGCATTTTCAATTTGTTAGTGTTTAAACTTTGAAAATTTCTAAGTTTGGTGTCTTGCATGTTTTTCTTTTCTAAAAAAATTTTTCAAAAATAAGTTCTTGATGTTCATCTTGACATTCAAAGTGTTCTTGCATGCATTGTGTGTTTTGATTCATAATTTTCATGTTTTGAGTCTTTTTGTTGTTTTTCTCTCTCTTCTTAAAAATTCAAAAATCAAAAAATATCTTTCCTTTATTCCTCTCATAAATTTCGAAAATTTGAATTGATTTAGTTATAAAGTTTTAAAATTTAATTGTTTCTTATGAATCAAATCAAATTTTCAATTTAAAAATTCTATCTTTTTCAAAAAATCAAACCTTTTTCATTTTTTCTTTCATATTTTTGAAAATTTCAAATTGATTTTCAAAAATCTTTTTCTTATTTTGTTTCATATTTTCGAATTCTTTGCTAGCATTTAATATTTTGATTTAAAAATTTCAAGTTGTTACTTGCCTATTAAGAAAAGATCAATCTTTAAATTTTAGAATCACATCTTTTAGTTTCTTGTTAGTCAAGTAATCAACTTTAATTTAAAAATCAAATGTTTTTTATTTTCTAATTCAAATCTTTTTCAAAATAATTTTCATTCATATCTTTTTCTATTTTAATCATATCTTTTTCAAAATCAATTTCAAAATCTTTTCTAACTTCTTATCTTTTCAAAATTGATTTTCAAATCTTTTTCAACTAACCACTTGACTTTTTGTTTGTTTTGCTATTTCTTATCTTTTTCAAAACTACCTAACTAATTTTCTCTCTCTAATTTTTGAAAACTCCTCACCTTTTTTTTCAAAATTCCTTTTAATTAACTAATTATTTTAAATTTCAGTTTAATTTTATTTTCCTCCTTAATTTTCGAATTTTAATTAACATTTAAAATAAAAACAAAAATATTTTTTGTTTATTTTTCGAATTCTTCCCCCTCTCATCTCTTTTTATTTATTTATTTATCTACTAACATTTCTCTTCTACTCATAATTCGAACCCCATCTTCTTCTCTGCGTTCGAGTTTTTCTCTTCTCCTTCTTCTATTCTTCTCTTCTTATACTCAAATAAGGAATCTCTATACTGTGACATAGAGGATTCCATATTTTCTTTTCTGTTCTCTTCTTTTTCATATGAGCATGAACAAGGATAAGAATATTCTTATTGAAGCTGATCCTGAACCTGAAAGGACTCTAAAGAGGAAGCTAAGGGAAGCTAAAGCACAACTCTCTGGAGAGAACCTGACAGAAATTTTTGAAAAAGAAGGAGACATGGCCGAACCTAATAACAATAGTGGAGATGCAAGGAAGATGCTTGGTGACTTTATTGCACCCTCTTCCAAATTCTATGGAAGAAGCATCTCAATTCCTGCAATTGGAGCAAACAACTTTGAGCTTAAGCCTCAATTAGTTTCTCTAATGCAGCAGAATTGCAAGTTCCATGGACTTCCAATGGAAGATCCTCATCAGTTTTTAGATGAATTCTTACAAATTTGTGACACTATCAAGACCAATGGAGTTGATCCCGAGGTCTACAGGCTTATGATTTTCCCTTTTGCTGTAAGAGACAGAGCTAGAACATGGTTGGATTCACAACCTAAGGATAGCCTGAACTCTTGGGATAAGCTGGTCAGTGCTTTCTTGGCCAAATTCTTTCCACCTCAAAAGATGAGCAAGCTTAGAGTGGAAATCCAAACCTTCAGAGAGAAGGAAGGAGAGTCCCTCTATGAAGCTTGGGAAAGATATAAGCAACTGATCAAAAGGTGTCCTACTGACATGCTTCCAGAATGGAGCATCATAAGTATATTCTATGATGGTCTGTCTGAGTTGTCAAAAATGTCATTGGACCATTCCGCAAGAGGATCTCTTCACATGAAAACCCCTGCAGAAGCTCAGGAACTCATTGAAATGGTTACAAATAACCAATTCATGTACACCTCTAAGAGGAATCCTGTGAACAATGGGACGCCTCAAAAGAAGGGAGTTCTTGAAATTGATACTATGAATGCCATATTGGCTCAGAACAAAATATTGACTCAGAAAGTCAATATGATTTCTCAGAGTCTGAATGGATTGCAAGCTGCATCCAACATTACTAAAGAAGCATCTTCTGAAGAAGAAGCTTATGATCCTGAGGACCCTGCAATAGCAGATGTGAATTACATGGGAGAACCCTATGGAAACACCTATAATCCTTCATGGAAAAATCATCCGAATTTCTCATGGAAGGACCAACAGAAGCCTCAACAAGGCTTCAATAATAATGGTGGAAGAAATAGGTTTAGAAATAGCAAGCCTTTTCCATCATCTTCTCAGCAACAGACAGAGAATTCTGAACAGAGCCATTCTGACCTGGCAACCATAGTCTCTGATCTATCCAAAACCATACTAAGTTTCATGAATGAAACAAGGTCCTCCCTTAAAAATTTGGAGGCACAGGTGGGTTAGCTGAGTAAGAAGATTACTGAAACTCCTCCCAGTACTCTCCCAAGCAATACAGAAGAAAACCCCAAGAGAGAGTGCAAGGCCATAACCTTACTTGGTGTGGCCGAATGCCCAGAGGAGGAGGAGGATGTGAATCCCAACAAGGAAGACCTCTTGGGACGTCCTCTAGATAGAAAGGAGTTCCCCTTTGAGGAACCAAAGGAATCTGAGGCTCATACAGAGAGCCTAGAGATTCCATTGAACCTCCTTCTGCCATTCATGAGCTCTGATGAATACTCTTCCTCTGAAGAGGATGAAGACATCATTGAAGAGCAGGTTGCTAAATATTTAGGAGCAATCATAAAGCTGAATGCCATGTTATTTGGTAATGACACTTGGGAGGATGAACCCCCCTTGTTAACCAATGAACTGGATGTATTAATGAGGCAGACATTACCTTAGAAGAAACCGGATCCCAGAAAATTCTTCATACCTTGTACCATAGGCACCATGACCTTTGAGAAGGCTCTATGTGAACTAGGGTCAGGGATAAACCTCATGCCCCTCTCTGTAATGGAGAAACTGGGAATCTTTGAGGTACAAGCTGCAAGAATCTCACTAGAGATGGCAGACAAATCCATGAAACAGGCTTATGGACTAGTAAAGGACGTGCTAGTGAAGGTTGAAAGCCTTCACATCCCTGCTGATTTCATAATCCTAGACACTGCGAAGGATGAGGATGAATCCATCATCCTTGGCAGACCCTTCCTAGCCACAGCAAAAGCTGTGATTGATGTTGACAGAGGAGAGTTGGTCCTTCAGTTGAATGAGGGCTACCTTGTATTTAAGACTCAAGGTTCTCCTTCTGTAACCATGGAGAGGAAGCATGAAAAGCTTCTCTCAATACAGAGTTAAACAAAACCCCCACATTCAAACTCTAAGTTTGGTGTTGGGAGGCCACAACCAAACTCTAAGTTTGGTATTGGGAAGCCACAATCAAACTCTAAGTTTGGTGTTGAGGGGCCCCAACATTGCTCTGATTTTCTGTGAGGCTCCATGAGAGCTCACTGTCAAGCTATTGACATTAAAGAAGCGCTTGTTGCGAGGCAACCCAATGTTATTTAATTATATCTATTTATTTTCCATTGCTATTTTATGTTTCTTTAGGTTGATGATCATGTGAAGTCACAAAAACAACTGAAAAATCAAAAACAGAATGAAAAACAGCATTAAAAACAGCTCACCCTGGAGGAAGAGCTTACTGGCACTTAATCACCAGTAAGAAGCATCAAATTGGCGTTTAACGCCAGAAAGAAGCATCAAGCTGGCGTTAAACGCCAGAAACAAGCACCAGACTGGCATTTAACGCCAGAACAGAGCATGGAATTGGCATTTAACGCCAAGAATGGGAGAAAAGCTGGCGTTAAATGCCAGAAACAAGCAGCAAGCTGGCGTTTAACGCCAGACATGCATTCTAAGGGCGTTTTTCACGCCTAAATGGAGCAGGGATGCTAAGTCCTTGACCCCTCTGGATCTGTGGACCCCACAGGATCCCCACCTACCAAACCTCTTCTTCTCTCTTCTTTACACCTTTTCATAACACTCTTCCCCAAATACCCTTAACCACTCACCTCTATACCTCTTCCCCATAAACCCCACCTACCTCCAAATTTAAATTCTTTTCCCTCCCAAACCCAACCCTAATGGCCGAAATCTACCCTCCCCCCACCCCTATATAAACCCCTTAAGACTACTCCATTTTCACACATCACAAACACTACTTCCCCCTTGGCCGAATACACTCTCTCACTCCATCTCCTCCATTTTCTTCTTCTTCTACTACTTTCTTTCTTCTTTTTCTCTAGGATGAGCAAACCTCTTAAGTTTGGTGTGGTAAAAGCATTGCTTTTTGTTTTTCCATAACCATCAATGGCACCTAAGGCCAGAGAAACCTCAAGAAAGAGGAAAGGAAAGGCAATTACTTCCACCTCTGAGTCATGGAAGATGGAGAGATTCATCTCAAAGGTCCATGAAGACCACTTCTATGAAGTTGTGGCCAAAAAAAAGGTAATCCCTGAGGTTCCTTTTAAGCTCAGAAAGAGCGAGTATCCGGAGATCCGACAAGAGATTAGAAGAAGAGGATGGGAAGTACTCTCCAATCCTATTCAACAAGTAGGAATCTTAATGGTTCAAGAGTTCTATGCAAACGCATGGATCAAAGTATGAATCCAAACCCAAATAATTGGCTTACAATGGTTCGGGGGAAATACTTAGATTTCAGTCCGGAAAATGTAAGCTTGGTGTTCAACTTGCCAATGATACAAGAAAACGCACGCCCCTACACTAGAAGGGTCAACTTTGATCAAAGGTTGGACCAAGTTCTCATGAACATATGTGTGGAAGGAGCTCAATGGAAAGTTGACTCAAGAGGCAAACCGGTTCAATTGAGAAGACCGAACCTTAAGCCTGTAGCTAGAGGATGGTTAGAGTTCATTCAACGCTCTATCATTCCTACTAGCAACCGATCCGAAGTAACTGTGGATCGGACCATCATGATCCATAGTATCATGATTGGGGAGGAAGTGGAAGTTCATGAGATTATACCTCAAGAACTCTACAAAGTGGCTGACAAGTCCTCCACTTTGGCAAGGTTAGCCTTTTCTTACCTTATTTGCCACCTCTGCAATTCGGCTGGGATTGACATAGAGGGAGATATCCTCATTGATGAGGACAAGCCCATCACTAAGAAAAGGATGGAGCAAATAAGAGATCATGGACCTCAACAAGAGCATGAGGAAATTCCTCACCATGAAATCCCTGAGATGCCTCAAGGGATGCACTTTCCTCCACAAAACTATTGGGAGCAAATCAATACCTCCCTAGGAGAATTAAGTTCCAACATGGGACAAATAAGGATGGAGCACCAAGAGCATTCCATCCTCCTCCATGAAATTAGAGAAGACCAAAGAACCATGAGGGAGGAGCAACAAAGGCAAGGAAGAGACATAGAGGAGCTCAAGAGCACCATTGGTTCTTCAAGAGGAGGAAGATGCCACCCTCACTAAGGTGGACCCGTTCCTTTATTTTCTTGTCTATTTATTTTTTCTCTTTTCGTTCTCTATGCTTTATGTTTATCTATGTTTGTGTTTTCATTACATGATCATTAGTGTCTAAGTGTCTATGCCTTAAAGCTATGAATGTCCTATGAATCCATCGCCTTTCTTAAATGAAAAATGTTTTAATTACAAAAGAACAAGAAGTACATGAATTTCAAATTCATCCTTGAAATTAGTTTGATTATTTTGATGTGGTAGCAATACGTTTTGTTTTCTGAATGAATGCTTGAACAGTGCATATGTCTTTTGAATTTGTAGTTTATGAATGTTAAAATTGTTGGCTCTTGAAAGAATGATGAAAAGGAGAAATGTTATTTGATAATCTGAAAAATCATAAAATTGATTCTTGAAGCAAGAAAAAGCAGTGAATAACAAGGCTTGTGAAAAAAAATTGGGAAAAAAAATAGAAAGAAAAAAAAAAGCAAGCAGAAAAAGCCAATAGCTCTTTAAACCAAAAGGCAAGAGCAAAAAGCCAGTAACCCTTTAAACCAAAAGGCAAGGGTAAAATAAAAAGGATCCAAGGCTTTGAGCATTAATGGATAGGAGGGCCCAAAGGAATTAAATCCTGGCCTAAGCAGCTAAACCAAGATGTCCCTAACCATGTGCTTGTGGTGTGAAAGTGTCAAGTGAAAAGCTTGAGACTGAGCGGTTAAAGTCGTGATCCAAAGTAAAAAGAGTGTGCTTAAGAACCCTGGACACCTCTAATTGGGGACTCTAGCAAAGCTGAGTCACAATCTGAAAAGGTTCACCCAGTTATGTGTCTGTGGCATTTATGTATCCGGTGGTAATACTGGAAAACAAAGTGCTTAGGGCCACAGCCAAGACTCATAAAGTAGCTGTGTTCAAGAATCAACATATTGAACTAGGAGAATCAATAACACTATCTAAATTTTGAGTTCCTATAGATGCCAATCATTCTGAACTTCAAAGTATGAGGTAAGATGCCAAAACTGTTCAGAGGCAAAAAGCTACTAGTCCCGCTCATTTATTTGGTGCTAAGTTTCATTGATATTTTGGAGTTTATAGTATATTCTCTTCTTTTTATCCTATTTGATTTTCAGTTGCTTGGGGACAAGCAACAATTTAAGTTTGGTGTTGTGATGAGTGGATAATTTATACGCTTTTTGGCATTGTTTTCACCTAGTTTTTAGTATGATTTAGTTAGTTTTTAATATATTTTTACTAGTTTTTAAATAAAAATCACATTTCTGGACTTTACTATGAGTTTGTGTATTTTTCTGTGATTTCAGGTAATTTCTGGTTGAAATTAAGGGACCTGAGCAAAAATCTGATTCAGAAGCTGAAAAAGGACTGCTGATGCTGTTGGATTCTGACCTCCCTGCACTCGAAATGAAATTTTTGGAGCTACAGGGGTCCCAATGGCGCACTCTCAACTGCTTTGGAAAGTAGATATCCAGGGCTTTCCAAAAATATATAATAGTCCATACTTTGCCCGAGTTTAGACGACGCAAACTGGCGTTTAACGCCAGCTTTCTGCCCTATTCTGGCGTTAAACGCCAGAAACAAGTTGCAAAGCAGAGTTAAACGCCAGAAACAAGTTACAAACTGGTGTTTAACTCCAAGGAAGACCTCTACATGTGAAATCTTCAATGCTCATCCCAAGCACACAGCAAGTGGGCCCGGAAGTGGATTTCTACATCATTTACTTATCTTATGTAACCCTAGCTACTAGTTTAGTATAAAAGCTACTTTTAGTGAATTATTTTACATCTATCTTTTACTCATTTTAGATTTCTAGACCTCCATGGGAGGCTGGCCACTCGGCCATGTCTACCCTATTTTTACTTATGTATTTTCAACAGTGGAGTTTCTACACACCATAGATTAAGGTGAGGAGCTCTGCTGTTCCTCGAGTATTAATGCAAAGTACTATTGTTCTTCTATTCAATTCATGCTTATTCTTATTCTAAGATATTCATTCGAACACAAGAACATGATGAATGTGATGATTATGTGACACTCATCACCATTCTCACTTATGAATGCGTGATTGACAACCACTTCCGTTCTACATGAAAATAAGCTAGAGTGTGTATCTCTTGGATTCCTGGTCCATGACGCATGGTTGCCTCTCCTGATAACAGAGCCTTCCATTCCGTGGGATCAGAGTCTTCATGGTATAAGCTAGAATTAATTGGCAGCATTCTTGAGATCCGGAAAGTCTAAACCTTGTCTGTGGTATTCCGAGTAGGATCTGGGATGGGATGACTGTGACGAGCTTCAAACTCGCGACTGTAGGGCGTAGTGACAGACGTAAAAGGATAGTAAATCCTATTCCTACACGATCGAGAACGAACAGCTGATTAGCCATGCAGGAAACTGTAGAGGACCATTTTCACTGAGAGGATGGGAAGTAGCCATTGACAACGGTGACACCCAACATACAGCTTGCCATAGAAAGGAGTATGAAGGATTGGATGAAGGCAGTAGGAAAGCAGAGATTCAGAAGGAATAATGCACCTCTATACGCTTATCTGAAATTCTCACCAATGAATTACATAAGTATCTCTCTCTTTATTTTATGTTTATTTATCTTTTAAATTATTAAAACTCTATAACCATTTGAATCCGCTTGACTGAGATTTACAAGGTGACCATAGCTTGCTTCAAGCCGACAATCTCCGTGGGATCGACCCTTACTCATGTAAGGTTTATTACTTGGACGACCCAGTGCACTTGCTGGTTAGTTGTGCGAAGTTGTGAAGAAGAAGTGAGATTATAAACGTGCGTACCAAGCTTTTGGCGCCGTTGCTGGGGAATGAAGAATCACGATTTCGTGCACCAGTAATCCTCAGTGATTTCCTCTTTAAATAGTAAATGCTAAACTTAAAACATGTTATTTTAAATTTAAAATTACAAAGGTAAGATAAGATAAGCCTAAGGAGTGCCAAAATCAACTTTGGGGGCCCACCTGGTGAATGCTTCGGCTGATCTTTGGCTTTCAGCACCAATCTTTGTTTGAGTTTTTTAGGCCAATTTTGACCCTCCTGACCATTGATGCTCAAAGCCTTGGACCTTTTTCTTTTAATTGTTCTTTTTATTTTTCTTTTTGCTATTTCTTTTACTTCAAAAATCAATCTTTTTAATATTTCAGAGAATTAATAATGCTTCTCTAAATTCCTATTCCTCAAAAGCCAACATGCCCAACCCCAACATCAAGTATGCACAGTTAATTCATACATTCAGAAAATAAAGATAAGGCCACCACTTTAAGGTAAATAGAACAACTTATAATATAACTCAAGAGCTCATGCATTTTATTATTACTCTCCTTTTTGAAATTTTATTTAAGTTTTAATGGGAAATACATGAGACATCTTAAAGAGAATAATTGGAAATTTTCAAAATTGGCTACTAAACTAGAAAGTAGAAAATCCCAATAGTAATCATGTAACTCAAAATTTTAGAAAAAGTAAATAAAATATGCAAACAGAGACAAAATAAAGGAGACGAAAACTCAACCACCTCACTCATGGTGGTTGCTACTATCTCCGGAGGATCCTTTCATGTGCTTCAACTCTATGAATTCGCACCCTTACTTCTTTTGCTCCTCAGTCAGCTTATGAAGAATGAGAGACTGGCCTCTATGTTCTTCTTTTAGTTGGTCCATAGTGGATATCAACTGTCTAATAGATACTATCAGTTGAGTCCAGTATTTGTGCAGAGGGATGCTTTGTTCTTGAGGCCACTCACGCTGCTTCTTCTTAGGAGGGGAAACTGGCTTTTGAATTGGTGCTTGAGCGAGTTCCCTGGTATATTCCATTCTCTTCTTGGTGATTGAGTTGTCCACTATAATAAATATATCTTTGTAGATCTGGACTTTGGCCTCTTCACACAAGCAAAAGATGAGAAGGGGAAAACCCAGCCTAGATAGGATTGAGGTCTTTGCTGCGATCTTATACATCTCACAAGGGATCAACTGATGAACTTCCACTTCATTGCCAAGCATAATAAAGAAGATCATCACAGCTCTCCTCACAGTGACCTCGGAGTGGCTGCTAGTGGGAAGGATAGAGCGTTGAATGAACTCCAACCATCCTCTAGCAACGGGCTTGAGATTATTCCTTCTCAGTTGGAATGATTGACCCTTTCTACAATTTTTCCATTATGCTCTGGGAAGACATATGTCCTTAAGGACTTGATCTAGCCTTGGATCAGCTTGTACTCTCCTATTAAAAGATTTAGGGTTATCCTTTAATGGGGGTAGCCTGAAGATTTCCCGGACTTTTTCTATTCCAAACTACAGGGTCTTCCTTCGGACCATGGTGCGCAATAAATTGAACTCGGGTTACTCTTTCTTTTGTTTGTCCGTCATCTATAGATTTGCATAAAATTCTCGGACCTTTAGAGCTCCTACTTCGGTTATGGGGTTGGCCAGAACTTTTCAACTCCTAATTCAAATTTGCTCTTGAATTTCAAAATACTCATCAACCTTCAATTTGAATTTTACTTATGGGATTACCTTTTTCTTGCTTACTACATTGTAGTAGTGTTCCTCATGAAGCTTGGTGTAAAATCGGTGAGGCTCGTAAGCGACTATTGAAGGGGGTCTTTCTTTTCTCTTTCTTGAGGTTAGTCTCCCAACCTTTGGTGCCATGGGAGGTGAAAAAGTGAAAAAGTGGAGCATCCTCAATACCAAACTTAAGAATTTTGCTCATCCTCGAGCAAAAAGATTTAAAGAAAGAGAGAGAAAGTAGGGCAAGAAGAAAGACAAAGTTGAGGGGAGGGGTGTGGGAAGAGTGATGGGAGGGCGTGTATATATAGGGGTAGGGAGTAATCAATTACATTTTGTGAGGGGGTGTGGAGAGTGTGTGGTCAAGATTTGATTTATGAAAAGGTTAGTTCGAAAGATATGGATAAGAAAAAAGACATGAAAAGATATGAATGAAATAAAAAATATATGATATGGAAAGATATGAAATAAAAAAGATATGATATGGGAAGATATGAAATCAAAAAGATATCATATGAAAAGATATGAATGAAATCAAAAAGATAGGATAAGGTTCAATGGTCAAATTGTTGTTGAATCCATCCTTTTTTGATAGTGGCGTTCAACTCCCACTATTGGCATTGAACGCCCTAAGGGGACACAAAATGAATTTTGGCTGCCTCCCTATGGACATTAAACATCCAACCTTCACCCCCCTCTCTGGCACTGAGCGCCCAAACTAGTGTTCAACGCTAGTAGGGGGTCTCCTCCAGGGCGTTCTGTTTGGCCTGCTGTGTTTTTTTGTTTCTATTCCAAGTTCTACACATGATCACCAATGTTAATAAAATGAGAAAAACTATGAAAATAAATGGAAAATACCATTATATGAAATTGAACTCGAATAACTTAAAATAAAACAAAAGAAAAGGAATATAAACTAAAGAATACATATGGTCGGGTTGCCTCTCAACAAGCGCCCTCTTTAATGTCAATAGCTTGACATCCACTATTGTCATGCCAGTAAGAGGGTGGATTGCTCACAAGCCATCTCATCCCCTAGGTAGTGTTTCACTCTATGGCCACTGACAATAAATTTGTTGTCCGAATTCTGATGAGCGGATAATTTATACGCTTTATGGCATTGTTTTTAGTATATTTTTAGTATATTTTAATTAGTTTTTATTTAAAAATCATATTTCTGGACGTTACTATGAGTTTGTGTATTTTTTGTGATTTCAGGTATTTTCTGGCTGAAATTGAGGGACCTGAGCAAAAATCTGATTCAGATGCTGAAAAAGGACTGCAGATGCTGTTGGATTCTAACCTACCTGCACTCAAAGTAGATTTTCTGGAGCTACGGAAGCCCAATTTGCGCGCTCTCAATTGTGTTGGAAAGTAGACATCCTGGGCTTTCCAGCAATATATAATAGTCCATACTTTGCCCAAGATTTGATGGCCCAAACAGGCGTTCTAAGTCAGCTCAAGAATTATGGCGTTTAACTCCAAAACTGGCACAAAAGCTGGAGTTAAACGCCCAAACTGGCACAAAAGCTGGCGTTTAACTCCAAGAAAAGTCTCTATACATGGAAGCTTCAATGCTCAGCCCAAGCACACACCAAGTGGGCCGGAAGAAGATTTCTGCATTAATTACCTATTTCTGTAACCCTAGGCTACTAGTTTTCTATAAATAGGACCTTTTGCTATTGTATTTTCATCTTTTGATCATCTTTTGATCTCTTGATCACGTTTTGGGAGGCTGGCCATTCGGCAATGCCTAGGCCTTTTGTTCTTATGTATTTTCAACGGTGGAGTTTCTACACACCATAGATTAAGGTGTGGAGCTCTGTTGTTCTTCATGAATTAATACAAAGTACTATTGTTTTTCTATTCAACTCAAATCTATTTCTTCTCCAAGATATTCATTCGTTCTTCAACTTGATGAATGTGATGATCCGTGACACTCATCATCATTCTCACCTATGAACACGTGCCTGACAACCACCTCTGTTCTACTAGCAATGGCTTGAATGCGTATCTCTTGGGTTTTTGATCTAAGATTGGAACCTTCGTGGTATAGGCTAGAATTATTGGCGGCCATTCTTGAGATCTGGAAAGTCTAAACCTTGTCTGTGGTATTCCGAATAGGATCTGGGAAGGGATGACTGTGACGAGCTTCAAACTCGCGATTGTGGGGCGTGTGACAGACGCAAAAGGATCAATGGATCCTATTCCGACATGATCGAGAACCGACAGCTGATTAGCCGATGTTGTGACAGAGCATCAGGACTATTTTCACTGAAAGGACGGGATGTAGCCATTGACAACGGTGATGCCCAACATAAAGCTTGCCATGGAAAGGAGTATGAATGATTGGAAGAAGGCAATAGGAAAGCAGAGGTTCAGGGAGAACAAAGCATCTTCATACGCTTATCTGAAATCTACCAATGAATTACATAAGTATCTCTATCTTTATTTTATGTTTTATTTATCTTTTAATTATCAATTCTTCATGACCATCTGAATCCGCCTGACTGAGATTTACAAGATGACCATAGCTTGCTTCAAGCCGACAATCTCCGTGGGATCGACCCTTAGTCACGTAAGGTTTATTATTTGGACGACCCAGTGCACTTGCTGGTTAGTTGTGTGGAATTGTGACAAAGTGTGATTCACGTTTGAGAGCACCAAGTCTTTGGCGCAATTGTTGATGATCACAATTTCGTGCACCAAGTTTTTGGCGCCGTTGCCGGGGATTGTTCGAGTTTGGATAACTGACGGTTCATCTTGTTGCTTAGATTATGTACTTTTCCTTTTTTATTTTTCAAAAAAAATTTTTTTTTTCAAAAATACAAAAATATTTTCTATTTTGTTCTTCAGAGTTTTTAAGAATGAATTCTAGAGTTTCATGATGATTTGTTGAAGTCTGTCTGGCTGTGAAGCCATGTCTAATCTTTTGGACCGAGGTTTCAACTTATCATCACAAGAGCTTGTTGATTTCTATCAATTTTGCTGTTGAAAGCAATGATCTGCTAAAGCTTGGCTGGCCATTGGCCATGTCTAGTGTTTTGGACCGGAGCTTTCATTGAAAGCTTGGTTGGCTAGTAAGCCATGTCTAATTCCTAGACCGGAGTCTTAGACTAGCATTGCAATGATTCCTGGAATTCTTATTAAAAGTTTTGATTCTCTTTATTTTCTTTTCTATATAATTTTCGAAAATCACAAAAAAAATTTATAAAACCATAAAAACCAAAAATATTTTATGTTTCTTGTTTGAGTCTAGTATTAATTTTTAAGTTTGGTGTCAATTGTATGACTTTCTTCTTCTTGCATTTTTCGAATTTATACATATTGTTCTTCATTAATCTTCAAGTTGTTCTTGATGATTTCATTGCTCTGATCTTTAAATTCTCTTGTTTAGTGTGTTTTGTTGTTTTTCATATGCATTTTTTACATTGTTATAGTCCTTAGTATACAAACTTTTAAGTTTGTTGTCTTGCATGCATTGTTTACTTGATCTTAGTTGCATTTTTATTGTTTCTCATCATTAAAGATTCAAAAATATTTTCAAAATTGTGTCTTTTCAAGTCAATAATACAGAGAATTGAAGATTCAGAACATTCAGCAGAGGAATCAAACAGAAAAAGCTGGGCGTTCAAAATGCCCAGTGAAGAAGGAAAACTGGCGTTTAAACGCCAGCTAGGATACCTAGCTGGGCGTTTAACACCCAAAAAGGTAGAGTTTTGGGCGTTAAACGCCAGGATGACACTAGAGGGAAGATTTTGTTTTTAATTCACATTTTTTTTAAGTTTTCATAATTTTTCAAAATCAAATCTTTTTCAAATCATATCTTTTCAATCATATCTCTTTCAAAATCAATTTCTTTCCATTTTATATTTATTTTTACTATTTTCAAAAATCCTTGCTTCAATTAAAGATTTACTTCAAAATTTTCAAGTTGTTACTTGCCTATTAAGAAAGGATCAAACTTTAAATTTTAAAATCATATCTTTTAATTTCTTGATAGTCAAGTAATCAACTTTAATTTTAAAAAAATTCTTCTTTTTCTAAATTGATTTTCAATTATATCTTCTCAATCGTATCTTTTCAATCACAACCTTTTTCAAAATTAATTTTCAATCATATCTTTTTAATTTCTGATTTCAAAATCTTTTTCAAAAATTACTTTATTTCTTTCCCAATCTTAGTTTTCGAAAATCTTAATCAAATTTTCAAATTTCTTTTTAAAATCTTTTTATTAATTTTTGAAAATTCTTCCCATCTTTTCACATCCTTCTATTTAAAGGACTAAGACTTCTCATCAAGGTGCAATTCGAACTCTATCCCTCTTGATAAATTCGAATTCCCTCTTCTCCACCTCCTCCTTATATTCTTCTTTTCCTCTGACACCTCAACGAATCTCTATACTGTGACATAGAGGATTCCCTACTTTCTTGTTCTCTTCTCTTTCATATGAGCAGGAACAAAGATAAAGGCATACTTGTTCAAGTTGATCCTAAACCTGAAAGGACCTTGAAGAGAAAGCTAAGAGAAGCTAAAGAACAATTCTCTTTAGAGGGCCTAACAGAACTCTTCAAAGAAGAAGAAACCATGGCAGCCGAAAACAACAACAATGCCAACAATGCAAGGAAGGTGCTTGGTGACTTTACTGCACCTACTCCTGATTTCTATGGGAGAAGCATCTCAATCCCTGCCATTGGAGCAAACAACTTTGGGCTTAAGCCACAATTAGTTTCTCTAATGCAACAGAATTGCAAGTTTCATGGACTTCCATTGGAAGATCCACATCAGTTCTTAGCTGAGTTCTTGCAAATCTGTGACACTGTCAAGACTAATGGGGTTGACCCTGAAGTCTACAGACTTATGCTTTTTCCTTTTGCTGTAAGAGACAGAGCTAGAACATGGTTGGATTCACAACCTAAGGAAAGCCTGAACACTTGGGAAAAGCTAGTCAATGCCTTCTTGGCAAAGTTCTTTCCACCTCAAAGATTGAGCAAGCTTAGAGTGGAAGTCCAAACCTTCAGAGAGAAGGATGGTGAGTCCCTCTATGAAGCTTGGGAAAGATACAAGCAATTGATCAGAAGGTGCCCTTCTAACATGCTTTTAGAATGGAGCATCATAGGAATCTTCTATGATGGTCTGTCTGAACTATCCAAGATGTCATTAGATAGCTCTGCTGGAGGATCTCTTCATCTGAAGAAGACGCCTGCAGAAGCTCAAGAACTTATTGAAATGGTTGCAAATAACCAATTCATGTACACCTCTAAAAGGAATCCTGTAAATAATGGGACAACTCAGAAGAAAGGAGTTCTTGAGATTGATACTCTGAATGCCATATTGGCTCAGAATAAAATATTAACCCAACAAGTTAATATGATTTCTCAGAGTTTGTCTGTAATGCAAGCAGCAACAGGCAGTACTAAGGAAGCTTCCTCTGAAGAAGAAGCTTATGATCCTGAGAACCCAGCAATGGAAGAGGTGAATTACATGGGAAAACCCTATGGAAACACCTATAATCCTTCATGGAGAAATCATCCAAATCTCTCATGGAAGGATCAATAGAGACCTCAACAAGGTTTCAACAACAATAATGGTGGAAGAAATAGGTTTAGCAATAGTAAGCGTTTTCCATCATCTTCTCAGCAACAGACAGAGCATCCTAAGCAGGACTCCCCTGACTTAGCAAGTATAGTCTCTGATTTAATCAAAACCACTCAAAGTTTCATGACTGAAACAAGATCCTCCATTAGAAACTTGGAGGCACAATTGGGTCAGCTGAGTAAGAAAATTACTGAACTCCCTCCTAGTACTCTCCCAAGCAATACAGAAGAGAATCCAAAGAGAGAGTGCAAGGCCATAACCACATCTCACATGGCCGAACATGGAGAGGAGGAAGAGGCAGTGATTCCCACTGAGGAAGACCTCAATGGACGCCCACTGACCTCTATGGAGTTCCCTAATGAGGAACCATGGGAATCTGAGGCTCATACTGAGACCATTGAGATTCCATTAAATCTACTTCTGCCATTCATGAGCTCTGATCAATATTCTTCCTCTGAAGAGGATGAAGATGTTACTGAAGAGCAAGTTGCCAAGTACCTTGGAGCAATCATGAAGCTAAATGCCAAGTTATTTGGTAATGAGACTTGGGAGGATGAACCTCCATTGCTCATCAAAGAACTGGATGACTTGACTAGGCAGAAATTACCTCTGAAGAGACAAGACCCTGGAAAATTCTCAATCCCTTGTACCATAGGCACCATGACCTTCGAGAAGGCTCTGTGTGACCTAGGGTCAAGTATAAACCTCATGCCTCTCTCTGTAATTCCCCTACAGTCAAACTCTAAGTTTGGTGTTGGGAGGCCACAACCAAACTTTAAGTTTGGTGTTGAACCCCCACATTCAAACTCTAAGTTTGGTGTAGGGAGGTTCCAACATTGCTCTGAACATCTGTGAGGCTCCATGAGAGCCATTATCAAGCTATTGACATTAAAGAAGCACTTGTTGGGAGGCAACCCAATTTTTACTTATCTATGTTAAATTTCTATTTTCTATTGTTATTTTATGTTTTCTGTAGGTTGATGATCATGTGAAGTCACAAAAACAATTGAAAAAGCAAAAACAAAGTAAAAAACAGAATGAAAAATAGAACACCCTGGAGGAGACAGTTACTGGCATTTAAACGCTAGTAAAGGTAGCAGAATGAGCGTTTAACGCCCAGTCTGGCACCATTCTGGGCGTTTAATGCCAGAAATGGGCACCAGACTGGCGTTTAACGCCAGGATTGGCAGAAAGAGGCATTTTGCATGCCACTTGGTGCAGGGATGTGATATCCTTGACACCTCAGGATCTGTGGACCCCACAGGATCCCCACCTACCCCACCACTCTCTCTCTTCTTCACCCATTCACCAATCACCTCAATACCTCTTCCCCAAAAACCCTCACCTATCAAATCCCACCATTCTTTTCACCACTCACATCCATCCTTCATAAAACCCCACCTACCTCACCATTCAAATTCAAATCACTTTCCCTCCTAAACCCACCCTCTATGGCCGAACCATACACACCCCTCTCACCCCTATATAAACCCATCTTCACTCCTTCATTTTCACACAACCTAATCAACACTTCTCCCCCTTGGCC
This sequence comes from Arachis ipaensis, assembly GCF_000816755.2. Lineage (NCBI taxonomy): Eukaryota > Viridiplantae > Streptophyta > Magnoliopsida > Fabales > Fabaceae > Arachis > Arachis ipaensis. The sequence continues at coordinate 56,932,906 of NC_029787.2, read as the reverse complement.
GAATCACAAAGTCCACTCCATCTCCTATATTTCTTCTTCTTCTACTCTCTTCTTTATTCTTTTGCTCGAGGACGAGCAACCTTCTAAGTTTGGTATGGTAAAAGCTAAAGCTTTTTGTTTTTCCATAACCATTTATGGCACCAAAGGCCGGAGAAACCTCTAGAAAGAGGAAAGGAAAGGCAAAAGCTTCCACCTCCGAGTCATGGGAGATGGAGAAATTCCTCTCAAAGGTGCATCAAGACCACTTCTATGAAGTTGTGGCCAAGAAAAAAGTGATCCCCGAGGTCCCTTTCAAACTCAAAAAGAGTGAATATGTGGAGATCCGACATGAGATCCGAAGAAGAGGTTGGGAAGTTCTCACCAACCTCATTCAACAAGTCGGAATCTTAATGGTTCAAGAGTTCTATGCCAATGCATGGATCACCAAGAACCATGATCAAATAGACATTGAGGAGCTCAAGCACTCCATAAGATCTTCAAGAGGAAGAACAAGCCGCCATCACTAAGGTGGACCCGTTCTTTAATTTTCTTGTTCTTTATTTTCTGTTTTTTGAAAATTGTGCTCTATGTTTATTTATGTTTGTGTCTTTATTACATGATCATTAGTGTCTAAGTGTCTATGCCTTAAAGCTATAAAAATAAATCCATCACCTTTCTTAAATGAAAAATGTTTTTAATTGAAAAAGAAAAAGAAGTGCATGAATTTCAAATTTTAAAACAGTTTAATTATTTTGATGTGACGGCAATACTATTGTCTTTCTGAATGAATGCTTGAATAGTGCATATTATTGAATTTGATTGTTTATGAATGTTAAAATTGTTGGCTCTTGAAAGAATGAAAGGAAAAGGAGAAATGTTATCATAATTTGAAAAATTATAAAATTGATTCTTGAAGCAAGAAAAAGCAGTGAAAAGCTTGCA
>NC_029787.2:56929399-56930938 GCF_000816755.2 Arachis ipaensis | reverse complement strand
TGTGCTTAAGAGCTCTGGACACCTCTAATTGGGGACTCTAGCAAAGCTGAGTCACAATCTGAAAAGGTTCACCCAGTTATGTGTCTGTGGCATTTATGTATCCGGTGGTAATACTGGAAAACAAAGTGCTTAGGGCCACGGCCAAGACTAATAAAGTAGTTGTGTTCAAGAATCAACATACTTAACTAGGAGAATCAATAACACTATCTGGATTCTGAGTTCCTATAGATGCAAATCATTCTGAACTTCAACGGATAAAGTGAGATGCCAAAACTGTTCAGAAGCAAAAAGCTAAAAGCCCCGCTCATCTAATTAATACTGATCTTCATAGATGTTTTTGGAATTCATTGTATATTCTCTTCTTTTTATCCTATTTGATTTTCAGTTGCTTGGGGACAAGCAACAATTTAAGTTTCGTGTTGTGATGAGCGGATAATTTATACGCTTTTTGGCATTATTTTTAGTATGTTTTTAGTATATTTTAATTAGTTTTTATTATATTTTTATTATTTTTTATTTAAAAATCATATTTCTGGACTTTACTATGATTTTGTGTGTTTTTCTGTGATTTCAGGTATTTTCTGGCTGAAATTGAGGGACCTAAGCAAAAATCTGATTCAGAGGCTGAAAAAGGACTGCAGATGCTGTTGGATTCTGACCTCCCTGCACTCAAAATGGATTTTCTGGAGCTACAGAAACCTAATTAGAGCACTCTTAATTGCGTTGGAAAGTAGATATCCTGGGATTTCCAGCAATATATAATAGTCCATACTTTGCCCAAGATTTGATAGCCCAAACAAGCGTTCCATGTCAGCTCAAGAATTTTGGCGTTTAACTCCAAAACTGGCACAAAAGCTGGAGTTAAACGCCCAAACTGGCACAAAAGCTGGCGTTTAACTCCAAGAAAAGTCTCTACACATGGAAGCTTCAATGCTCAGCCCAAGCACACACCAAGTAGGCCCGGAAGAAGATTTCTGCATTAATTACCTATTTCTGTAACCCTAGGCTACTAGTTTTCTATAAATAGGACCTTTTGCTATTGTATTTTCATCTTTTGATCATCTTTTGATCTCTTGATCACGTTTTGGGAGGCTGGCCATTCCGCCATGCCTTGACCTTTTGTTCTTATGTATTTTCAACGATGGAGTTTTTACACACCATAGATTAAGGTGTGGAGCTCTGCTGTTCTTCATGAATTAATACAAAGTACTATTGTTTTTCTATTCAACTCAAATCTATTTCTTCTCCAAGATATTCATTCGTTCTTCAACTTGATGAATGTGTTGATCCATGACACTCATCATCATTCTCACCTATGAACACGTGCCTGACAACCACCTCTGTTCTACTAGCAATGGCTTGAATGCGTATCTCTTGGGTTTCTGATCTAAGATTGGAACCTTCATGGTATAGGCTAGAATTATTGGCGGCCATTCCTGAGATCTGGAAAGTCTAAACCTTGTCTGTGGTATTTCGAGTAGGATCTGGGAAGGGATGACTGTGACGAGCTTCAAACTCGCGATTGTGGGGCGTGTGACA
>NC_029787.2:56893772-56928290 GCF_000816755.2 Arachis ipaensis | reverse complement strand
GTGTGACAGACGCAAAAGGATCAATGGATCCTATTCCGACATGATCGAGAACCGACAGCTGATTAGCCGATGTTGTGACAGAGCATCACGACCATTTTCACTGAGAGGACGGGATGTAGCCATTGACAACGGTGATGCCCAACATAAAGCTTGCCATGAAAAGGAGTATGAATGATTGGAAGAAGGCAATAGGAAAGCAGAGGTTCAGGGGGAACAAAGCATCTTCATACGCTTATCTGAAATCCACCAATGAATTACATAAGTATCTCTATCTTTATTTTATGTTTTATTTATCTTTTAATTATCAATTCTTCATCACCATCTGAATCCGCCTGACTGAGATTTACAGGATGACCATAGCTTGCTTCAAGCCGACAATCTCCGTGGGATCGACCCTTACTCACATAAGGTTTATTACTTGGACGACCCAGTGCACTTGCTGGTTAGTTGTGCGCAATTGTGACAAAGTGTGATTCACGTTTGAGAGCACCAAGTCTTTGGCGCCATTGTTGATGATCACAATTTCGTGCACCAAATTCCCATCTTGAAGTTCCACATGACCATAGGGGGACACTCGAGTGACCACAAAGGGCCCTTACAACCGTGACTTGAGCTTTCCAGGGAACAGCTTAAGCCTGGAATTGAACAACAAGACTGATGATCGGAATTCACTACCCACATATAATGAATCCGTTTTTTGGCAAGCACACCAAATATCGTCAAGTAATAACCCACTAGGAATGGGGTCGAATCCCACAGAGATTAACGGATTAAGGCAAACAATAGTTAATTGATTATCCTAGTTAGACTATTCAGATTGAAGTGATATTCAAACAGGAAATGTAAATTGCATAAAAGTAACGGAAAGCAATAAAATGCAGAAAAGTAAATGGTAAGAATGTAAAGTAAAAGAAAGTAAAGTGCTGGAAATGTAAAGTGCAGAAAAAGTAAATAACCATAAAGTAAATAAAAGAAAGAAAGATAAAATAAGCATTGGGATCACGAGATATTGCATTCTCCGGATTAATTGATTTCATCTCATCTTCAATCACGCAATTCATTGACCTCTTCGCAATCATGATTGATTGAGCCCCAATTCCTTGGTGACTCAATCTCTCAAATCTTGATCAATAGCCAATCCCTTGGTCTAATTGCTCATGAGAAGAGATGAAGCATGGTCCCTGATTATACCACACATCGTCACAGATCCAAGTAGTGGATGGATTATATGTCACCATATCCAATAACTAAAACCCAAATCTATTCAAGTGTGGGAAAGAATTTCAAGCATGATTTTATGTTTCCTCTTCCAAGGTTCCCATAAAACCCAATTGCATTCAATATCTTTTCCAAGATAATTGAATGCTAGAATGAAGAATGAAATTCTTTCTAGTAAATCAAAGAGAGATGAATAGAAGAAAAAGAATAAAAACAATCAATCCATCAAATAGTAATAGAGCTCTCTTTCCCAACAGAAAGATTTAGTAATTCCTAACTAAAATATTTACAAAGTAATAAAAAAAAGGAAAGAAGCTGATGGTGAATAGAGAGGGTCCGAAGACTTCCCCCAATCTAGCCATGACTAATTCTATGAAACTAAGGCCTTTATATTGGCTTTCCTAAATTACAAACTTAAAATGAAATTGAAGGCAAATTACAATGAAATGAAAATAAACTATTCTAGATGCTTCTTGTGGCCTTGATTGGTTGACAATTATGGCTTGAATGAGAGTTGGAGTGGCCTTGGTTGAAGGTTGGGGGCTGCAGGGAGAAGTTCGTGTGTGGTTTCAAGTGCCACTCCCACTTGATTTTGCTCTTTGGATTGTGACCCATTTGACACGCTGAAATTATGGAGTTTTTAGGACTCAAATTGAATGTCCACTATAAAGTATTATATATTGTTGAAAAGCCATCGATGTTAGCTTTCCAACGACACTAGAATCAACTCATTTGGACCTATGTAGCTCAAGTTATGCCCATTTGAGGGTGGATAGGTCAGTTTGTCGAGTAGCCCGGCGTGCCACACCCACTTCTTGGCATGCCATGCCCATATGTTATGAAACTGGCGTGCCACGCCTTCAATGATTCATAAAATCTTGCTCTCTGACCATTAGAACTGGCGTGCCATGCCCAGAACCTGGCATGCCACGCCCATTATGAAAATAGAGCTGGCGTGCCACGCCTTCGATATCAAGTGGCACGCCTAGGTTTTGCAATGCTAAATTAATGGCCTTTTTCTACTCCAGTTTTAATGTCCACCCTAGAGTGTTATATGTTCCTTTGAAGATGAAGAGGTCAGGCTGGTAACTCTCCAGTGACGTATTTTTCTCCTTATGTTTTCGGGGTCAATATCTTCCTCAATTCCAGTGTCCACCATAAAGTGTTATATATGATTAGAAAGCTCTGGATGTCTACTTTCTAATGGCACTAAAATCACCTCATTTGGAGTTGTGTAGCTCAAGATATCTTCATTTGAATAAGAGGAGGTCAGGTTGGCATACGTCCCGGCGTGTCACGCCCAATGCTTGGCGTGCCACGCCCATAGTGGGGCTCAAAATTACTCCTCTAGAACTTAAGCCTGACGTGCCATGCCCATAGCACCAAGTGGCATGCCCTCTTTGAGACTTGGCTTTACAAACTTGGCGTGCCATGCCCATAGCACCAAGTGGCATGCCCTCTTTGAGACTTAGCTTCAAAAGCTTGGCGTGCCATGCCCAGAGCTTCAAGTGGCACGCCCAAGTCACAATTGAGGTTGGCATGCCACGCCTTCGACATCAAGTGCCACGCCTATGTTGAACTCTTCAATCTCCCTTGCTGGGATGCTGGCATGGCGTGCCATGCCCAGAACTCCAAATGGCACGCCCATTGTTGAGAGTTAGTTCAAAAGCTTGGCGTGCCATGCCTAGAGCTTCAAATGGCACGCCCAGCTTTATTTGTTATTTCCTTCCCCTTTTGTTGCTCTTTTCACCTAAAATTTAGCATAAACCCATTTCAAAGCAATGTACCATAATATATATCATTTGGTTCATGAAATTGCATTGATTCAATGAGATTATGCCCTTTTTATGGTCCTTTTAGATAAGGAAAAGGTGTAAATGATGCAAGTTATCACAACACCAAACTTAAACTTTCCTTGTCCTTAAACAAATAAAGAATCATGCAATAAAGTTTGACAAACCAAGGTGAGAAGAGTAGCAATTTTTATGTTCATGGTTAGCTAGTTTCTTATGCATGCTACAATCACAAAAGAGATTCAAATGATTGATGCTTCTATCTAGCTCATTTTATGAAATCTTTTTCTTTATGTTCTTTCCTTGAAACAAGCTTTTCATTCTTTTCTTAGTTTAGCTTCTTGGGTACTGGTGCACGAAATTGTGATCATCAATGGTGCCAACAGCTTGGTACGCACAATTGTAATCTAAACTCTTTGTCACAACTCCACACAACTAACCAGCAAGTGCACTGGGTCATCCAAGTAATAAACCTTACGTGAGTAAGGGTCGATCCCACGGAGACTGTCGGCTTGAAGCAAGCTATGGTCACCTTGTAAATCTTAGTCAGGCAGATTCAAATGGTTACGGAGAATTGATAATTAAAAGATGAATAAAACATAAAATAAAGATAGAGATACTTATGTAATTCATTGGTAGGAATTTCAGATAAGCGTATGAAGATGCTTTGTTCCTTCTAAACTTCTGCTTTTCTATTGCCTTCATCCAATCATTCATACTCCTTTCCATGGCAAGCTTTATGTTGGGCATCACCGTTGTCAATGGCTACTTCCCGTCCTCTCAGTGAAAATGTTCCAAATGCGCTGTCACCGCACGGCTAATCATCTGTCGATTCTCGATCATGTTGGAATAGGATCCATTGATCCTTTTGCGTCTGTCACTACGCCCAACACTCGCGATTTTGAAGCTCGTCACAGTCATCCCTTCCCAGATCCTACTCAGAATACCACAGACAAGGTTTAGACTTTCCGGATCTCAGGAATGGCCGCCAATAATTCTAGCCTATACCACGAAGGTTCTAATCTTAGATTAGAAACCCAAGAGATACACATTCAAGCTTGTTTGCATGTAGAACGGAAGTGGTTGTCAAGCACGTGTTCATGGGTGAGAATGGTGATGAGTGTCACATAATCATAACATTCATCACGTTCTTGAGTGCGAATGAATATCTTGGAGAAGAAATAGACTTGAGTTGAATAGAAAATCAATAGTACTTTGCATTAATTCATGAGGAACAGCAGAGCTCCACACCTTAATCTATGGTGTGTAGAAACTCCACCGTTGAAAATACAAAAGTAATGAAGGTCCAGGCATGGCCGAATGGCCAGCCCCCATAAAGGTCTAAGATAGCATAAGACTAATTAAAGATGGATGAAAATACAATAGCAAAAGGTCCTATTTATAGAGAACTAGTAACCTAGGTTTTACAGAAATGAGTAAATGATGCAGAATCCACTTCCAGGCCCACTTGGTGTGTTCTTAGGCTGAGTATTGAAGCTTTCACGTGTAGAGACTTTTCTAGGAGTTAAACGCCAGCTTTTGTGCCAGTTTGGGCGTTTAACTCCAGCTTTTATGCCAGTTCTGGCGTTTTGATGCCATAATTTCTATGCTGACTTGGAACGCCAGTTTGGGCCATTAAATCTCGGGCAAAGTATGAACTATTATAAATTGCTGGAAAGCCCAGGATATCTACTTTCCAACGCAATTAAGAAAGTACCAATTGGGCTTCTGTAGCTCCAGAAAATCTACTTTGAGTGCAGGGAGGTCAGAATCCAACAGCATATACAGTCCTTTTTCAACCTCTGAATCAGATTTTTGCTCAGGTCCCTCAATTTCAGTAAGAAAATACCTGAAATCATAGAAAAACACATAAACTCATAGTAAAGTCCAGAAATGTGATTTTTATTTAAAAACTAATAAAATATAATAAAAACTAACTAAAATATACTAAAAACATACTAAAAACAATGCCAAAAAGCATATAAATTATTCGCTCATCACAACACCAAACTTAAATTGTTGCTTGTCCCCAAGCAACTGAAAATCAAATAGGATAAAAAGAATAAAATATACAATGAATTCCAAAGATATCTATGAAGATCAGTCTTAATTAGATGAGCGAGGCTTTTAGCTTCTTGCTTCCAAACAGTTTTGGCATCTCACTTTATCCCTTGAAGTTCAGAATGATTGGCATCTATAGGAACTCAGAATTCAGATGGTGTTATTGATTCTCCTAGTTCAGTATGTTGATTCTTGAACACAGCTACTTTATGAGTCTTGGCCGTGACCCAAAGCATTTTTTTTTCAGCATTACCACCGGATACATAAATGCCACAGACACATAACTGGGTGAACCTTTTCAGATTGTGACTCAGCTTTGCTAGAGTCCCCAATTAGAGGTGTCTAGAGCTCTTAAGCACACTCTTTTTGCTTTTGGACCACGACTTTAACCGCTCAGTCTCAAGTTTTTACTTGACACCTTCACGCCACAAGCACATGGTTAGGGACAGCTTGGTTTAGCCGCTTAGGCCAGGATTTTATTCCTGTGGGCCCTCCTATCCACTGATGCTCAAAGCGTTGGATCCCTTTTCTATTTCACCCTTGCCTTTTGGTTTAAAGGGCTATTGGCTTTTTCTGCTTGCTTTTTCTTTTTCTTTCTTTTTTTTTTTCGCATTTTTTTTGCAAGCTTTTCACTGCTTTTTCTTGCTTCAAAAATCATTTTTATGATTTTTTATATTATCAAATAACATTTCTCCTTTTCCATCATTCTTTCAAGAGCCAACAATTTTAACATTCATGAACAACAAATTCAAAAATATGTACTGTTCAAGCATTCATTCAGAAAGACAAAAAGTATTGCCACCACATCAAAATAATTAAACTATTTTAAAATTCGAAATTCATGTACTTCTTTTTCTTTTTCAGTTAAAAATAAGAAAGGTGATGGATTCATATTCATAGCTTTAAGGCATAAATGATCATGTAATAAAGACACAAACATAGATAAACATAAAGCATAAAATTTTGAAAAACAGAAAAATAAAGAACAAGAAAATTAAAGAACGGGTCCACCTTAGTGATGGCGACTAGTTCTTCCTCTTGAAGATCTTATGGAGTGCTTGAGCTCCTCAATGTCTCTTCATTGCCTTGGTTGCTCCTCTCTCATGACTCTTTGATCTTCTCTAATTTCATGAAGGAAGATGGAATGTTCTTGGTGCTCCACCCTTAGTTGTCCCATATTGGAACTTAATTCTCCTAGGGAGGTGTTAATTTGCTCCCAATAGTTTTGTGGAGGAAAGTGCATCCCTTGAGTTATCTCAGGGATTTCATGATGAGGAATTTCCTCATGCTCTTGTTGAGCTCCATGAGTGGGCTCTCTTGTTTGCTCCATCCTTTTCTTAGTGATGGGCTTGTCCTCATCAATGAGGATGTCCTTCTCTATGTCAATTCCAGCTGAATTGCAGAGGTGACAAATGAGATGAGGGAAGGCTAACCTTGCCAAAGTTGAAGACTTGTCCGCCACCTTGTAAAGTTCTAGGGATATAACCTCATGAACTTCTACTTCCTCTCCAATCATGATGCTATGGATCATGATAGCCCGGTCTATAGTAAATTCAGACCGGTTGCTAGTGGGAATAATTGAGCGTTGGATGAACTCCAACCATCCCCTAGCTACGGGCTTGAGGTCATGCCTTCTTAGTTGAACCGGCTTGCCTCTTGAATCTCTTTTCCATTGAGCACCCTCTTCACAAATGTCTATGAGGACTTGGTCTAACCTTTGATCAAAGTTGATCCTTCTAGTGTAGGGGTGTGCATCTCCTTGCATCATTGGCAAGTTGAATACCAACCTTACATTTTCCAGACTGAAATCTAAGTATTTCTCTCGAACCATTGTAAGCCAATTCTTTGGATCCGGGTTCACACTTTGATCATGGTTCTTGGTGATCCATGCATTGGCATAGAACTCTTGAACCATTAAGATTTTGACTTGTTGAATAGGGTTGGTGAGAACTTCCCAACCTCTTCTTCGAATCTCATGTCGGATCTCCAGATATTCACCCTTTTGGAGCTTGAAAGGGACCTCGGGAATCACTTTCTTCTTGGCCATAACTTCATAGAAGTGATCTTGATGCACCTTTGAGATGAATCTCTCCATCTCCCATGACTCGGAGGTGGAAGCTTTTGCCATTCCTTTCCTCTTTCTAGAGGTTTCTCTGGCCTTTGGTGCCATAAATGGTTATGGAAAAATAAAAATCAACACTTTTACCACACCAAACTTAGAAGGTTGCTCGTCCTCGAGCAAAAGAAGAAAGAAGAGAGTAGAGAAAGAAGAAATAGAGGAGATGAAGGGGGTTAGTGTTTCGGCCAAGGGGAAGAAGTAGTGTTTAAGATGTGTGAAAAATGAAGGGGTGAAGATGGCTATATATAGGAGTAGGGATAGAGTAAGGTTCGGCCATGTATGGGTGGGTTTGGGAGGAAAAGTGGTTTGAATTTGAATGGTGAGGTAGGTGGGGTTTATGATGGATGGATATGGATTGGTGAAGGGTTTATGGAGAAGAGGGTAAGATTTGATAGGTGAGGGGTTTTTGGGGAAGAGGTATTGAGGTGATTGGTGAAGGGTATTTGGGGAAGAGTATTATGAAAAGGCGTGAAGAAGAGAGAGAGTGAGTTAAGGTTGGTGGGAATCCTGTGGGGTCCACAGATCCTGAGGTGTCAAGGATTTCTTATCCCTGCACCAATTAGGCATGCAAAACGCCCTCTGCTGCCCATCCTGGCGTTAAACGCCAGGTTGCTGCCCATTTCTGGCGTTTAACGCCAGCTTCTTGCCCTTTTCTGGCGTTAAACGCCAGTCTGGTGCCCATTTCTGGCGTTAAACACCCAGAATGGTTCCAGACTGGGCGTTTAACGCCCATTCTGTTGCCCTTACTGGCGTTTAAATGCCAGTAGGCTTCTCCTCCAGGGTGTGCTATTTTTCATTCTGTTTTTCAGTTTGATTTTGCTTTTTCAATTGTTTTTGTGACTTCATATGATCATCAACCTATAGAAAACATAAAATGACAATGGGAAATAGAAATTTAACATAGATAAGTAAAATTGGGTTGCTTCCCAACAAGCGCTTCTTTAATGTCAGTAGCTTGATAGTGGGCTCTCATGGAGCCTCACAGATACTCAGAGCATGATGATGGCCTCTCAACACCAAACTTAGAGTTTGGTTGTGGCCTCCCAACACCAAACTTAGAGTTTGAATATGGGGATTTTGTTTGACTCTGCATTGAGAGAAGCTTTTCATGCTTCCTCTCCATGGTTACAGAGGGAGATCCTTGAGCTTTAAACACAAGGAAGTCCTCATTCACTTGAAGGAGCAATTCTCCTCTGTCAACATCAACCACAGCTCTTGCTGTGGCTAGGAAGGGTTTGCCAAGGATGATGGATTCATCCATACACTTCCCAGTGTCCAGGATTATGAAATCAGCAGGGAGAATTGTCTGCCATCTCTAGTGAGATTCTTGCAGCTTGTACCTCAAGGATTCCTAGCTTCTCCATTACAGAAAGAGGCATGAGGTTTATGCTTGACCCTAGGTCACACAGAGCCTTCTCAAGGGTCATGGTGCCTATGGTACAAGGTATTGAGAACTTTCCAGAATCCTGTCTCTTTTGAGGTAATCTCTGCCTAGTCAAGTCATCCAGTTCTTTGGTGAGCAAGGGGGGTTCATCCTCCCAAGTCTCATTACCAAATAACTTGGCATTTAGCTTCATGATAGCTCCAAGGTACTTAGTAACTTGTTCTTCAGTAACATCATCATCCTCTTCAGAGGATGAATATTCATCAGAGCTCATGAATGGCAAAAGTAAATTTAATGGAATCTCTATGGTCTCAGTGTGAGCCTCAGATTCCCATGGTTCCTCATTAGGGAACTCCTTGGAGGCTAGTAGATGTCCATTGAGGTCTTCCTTAGTGGAGATCACTGCCTCTTCCTCCTCTCCAAGTTCGGCCATGTGGGTTATGTTAATGGCCTTGCACTCTCCCTTTGGATTCTCTTCTGTATTGCTTGGAAGAGTATTAGGAGGGAGTTCAATAACTTTCTTGCTCAGCTGACCCACTTGTGCCTCCAAATTTCTAATGGAGGATCTTGTTTCAGTCATGAAACTTTGAGTGGTTTTAATTAGATCAGAGACTATGGTTGCTAGGTCAGAATGGCTCTGCTTAGAATTCTCTGTCTGTTGCTGAGAAGATGATGGAAAAGGCTTGCTATTGCTAAACCTATTTCTTCCACCATTATTGTTATTGAAGCCTTGTTGAGGCCTCTGTTGATCCTTCCATGAGAGGTTTGGATGATTTCTCCATGAAGGATTATAGGTGTTTCCATAGGGTTCTCCCATGTAATTCACCTCTTCCATTGCTGGATTCTCAGGATCATAAGCTTCTTCTTCAGATGAAGCTTCTTTGGTACTGCCAGTTGCTGCTTGCATGCCAGACAGACTCTGAGAAATCATATTGACTTGCTGAGTCAATATTTTGTTCTGAGCCATTATGGCATTCAGAGTATCAATCTCAAGAACTCCTTTCTTCTGACTTGTCCCATTATTCACAGGATTCCTTTAAGAGGTGTACATGAATTGGTTATTTGTAACCATTTCAATGAGTTCCTAAGCTTCTGCAGGAGTCTTCTTCAGATGAAGAGATCCTCCAGCAGAGCTGTCCAATGACATCTTGGACAGTTCAGACAGACCATCATAAAAGATACCTATGATGCTCCATTCTAAAAGCATGTCAGAAGGGCACCTTCTGATCAATTGCTTGTATCTCTCCCAAGCTTCATAGAGGGACTCACCATCCTTCTGTCTAAAGGTTTGGACTTTCACTCTAAGCTTACTCAATTTTTGAGGTGGAAATAACTTTGCCAAGAAGGCATTAACTAGCTTTTCCCAAGAGTTCAGGCTTTCTTTAGGGTGTGAATCCAACCATGTTCTAGCTCTGTCTCTTACAACAAAGGGAAAAAGCATAAGTCTATAGACCTCGGGATCAACCCCATTGGTCTTGACAGTGTCACAGATTTACAAGAATTCAGCTAAGAATTGATGAGGATCTTCTAATGGAAGTCCATGAAACTTGCAATTCTGTTGCATTAGAGAAACTAATTGAGGCTTAAGCTCAAAGTTGTTTGCTCCAATGGCAGGGATTGAGATGCTTCTCCCATAGAAGTCAGGAGTAGGTGCAGTAAAGTCACCAAGCACCTTCCTTGCATTGTTGGCATTGTTGTTGTTTTCGGCTGCCATGTCTTCTTCTTGTTTAAAAAGTTCTATTAGGTCCTCTATAGAGAGTTGTACTTTAGCTTCTTTTAGCTTTCTCTTTAAGGTCCTTTCAGATTTAGGATCAGCTTCAACAAGAATGCCTTTGTCCTTGCTTCTGCTCATATGAAAAGAGAGGAGAAGAAAATATGGAATCCTCTATGTCACAGTATAGAGATTCCTTGATGTGTCAGAGGTAAAGAAGAATAGAAGGAGAAGGTAGAGAAGAAAGAATTTGAACTTATCAATAGGGATAGAGTTCGAATTGTACATTGAGGAGGAGTGTTAGTCCATAAATAGAAAGATGTGAGAAGAGGGGAAGAATTTTCGAAAATAAAGTAAAAATATTTTGAAATAATTAAGAAAAATTTTTAAAATTTGTTAATTGATTTTCGAAAACTAAGATTGGGAAAGAAATTAAGTGATTTTGAAAAAGATTTTGAAATTAGAAATAAAAAAGATATGAGTAATTTTGAAAAAGATGTGATTGAAAAGACATGATTGAGAAGATATGATTGAAAATCAAATTAAAAAGAAGAAAGTTTTTTAAAAATTAAAGTTGATTACTTGACCAACAAGAAATTAAAAGATATAATTCTAGAATTAAAATTTTTTATCCTTTCTTAATAGGCAAGTAACAACTTGAAAATTTTGAATTAAATCACTAATTGTAGCAAGGATTTTCGAAAATAGTAATAAATAAAAAAATTGAAAAGAAATTGATTTTGAAAAGATATGATTGAAAAGATATGATTTGAAAAAATTTGATTTTGCAAAATTATGAAAATTTGAAAAAGATTTGAATTAAAAACAAAATCTTCCCTTTAGTGTCCTCCTGGCGTTAAACGCCCAGAAATGCATCCATTCTGGCGTTTAACGCTCAAAATGCTACCTTTTTGGGCGTTTAACACCCAGCCAGGTACCCTGGCTGGCGTTTAAACGCCAGTTTTCCTTCTTCACTGGGCGTTTTGAACGCCCAGCTTTTTCTCTGTAATTCCTCTGCTGCCTGTTCTGAATCTTCAATTCTCTGTATTATTGACTTGAAAAGATACAATTTTACAAAATTTTTTGAAATTTTTTTTTTGATGAGAAACTATAAAAAATGCAACTAAGACCAAATAAACAATGCATGCAAGACACCAAACTTAGAAGTTTGTATACTAAGGACTATAACAATTTAAAAATGCATGTAAGAAACAACAAAAGACACAAAATAAGAGAAATTAAAGATCAGAGCACTAAAATCATCAAGAACAACTTGAAGATCAATGAAGAACATGATGTATATATTTGAAAAATGCAAGAAGAATGCAATTGACACCAAACTTAAGATTAGACCCTAGACTCAAACAAGAAACATAAAATATTTTTGATTTTACAAATTTTATAAATTTTTTTGTTATTTTTCAAAAATTATATGGAAAAGAAAATAAAGAGATTCAAAATTTTTAATAAGAATTCCAGGAATCATGCAATGTTAGTCTAAAGCTCCGGTCCAGAAATTAGACATGGCTTACCAGCCAGCCAAGCTTTCAGTGAAAGCTTCGGTCCAAAACACTAGACATGGCCAATGGCCAGCCAAGCTTTAGCAGACCATTAGTCTCAACAGCAAAATTGATAGAAATCAACAAGCTCTTGTGATGATAAGTTGAAACCTCAGTCCAAAAGTTTAGACATGGTTTCACAACCAGCCAAACTTCAACAAACCATCATGAAACTCTAGAATTCATTCTTAAAAACTCTGAAGAACAGAATAGAAAATTTTTTGTATTTTTGAAAAAAAAATTTTCGAAAAAAATAAAAAGTAAAAAGCATAAACATAAAATAAAATTACCTAATCTAAGCAACAAGATGAACCGTCAGTTGTCCAAACTCAATCAATCCCCGGCAACGGCGCCAAAAACTTGGTGCACGAAATTGTGATCATCAATGGCGCCAACAACTTGGTACGCACAATTGTAATCTCAACTCTTTGTCACAACTCCGCACAACTAACCAGCAAGTGCACTGGGTCGTCCAAGTAATAAACCTTACGTGAGTAAAGGTCGATCCCACGGAGACTGTCGGTTTGAAGCAAGCTATGGTCACCTTGTAAATCTCAGTCAGACAAATTCAAATGGTTATGGAGAATTGATAAATAAAAGATGAATAAAACATAAAATAAAGATAGAGATACTTAGGTAATTCATTGGTAGGAATTTCAGATATGCGTATGAAGATGCTTTGTTCCTTCTAAACTTCTGCTTTCCTATTGCCTTCATCCAATCATTCATACTCCTTTCCATGGCAAGCTTTATGTTGGACATCACCGTTGTCAATGGCTACTTACCGTCCTCTCAGTGAAAATATTCCAAATGCGCTGTCACCGCACGGCTAATCTTCTGTCGGTTCTCGATCATGTTGGAATAGGATCCACTGATCCTTTTGCGTCTGTCACACGCCCAACACTCGCGAGTTTGAAGCTCATCACAGTCATCCCTTCCCAGATCCTACTCGAAATACCACAGACAAGGTTTAGACTTTCCGGATCTCAGGAATGGCCGCCAATAATTCTAGCCTATACCACGAAGGTTCTAATCTTATATTAGAAACCCAAGAGATACACATTCAAGGTTGTTTGCATGTAGAACGGAAGTGGTTGTTAGGCACGCGTTCATGGGTGACAATGGTGATGAGTGTCACATAATCATCACATTCATTATGTTCTTGAGTGCGAATGAATATCTTGGAGAAGAAATAGAATTGAGTTGAATAGAAAATCAATTGTACTTTGCATTATGAGGAACAACAGAGCTCCACACCTTAATCTATGGTGTGTAGAAACTCCACCATTGAAATTACAAAAGTAATGAAGGTCCAGGCATGGCCGAATGGCCTGCCCCCATAAAGGTCTATGATAGCATAAGACTAATCAAAGATGGATGAAAATACAATAGCAAAAGGTCCTATTTATATAGAACTAGTAACCTAGGATTTACAGAAATGAGTAAACGATGCAGAATCCACTTCCGGGCCCACTTGGTGTGTGCTTAGGCTGGGTATTTAAGCTTTCATGTGTAGATACTTTTCTTGGAGTTCAACGCCAGCTTTTGTGCCAGTTTGGGCGTTTAACTCCAGCTTTTATGCCAGTTCTGGCGTTTTGACGCCATAATTTCTATGCTGACTTGGAACACCGGTTTGGGCCATCAAATCTCGGGCAAAGTATGAACTATTATATATTGCTGGAAAGCCCAGGATGTCTACTTTCCAACGCAATTAAGATCGCGGCAATTAAGCATCTGTAGCACCAGAAAATCCACTTCGAGGGAAGGGAGGTCAGAATCCAACAGCATCTGCAGTCCTTTTTCAGCCTCTGAATCAGATTTTTGCTCAGGTCCCTCAATTTCAGCTAGAAAATACATAAAATCTTAGAAAAACACACAATTTTATAGTAAAGTCCAGAAATGTGATTTTTATTTAAAAACTAATAAAAATATAATAAAAACTAACTAAAATATACTAAAAACATACTAAAAATAATGCCAAAAAGCGTATAAAATTATCCGCTCATCAGGTACTTTGCACTATGTGTTGAAAGATACCACTCTAAATGCTTTATTTTCAAGTATTACCACTTGATACATAAGCACCACAAGCATTTAATTAGAGGAGGGAGCACCAAATTGAAGGTACATGATTAAAATAAACCAAAATGGCATTCGTGCATTTCCTCGAACACTTGGTGTGCAGTTATCAAGCAATGAGCAATTATGAGATACTTAACCAATTAGAAGCCCAAAATGAAATGTCAATCATCACACAACATCACTTACTGACAAAGATAATGAAAGATAACAAGAAGATCTACTAAAGCAATTCAAAACTCAAATTCAACATCCATGGAAAAGCAAGAAAAGAGAAAAAGTAAACAAACAAAAAGCAAGTAGCGCAATCATGCAACTAAAAGAGAAAAAAATGAATCAACAAGAAACATCTAACTAGAAAAGAGATTATGCAAAGAGAGTAAGAGATGAGATATAGAAGAAGTATAACCTTGAGAAGTGTAAAAGAATCAAGGTAGAATTTTCTCTTTGTGAAAATGAGAAAAAGATAGAAGAGATGTAATGCCACCGGAAGTGGTGGTGGTCGCCGCTGAGTGGCCGGAGACGGTGGTGAAGTATGGAAGCAGAAGGAGAAGGAAAAAGAGAAGAGAAGAGGTGATGGGAGAAGAAGAAGAAGAAAGGAAATAAGAAAAGAGGTGAGAAAGAGACAGAACAGGGCGCGCCAGGTTTAAAACTGGGTCGCGCAATTGACATGCGCACACACGGTGCGCTAGCGCGTCGATGAGAGTGGAGCGAGGGGTGCGTACGCATCCAGGGCGCATACGTGTGAAGTCAGTTGGGCTCCTGGCACAGAGTTGGCACAACTCTCTGCTTTTGTACCAGGGAGTTCATATTGCACAACCGAAGCGCGCGCGCACAGTGCGCTTGTGCGTCGATGGCCAAGTTGCAAGGGGCGCGCAGGCGGCATGCACGCTGGCGCGTGGGTGCCTGGCACGAAGTGGGCACAAGGTGGGCATAACTCTCAGATTTTTGGACCAGAGTATGAAATGCACCTCCGGCGCGTGCGCGCACAGTGCGCCTGCACGCGGTTGCCCCTTTTTACTTTTTTTTTCAAACAACATAGAAAGGTCTATTCTAACATATCCTTGGCATGTGTTTAAGCTAGTAGTCAAGAAAACATTCACAAATTCATGCACTATTCAAAACATAGCATTCTCTCTACTTCAACAATTTATCCATACCAAAATGATGAAATCTATATGAACATCCTAGTTATCCAACAAGATCAACAAAACTAGCATTCCTATGCAATCAACAACATCAAGAAGTCACAAAATGTACAAAAATATAGAACTAAAATCAAGAAGGTTTACACAAGGAAGATCTTACCACGGTGGGGTGCCTCCCACCAAGCACTTTTCTTTAACGTCCTTAAGTTGGACGGTCAGTTGCTCAAGCTTCTCCTCCTCTAGGTGCATCCGTTAGTAGGAACACCTCTAGCTCTTTTGGGAGCTTGTAGCCATGGTACTTCTTCACTCTATGTCCATTCACCTTGAAAGTTGCTTCACTTTTAGGATCAAACAGTTCCACCACCCCATAGGGCTTTATCTTCTTCACCTTGAAGGGTCCTTCCCATCTAGAACGGAGTTGCCAGGCATGAATCTAAGTCTCGAGTTGTAGAGGAGAACCTCATCACCTTCTTGAAAATCCTTCTTCTGGATGTGATGATCATGAAATGCTTTAGTCTTTTCCTTGTAAATCCGGGCATTCTCATATGCTTCGTTCCTCAAACACTCGAGCTCCTCTAGTTGTAATTTCCTGGCCACACCCGCCTTGGTTAAATCCATGTTGCACTGCTTTACCGCCCAATAGGCTTTATGCTCAATCTCTACCGGAAGGTGGCATGCCTTACCATAGATGATCCGGAAGGGACTCATCCCCAACAGAGTCTTGTAGGCCGTCCTATATGCCCATAGTGCATCTCCTAACCAGAGGCTCCAATCCTTCCTTTGTGGATTGACCACTTTCTCCAAGATTCTCTTAATCTCCCGGTTGGACACTTCCGCTTGTCCGTTGGTCTGTGGGTGATAAGCAGTGGCAACCTTATGCAATATCCCATAGCGCTTGAGCAGTGCCTCTACTTTCCTGTTACAAAAGTGGGATCATTGGTCACTCACGATTGCTCGTGGTGACCCATAATGGCATACAATGTGATTTCTAATAAAAGAAATGACGGTATTGGCGTCGTCAAGGCGGGTAGGTATTGCTTCTACCCACTTTGACACAGAGTCAACCGCTAACAGAATATATAGATACCCACTTGAGTTGGGAAACGGTCCCATAAAGTCAATACCCATACATCAAATATCTCACAGAACAACATAGGTTGCTGAGGTATCTCATCCCTTTGGGACGTGTTTCCCAACTTCTGACACTGATGGCAAGACACACAGAACCGGTTAGCATCCTTGAATAAGGTTGGCCACCAGAATCCACAATCCAACACCTTTTTAGCTGTTCGCTGTGGGCCAAAGTGGCCACCATATTCGGATGAATGATAAGCTTCAAGAATGTGTTGGATTTCAGATTCCGGGACACATCTTCGAATTACTTGGTCCACTTCCCTCCTCCACAAGTGAGGGTCATCTCAAATGTAGTATTTGGAATCACTCCTCAACTTGTCTCTTTGGTGTTTAGAAAAGTTAGGAGGGAAGATTTTTGAAACCATGTAGTTCGCCATTGGTGCGAACCAAGGAAAGCTATCCGACATAGCATGCAAACTATCCAATGGGAATGAGTCATTGATCGGAAATGGGTCAAATTTTAAATTCTCAAGGCAGCTTAAATGATCCGCAACTAAATTTTGAGACCCACTCCGGTCCCTAATCTCAATGTTGAATTCTTGCAAAAGCAAGATCCAACGTATGAGTCTAGGTTTTGACTCATTCTTTATCAATAAGTACTTCAAAGCTGCATGATCCGTGTATACCACTATCTTGGACCCTAGCAAATAAGATCTGAATTTATCTAAAGCATGAACAATAGCTAGGAGTTCCTTTTCTGTAGTGGTATAGTTGGATTGTGCTACATCCAATGTTTTAGAAGAGTAAGCAATGACATAAGGGAGTTTACCATCGCGCTGTGCAAGCGCGGCACCTACAGCATGGTTTGACGCATCGCACATTATCTCAAACGGTAGCATCCAGTTGGGACCTCGCACA
The DNA here is from genome assembly GCF_000816755.2 of Arachis ipaensis. NCBI lineage: Eukaryota > Viridiplantae > Streptophyta > Magnoliopsida > Fabales > Fabaceae > Arachis > Arachis ipaensis. The sequence goes on along the minus strand of NC_029787.2, from coordinate 56,911,226 downwards.
ATCGGTGCTGTGGTAAGAACTCTCCTTAGCTCTTCAAATGCACTCATACATGCACTCTCAAACTCAAAGTCCACATCTTTTTGGAGTAGGCGCGACAATGGCAAAGCAATCTTGCTGAAATCTTTAATAAAACGCCTGTAGAATCCTGCATGTCCCAAAAACGAGCGGACCTCCCTCACAGATGAGGGGTGAGCTAAAGTGGTGATAACATCGACCTTGGCCGGGTCTATAGAAATGCCTTCATGAGATACTACATGTCCCAACATTATGCCTTATCTTACCATAAAGTGACATTTTTCAAAATTCAAGACAAGATTAGTATCAACACATCTAGCTAAGGCCTTGGCCATGTTCTCTAAGCAACAATCAAATGAAGTTCCATAAACACTGAAGTCATCCATAAAGACTTCCAGACAATTCTCTATCAGATCAGAAAAGACACTCGTCATACACTGTTGAAAAGTAGCAGGTGCATTACATAGTCCAAATGGCATCCTTTTGTAGGCAAAGGTGCCAAAAGGGCAAGTGAATGTGGTCTTTTCCTAATCTTCAGAAGCAATGTGAATTTGGAAGTAACCAGTGAATCCATCAAGAAAGCAATAATAGGATTTACCCGCCAAACGGTCCAACATCTGATCGATAAAGGGCAAAGGGTAGTGGTCCTTCCTTGTGGCGGCATTCAATCTTCTATAATCAATGCACACTCGCCATGCATTTTGTACTCTCTTGGTGACCATTTCACCATCATCCTTTTTAATCGCAGTGATGCCCGATTTCTTGGGAACAACCTGGACCGGGCTCACCCACTCACTGTCAGAAATTGGGTATATGATACCCGCATCAAGTAGCCTAGTGACCTCCTTCTTTACCACATCAAGGATGGTTGGGTTGAGCCTCCTTTGTGGTTGCCGAACCGGCCTAGCTCCCTCTTGGAGAAATATACGATGCATGCACTTACGGGGGTCAATCCCCACAATATCGGCTAGGCTCCAACCAATTTCCTTCTTGTACTTTCTTAGAACATGTAGGAGCTTCCATTCCTCTTTGCTAAAGAGCTCACTAGCAATAATGACCGGAGAACAGGATGCTCTTCGGGAGGATGCTTCATGGCTTCTTCCAATTGAACTTGATAGTCTTGTCTCCAACCTCAAAGGAATATGTGCCGGTGAAGGCATCTAACTTGAATTTAGAGGTCTTAAGGAAGGGTCTACCAAGTAAAACGGAGGATGAGCTTCTATTTTCTGTTGGAGGCATTTCAAGGATGTAAAAGTCAACCGGAAAGACCAAGTGCTTGATCGCCACAAGTACATCTTCTGCTATTCCCATCACAGTGATCACACTTTTATCGGCTAAGGCAAACTTCGGTGCCGACTTCTTTAATGGAGCTAGATTCAACCGCACAAAGATGGAAAGCGGCATGATGCTTACGCAAGCTCCTAGATCACACATACAGTCATGAAATGGTTGAATACAGTCATGATCTCCATTCCCATTTACAATTAATTCATTTATGTTTCTACACTTTACATTCTTGCCATTTTCTTTTCTGCACTTTACTGCTTTTCTTTACTTTTAAGTCATTTACACCTCTGCTCATTTAAATTTCTGCAATCACAATCTATATTGCTCAGCTTGACTAATTCACCCATTGATTAAAATTGCTCAAATCTACCAATCTCTGTGGATTAGACCCCACTCCTAGTGGGTTATTACTTGAAGATATTTTTGGTGCACTTGCCAAAAGAACGGATTCATTATTTTATATGGGGAGTGAATTTCGGCCATCAAGTTTTATGGCGCCGTTGCCGGGGATTGGTTTGAATTTGATAATGATTGAATTGATGGGTAGCTAGATTAAGCACTTTTAATTACCTTGTTAATCATTTTAACTTCAGTTCTTTAGTTTTCTTAATTTTTTTATTTGATCATTTTAGCTGTTCATTGTTCATATTTCCATTTTTTTTACTGCTTTAATAACTGTTTGATTAACTGCATCAACTAAACTAACCACCAGTTTTAACAAGAAGTGACTCCTTCACTTGTCCTCTGTTTGTTGTTTATTGAATGTATGACAGGTAGAAGAGGAGAAACTTCATCCTCTTTTGATAATGAACCTGAGAGGACCTTTCTGAGATTAAGGACGGAAGCAAAGGGCAAAGGAATAGTTGGAGAGGAAGTAGTGGAAGAAGATCTGGGAGTTACTATGGAGGAAGAGGTGCATAACCTTGTTAGAGAAGATGCTGGCAACCATGTTGGGCAAGAAAGGGGAGTTTTAGGCTCTTACATCAACCCAAACCCAGGAAACTGTGGCAGCAGCATTCTAAAGCCAACAATCCATGCTAACAACTTTGAGTTGAAGCCTCATCTCATCACACTTGTCCAGAACAATTGCTCATTTGGATGGAATGCCCAAGTAGACCCCAACCAACATCTGACTACATTCTTAAGGATTTGTGACACTGTAAAGTCAAATGGTGTACACCCTGACACCTACAAACTACTTTTATTTCTCTTTTCTCTCAGAGATAAGGCAGCAAAGTGGTTGGAAGCATTTTTCAAGGAGAGCTTGACAACTTGGAATGATGTTGTGAACAAGTTTTTAGTAAGATTCTACCCTCCACAAAGAGTAAATAGATTAAGAGTTGATGTGCAAAACTTCAGACAGTAAGATGGTGAAACACTTTATGAGGCCTGGGAGAGGTTCAAAGACTTGACAAGGAAGTGCCCTCCGGATATGTTCAACGAATGGGTCCAACTACACATCTTCTATGAAGGACTGCCATATGAAGCAAAGAAAGCTGTAGACCACTCTTCAGGGGGCTAACTCAACAAGAAGAAGACCGTTGAAGAGGCCATAGATGTTATAGAGACTGTAGCCGAAAATGAGTACTTCTATGCTTCAGTAAGAACTCAAAAGAAAGGAGTGTTGGAGCTCAATTCGATGGATACTTTGTTAGCACAGAACAAGATGATTGCAGCTCAATTAGCAGCCCTAACAAAGAAGATGGAGAAAAGCCAAGTCTCAGCTGTCTAAGCTCAAGCACCTCCATAAGAAGGAGATACACCAGAAGTTGAATGCGAATGGGAGCAAGCTAACTATGTGAACAATCCCTCTAGACCACCATATGATCCTAATGCCAAGACATACAACCCAGGTTGGAAGAACCACCCAAATTTTGGGTGGAGAAACCAACAAAACCACAGCCAATACCACAAACTATACCAATCTAACTAATACAACAACCATAACCCCAACCATCAATCAGGCAACAACAGACCCTATCACAACTCACAAAATATACCCTACCACAACTCATAAAATGCATCATATCACTTCACCCAGCAAACACACAACAACCACCATCAAGATACATCATCCTCAACCATGCAACCATGTGAAATCAGCAGCAATTTTGTAAAATTGGAGGCTGCCATAGCACAATTATCAGCACAACTGATAGGAACCATTTCCACTGTTCTGGAGAAACAAATGCAGGCTAAAAGATAGATAGATGCAAATCAAGAGGAGTTCAGATCCAACATAAGAAACAAAGGGGTAGCAATTTCAAAACTGGAAGCACAAATAGGGAGCTTGTCTAAACAAATGCCAATGCCTACACATACATTCCCCAGTGATACCATGGGTAACCCAAGAGGAGAATGCAAGACCATTACACTAAGAAGTGGAAAAGTTGTGGAGGAAACATTCCCAAGTCAAAGCAACCAAGAAGAAGAAGCTGCAAAGGAACCTGAAACCAAGAAAGAAGAAGAGACCCTTACACCATCCTCACCAAAACAAGTCCTAAAGCCTTATGTGCTAAAAGCACTCTATCCACAAAGGCTGAGGAAGGATGGAAAAGACAGTCAATTTTATAGATTCCTGGAAATCTTCAAGAAGCTCCAGATCAACATACCATTTGCTGAGGTATTAGAGCAAATGCCACTCTATGCCAAGTTTTTAAGGAAGCTCATGACAAGAAAAAAGAACTGGGGTGAAAAAGAAACCATAGTACTAACAGAGGAATGTAGTGCCATTATACAAAAAAAGTTTCCCCAAAAGATGAAAGATCCTGGGAGCTTTCAAATTCCTTGTATCCTAGGTGATATCAACATTGAGAAAGCATTGTGTGATCTCGGAGCCAGCATCAACCTCTTGTCCTTGGCTATGATGAAAAGAATGAGGATAGAAGAGGCCAAACCAACAAGAATGGAACTTCAATTGGTTGCTAGAACATTCAAGTTTCCTCATGGGGTGGTGGAGGATCTGTTAGTAAAAGTAGGGGAGTTTATTCTTCCAGCTGATTTTGTTGCGCTTGATATGGAGGAAGAGGCCAACACATCAATCATCCTAGGAAGTTGATGAAAGAATTTTTGTCGATGGTATAGAATTTCTCAAAATTAATTCTCGTTGCAAGTATAGTTCTACACCAACAAACAATCCTCCCAATAAAAAATTTGGTTGTCACAAATAACAAACCCCAAATAAGAATTAACTGAAGTATTTAAACTCCGGGTTGTCTCACAAGGAATTGTAATGAAGTGGTCAATTATTGGCTATGAAGGGACAAGGGGGTTTGATTGATAAGAGGGGCAATAAAATAAATGACAAGAAAAGTAAATCGAGCAAGTAAAGAAAGCAAGTAATAAAGAGAGACATTCATGGCAAGGGTTGAGATCATAGGCTTTCTATCCTAGTCACTAATAATAATAATTAACAAGAGTTTATCCTATTTCGTCATCTCCAATGTTGGAAGAAGGTGTAAGTTATCTTCCATGAGAGAAAGTCAAACAAGACTAGCTAATCTCAATCCAAACGTCCTAATCAACTCACTAATTAAATTAGCAAGAGATTAGAGTCAATGGAAATCATATTAACTAACAATTCTAGATCACCAACATGAGTTGGGTATTCATGAGTCAAGATTGCCTAGTTACTCTTTCCAAGCCAAGAATGCTCAAGATCTACTCTAACATCCTTCCAAGCATTTTGTCAAACACTTGGAAGGCATAAATGAAAAGCATGGTAAATATGCAAGGAATATAAATCTACCAACTACCAATTGCAAGAAAAGTAAGATTCACAACTCAAATTATAAATAAAAGAACATCAAACATTAAATTGCATTAAAAAGGATCCAAATGCAGTCATGAGTACATGAGCATAAAAGAGACTTGAAAGTAAAATTAACATCACAAACTAAGAGAATAAAGGTATAGAAGCAAGAATTCATAAATGAAACAAGATGAAAACATGAAAACAAATCTAGATCTAAGAGAAATTAACCTAATCGTAACCTAATTCTAGAGAGAAGAGGGAGCTTCTCTCTCTAGAAAACTAACTAAAGGTTCATCATGACTAACTAATTGCTCCCCCTTTGCTCAATCTTCAATTCTACGTCAAATACCCTCAAAAATAAGTTGGATTTGGGCTTGATCAGCTCAGAAATCGCCCCCAGCGTTTTGCCTTTAAGTGAGTCACGTGCGAGCATCGACGCGTACGCATGGGTCACGCGTGCGCATTGCTTGGCAAAATTCCTATCCACGCGTACGCGTTATGTACGCGTACGCGTCGCCATGCAACTTCACTTCCATGCGTGCGCGTGGATTGATGTACTCTAAATCCTTGTTTTCTCATGCATTCTCCACTTTGTATGCTTTTCTCCTCATTTCTTCTATCCAATACTTGACTTATGAACCTTAAATCACTCAACAAACACATCAAGGCATCGAATGGAATTTAAGTGAATTAAAATCACCAATTTACTGGCTTAAAAAGCATGTTTTTACACTGAAGCACAAATTAAGGGAGAATTACAAAACCATGCTATTTCATTGAATAAATATGGGAAAAGGTGATAAAATCCCCCAAAATAAGCATAGGATAAACCACAAAATTGGGGTTTATCAGAAGGCCATTCCTAGCTACTGCTGGAGCTATTAGTGATATTCAAAAAAAGAGTTAGTCTTGAGGTTTCATGAAGAGAAGATTGTTTTCAATGTCTTCAAAGTAATGAGTTACCCCAAGGAGTCCATAGGTGAATGCATGATGGTGGACACAATGGAAAAGATAGTTCAAGGAGTGTTAGAAGAAGAACAATGTGAAGAAGCTATGGAGCTAGAGAAACAAGCATCAGATGGAGAATTACCACAAGAAACCATGGAGGATTCAATCATGTTAAACCACAAAAGCAACAAGGAAGTGGAAGCACCAAAACTAGAGTTGAAGACCCTACCTCCAAGCTTGAAGTATGCTTACTTGGGTGACAACAACACATACCCAATAATCATCAATTCAAGCTTGAGTGAGGGACAAGAAGAAGAGCTTATCCATGTGCTGAAGCAACACAAGGATGCTCTAGGATGGACATTTGCAGATTTAAAAGGAATTAGTCCTTCAATGTGCATGCACAAAATTCTCCTTGAGAAAGATGTCAAGCCCTCAAGACAGCAACAAAGAAGGCTAAACCCAACTATGAATGAAGTAGTCCAAAAAGAGGTGTTGAAATTGTGGCAAGCTGGGGTGATTTAACCAATCTCAGACAGCCCTTGGGTAAGCCCAGTGCAAGTAGTCCCTAAGAAAGGAGGGGTCACTTTTGTACCAAATGAGAAGAATGAACTGATACTAACAAGAACAGTGACTGGCTGGCGCATGTGCATTGATTATAGGAAGCTTAATGAAGCTACCAGGAAGGATCACTTTCCCCTACCTTTCATGGACCAGATGCTAGAAAGACTTGCGGGACATGAATATTATTGCTTCTTAGACGGTTATTCTGGTTACAACCAAATAGTTGTAGATCCCAAGGACCAAGAAAAGACCTCATTTACTTGTCCCTATGGTGTTTTTGCTTATAGGAGAATGCCCTTTGGATTGTGCAATGCACCTGCAACATTCCAAAGGTGCATGCTCTCCATATTTTCAGACATGATTGAAAGATTTATTGAAGTGTTTATGGATGACTTCTCTGTATTTGGTGATTCATATTCTAAATGCTTAATTTACTTAGCCTTGGTGCTAAAGAGATGCCAAGAAACCAACCTCGTTTTGAATTGGGAGAAGTGCCACTTTATGGTCACAGAGGGGGTGGTTCTTGGCCACAAGATCTCAAAAAGAGGCATAGAGGTGGACAAGGCCAAGGTGGGGGTGATTGAAAAATTACCCCCACCTTGCAATGTCAAAGCAATTAGAATTTTTGTAGGACATGCTGGTTTCTATAAAAGGTTCATTAGAGATCTCTTAAAGGTTGCCAAACCCCTAAGCAACTTGTTTGTCTCTAATGTACCATTTATCTTTGATAGGGAATGCATGCTAGCGTTTGATGAACTTAAGAACAGACTTTTCTCTGCACCTATCATAGCGCCACCCTGCTGGGATCTACCCTTTGAGTTGATGTGTGATGCATCAGACTTTGCTGTTGGTGCTATTTTAGGACAGAGGAGAGATAAACTGGTGCATGTTATTTATTATGCTAGCAAAGTCCTTAATGAGAATCAAAGGAACTACACCACTACAAAGAAGGAACTACTTGCCATAGTCTTTGCATTTGATAAGTTTAGATCATATCTTATTGGTTCTAAAGTCATTGTGTTTACTAATCATGCAGCTCTCAAATATTTGCTTAGCAAACAAGAGTCCAAGCCCAGATTGATAAGGTGGATCTTGCTACTTCAAGGGTTTGATATTGAAATTAAAGATAGGAGTGGAGCAGAGAACAAGGTGGCTGACCACCTATCCAGGATCCCACAAGAAGAGGATGAAGCACACCAACTTGCAGTGAATGAGAGCTTCCCTGATGAGCAGTTGATGATGATCCAAGAAGCTCCCTGGTTTGCAGACATAGCCAATTTCAAGGCTATTGGAGAGCTACCAACCAACCTCAACAAACACATGAGGAGAAAGCTACTCAAAGATGTTAAACACTACATTTGGGATGAGCCCTATTTGTTCAAAAAGTGTGCTGAAGGGATCTTGAGAAGATGCATTTCCCATGAGGAAGGACAAGAAGTCCTCTGGCAATATCATGGATCTGCATATGGAGGCCATTTTAGTGGGGAAAGAACTGCAGCCAAGGTACTACAGTGTGGATTCTTTTGGCCAACAATATTCAAGGATGCAAAAGACATGGTAACAAGATGCGATGAGTGCCAAAGAGCTGGAAACCTACCCAAGAAAAATGAGATGCTGGTGCACGAAATTGTGATCTCCAGGCTCGAACAAATCCTGTTAATGGCTCCACTTGGTGTGTGTTTGGGCTGAGCTTAAGTGTTGCACGTGCAGAGGCCAATTGTGGAGTTGAACGCCAGTTTTTGTGCCAATTTGGGCGTTCAACTCTGGTTTTGGATCCTTTTCTGGCGCTGGACGCCAGATTTGGGTAGAAAGCTGGCGTTGAACACCAGTTTACGTCGTCAATTCTTGGCCAAAGTATGGACTATTATATATTGCTGGAAAGCCCTGGATGTCTACTTTCCAACACAATTGGAAGCGGAGCTATAGACCCTTTTTTGTCTTCCCTGTCTTCCCTTTCCTCTTTCTAGAGGTTTCTCTGGCCTTAGGTGCCATCAATGGTTATGGAAAAAACAAAAAAGCTATGCTTTTACCACACCAAACTTAGAATGTTGCTCGCCCTCGAGCAAAAGAAGAACGAATAGAAGAATAAGAAGAAGATATGGAGGAGATGGATGGAAGTGTGTATTCGGCCATATGGGTGGGGTTGGGTGGGAGAGAGATGTTGAATTTTGAAGGTAGTGGGTGTATGGATGTGAGTGGTAAATGGAAAGTAGAAGGGATGATCATGAATGGGAAGAGAGATGATGAGGTAGGTGGGGATACTGTAAGGTCCACAGATCCTGAGATGATCCTGTGGGGTCCACAGATCTTGAGGTGTCAAGGCATTTATATCCCTGCACCAATTTAGGCATGTAAAATGCCCTTGCACACAACTCTGGGCGTTCAGCGCCAGGTTGGTGCCCATTTTGGGCGTTCAACGCCCCTTTGCTGCCATTTCTGGCGTTCAACGCCAGAACCATGGTTGTTCTGGGCGTTCAGCGCCAGGATGCTCCCATTCTGGGCGTTCAGCGCCAGAACTATGCTCTGTTCTGGCGTTTGAACGCCAGACAGATGCTCCTCCAGGGTGTGATTTTTCTTTTGCTGTTTTTGATTCCGTTTTCAATTTTTATATTTATTTTGTGACTCCTCATGATCATGAACCTAAGAAAACATGAAAAATAATAAAAATAAGAATTAGATAAACATTGGGTTGCCTCACAACAAGCGCTTCTTTAATGTCAATAGCTTGACAATGGGCTCTCATGGAGCCTCACAGATGTGCAGAGCTTTGTTGAGACTCTCCAACACCAAACTTAGAGTTTGGATATGGGAGTTCAACACCAACTTAGAGTTTGGTTGACTGTGGGGGCTCTGGTTGACTCTGCTTTGAGAGAAGCTTTTTCTGCTTCCTCTTCATGGTTGCAGAGGGAGATCCTTGAGTTTTAAACACAAGGGAGTCCTCATTCCATTGAAGGACTATTTCACCTCTGTCAACATCAATTACAGCTCTTGCAGTGGCCAGGAAAGGTCTTCCCAGGATGATGGATTCATCCTCTTCCTTTCCAGTATCCAGGACTATGAAATCAGTAGGTATGTAAAGGCCCTCAACCTTTACTAATACATCTTCTACTTGTCCATAAGCCTGTTTTCTTGAGCTGTCTGCCATCTCCAGTGAGATTTTAGCAGCTTGCACCCCATAGATTCCCAGTTTCTCTATTACAGAGAGGGGCATGAGGTTTATTCCTGAACCAAGGTCACACAGAGCCTTAAAGATCATGGTGCCTATGGTACAGGGTATTATGAACTTTCCAGGATCCTGTCTCTTCTGAGGCAATGTCAGTTGATCCAGATCACTTAGTTCATTGATGAACAAGGGAGGTTCAACTTCCCAAGTATCAATGCCAAATAATTTGGCATTTAGCTTCATGATTGCACCAAGAAACTTGGCAGTTTGCTCTTCAGTAACATCCTCATTCTCTTCAGAAGAGGAATACTCATCAGAGCTCATGAAGGGCATAAGGAGGTTCAATGGAATCTCTATGGTCTCTAGATGATCCTCAGATTCCTTTGGTTCCTCAGAGGGAAGCTCCTTATTGATCACTAGACGTCCCAGGAGGTCTTCCTCCTTGGGATTCACGTCCTCTCCTCTCCTCACAGGTTCGGCCATGGCGCTTATGTCAATGGCCTTGCACTCTCCTTTTGGATTTTCTTCTGTATTGCGTAGGAGAGTACTATGAGGGATTTCAGTGATCCTTTTACTCAGCTGGCCCACTTGTGCTTCCAGATTTCTAATGGAAGACCTTGTTTCATTCATGAAACTTACAGTGGCTTTAGATAGATCAGAGACTAGATTTGCTAAATTAGAAGCATTTTGTTCAGAGTTCTCTGTCTGTTGCTGAGTGGATGATGGAAAAGGTTTATTATTGTTAAACCTGTTTCTTCCACCATTATTAAAGCCTTGTTGCGGCTTTTGATCCTTCCATGAGAAATTTGGATGATTTCTCCATGATGAGTTATAGGTGTTTCCATAAGGTTCACCTAAGTAATTCACCTCTGCTATTGCAGGGTTCTCAGGATCATAAGCTTCTTCTTCAGAAGCTTTCTTTTAATTTTTTCGAAAATTATTGTGAAAAGTAAGAATAAGGATTTCAAAATCTTCAATATGAATTCCAGGAATCTTGTCATGTTAGTCTTAAAGCTCCAATCAAAGGGTCAGGCATGGCTTAATAGCCAGCCAAGCTTTAATAAAAATATGAGTGTAATTCAGACATGACAAGCCTGACATACCCTATCCAGAAGGATTGGGCATGACTCCACTGAAGTGATTAGCCAATCCCAAAGCAGTTTGGGTATGGCTTTACAGCCAGATAGGCTTCAACATGCTTCATGAAACACCAGAATTCATTCTTAAAAATTTTGAAGCCATAGAATAATTTATTTTTGAAAACATTATTTTTAGTAAAATTTTTTTTTTTTCCGAAAACAAGTGAGGAAGTTTTGAAAGATTTTTGAAAAATTTTTGAAAATAAAACAAAAAGAAAATTACCTAATCTGAGCAACAAGATGAACCGTCAGTTGTCCATACTCGAACAATCCCCGGCAACGGCGCCAAAAACTTGGTGCACGAAATTGTGATCTCCAGGCTCGAACAAATCCTGTTAATGGCTCCAAAGCTTGGTGCTCTGATCTTAATTCATAATTGTCACAACTTCGATACAACTAACCAGCAAGTGCACTGGGTCGTCCAAGTAATACCTTACGTGAGTAAGGGTCGAATCCCCTCACGTGCAGAGATTATTTGTGGAGTTGAACGCCAGTTTCTGTGCTAGTTTGGGCGTTCAACTCTGGTTTTGGATCCTTTTCTGGCGCTGGACGCCAGATTTGGGTAGAAAGCTGGCGTTGAACGCCAGTTTACGTCATCAATTCTTGGCCAAAGTATAGACTATTATATATTGCTGGAAAGCCCTGGATGTCTACTTTCCAACACAATTGGAAGCGCGCCATTTCGAGTTCTGTAGCTCCAAAAAATCCACTTTGAGTGCAGGGCGGTCAGAATCCAACAGCATCAGCAGTCCTTTTTCAACCTCTGAATCTGATTTCTGCTCAAGTCCCTCAATTTCAGCCAGAAAATACCTGAAATCACAGAAAAACACACAAACTCATAGTAAAGTCCAGAAATGTGAATTTAACACAAAATCTATTAAAAACATCCCTAAAAGTAACTAGATCCTACTAAAAACATACTAAAAACAATGTCAAAAAGCGTATAAATTATCCGCTCATCAGATGCCACAGAGGTTTATCATGGAATTGGAGTTGTTTGATGTTTGGGGGATTGATTTCATGGGACCATTCCCATCCTCATATTCAAACAACTCTTTATTGGTGGCAGTGGATTTTGTGTCAAAGTGGGTGGAGGTCATAGCTACATCAACCAATGACAACAAAGTAGTGATTAACTTTTTGAGGAAGAATATATTCAGTAGATATGGGGTTCCAAGAGCTCTCATAAGTGATGGAGGGACTCACTTTTGCAATAAGCAACTTGAGACAATCCTCCTTAAATATGGTGTGAAGCACAAAGTGGCAACCCGATACCATCCACAGACCAATAGTCAAGCTGAAATCTCAAACAGAGAGCTCAAGAGGATCCTTGAAAAAACTGTTGGAAGCTCAAGAAAGGATTGGTCTAAGAAGCTGGATGATACATTATGGGCCTATAGGATAGCTTTCAAGACACCTATTGGCATGTCTCCATACCAATAGGTGTTTGGAAAAGCTTGTCACCTACCAGTAGAGCTTGAACATAGAGCATTTTGGGATCTAAAGATGTTGAACTTTGATGATCAAGCTTTGGGGAAAGAAGGCTAATGCAACTCAATGAGTTGGAAGAATTCAAAAATTAAGTCTATGAGAATGCTAAGATTTACAAAGAAAACACAAAAAATGGCATGATCAAAAGATAGCAAGGAGAGAGTTCACGGAAGGTCAGAAAGTGCTGCTATACAATTCAAGGCTCAAGTTCTTCCTAGGAAAACTTAAGTCTCGATGGTTTGGACCCTTCACCATCCTCAAGGTGTCTCCCTATGGTCATGTAGAGCTCATGGAGGACAAGACACAGAGAACTTTCACTATCAATAGCCACAGACTCAAGCACTACTTGGGCAACTCATTGGATGTGCAGAGAGTGAGCTACAACCTCAACTAAAGAAAGAGAAACGTCAAGCTAGTGACGTTAAAGAAGCGCTGGTTGGGAGGCACCCCAACACTCATATCCTTTCATGCTTTTGTGCTTTCTAAAAGTAGTTATTATGAAGTTAGGTAGTTTTAGTTTCAGTATATTTAGTAGATAATTCTTTGGTTTATTTTCTTTTGTTTACTGGAAGTGCAAGGTTACATAATTAACTAGTTGAGGTTGGTTGAATGGGCTAAGAAACTAACTAAATAGCTAAGTTTGGTGTGGCCACTGACCCACTTAATTTAGGCTTATAACTTATTGATTAAATTAACTTTGAAAGTAAGCCCAAAAATTAAGTTTGGTGTGGCCACCACCATAAGAAATTCACACAGCAAGCCTAAACATGGTGTATGTTTGAAAGCATCTATTGAATTGGTGGGAGCATAAATATGTACTTTATTACATACGTATGGATTGGAAGTGAAAAAGTGTGAATAGAATTATTCCAATCATAATGTATATAATAAAGTCCAATGATGAAACCAATTCACCATATGCAATGGATTTAATTTTGGTGTCCCAAGGGACACTCATGAATTATGTATTAATTGGGAGAATGTGAAGCAATTTCTTTCTCATTACTGATGAAGTTTTCAGATTTAATTTTTAAGAAAAGGGTGGGGCCCACATGATTGATGGCTCATCAAGCAAGGAGTCAAACTGTACTTGCACTTGGAACTCAACATCTGAAGAAAGCAAAAAGGCAAGGATTGGCGCCTCTCCCCACGCTAGGCGCCACTCCCAAGTGGGAAAACATTCAATTGCTTTTTACTTCCCACCCACTTTCCAGATTTCCTTCCTCATCCCTATAAAAGCCACTCACTTTCCCACTTTCCCCACACTTCAAAACATAACCTCACTTCCGAAAAAAAAAAACTCTGCACTCCCTTCTTTGCTATTCTCTTCTACTTGATTAGGGACAATCAAGTCCTAAGTTTGGTGTTATGGAGCAAACCCTTGCTTTGCTCTCCTTCTTTACTTCTTTCTTTAATTCTTTCTTTAACCTTTCAAACCCATTTTTTTTCCATTCAACTTCTCACTGCAATGGCACCACCAAGAGTCTCCTCATCAAAGAAGAGAAAGACCAAGGAACCAACCTCCAGATCCTCAAGCTTCAATGAATACAAGTTTCTCTCATCATTCAACCAAAACCAATTTTATGGTTGAGTGAGTGAGAGGCAACTCATTCCAGAGGTGGGCTTCCAACTTGGAAGGAATGAGCATCTAGAGATCAATAGAGAGATCAACAACAGAGGATGGGCACTCTTGTGCAATCCACCAAGGAAGGTGGTGGAAAGCTTGGTCAGAGAGTTTTATGCTAATACAGTGCCACAACCTGGGCAACTTTATGGCTATCTGAGTTATGTTAGGGGGAAAGCTATTGACTATAGCCCCTCTAGCATAGAAAGGAAGCTAATGGTGAAACCAACTAGTTCTACTAGGAGCTATGAAGAGAGAATGAAACTACCAGACCCAAGATTTAAGGAGATCCTCAACAAAATATGTGTCATCAATGTGTAGTGGATAAACGACAAAGATGGGAGGCCTAATCAACTAAGGAGAAGGAATTCGAGCCCCCAAGCTAGAGGGTGGCTGAATTTGGTGAGAAGGTCTCTCAACCTAACATCCAACACTTCAGAGGTGATATTGGAAAGGGTTGTGCTCATATATAGCATAATGAAGGAATAAAATGTCAATGTTGGGGAGATGATTGCCAACAACATCAATAAGGTGCTGAAAAGCACCAAGGATAACACAAGGTTGGCCTTCCCAAGCATCATTCAAAGGCTATGTGATGAAGCAGGGGTCGAGAAGATCATTGATGAAGTGTTAGTGGACCAAGAGAAGCCTATAACTGCCAAGAAGATGGCCAAAGTGGTGGCCATTAACCCAGCACAACAAAGGGTAAGAGGGCACAGAGCTCATGTTCATGAGCCACAAGGTCCACCACACCAAAATGAAGAAGCTGAAGATCAACCACACTACCTACCACTCCCACCACCACCATATCCACAATTCCCTGAAGGCTTCAATTGGGAGCAAATGCAAGGAGACATTCACCAGATGAGGGGAGATATACACCACTTGAGAGAAGATGTCAACCAACTCAAGGAGTAACAACAACAATGGGATCAAGTGCAAGAGAGCATACAACAACTCCAAGGAAGCATGGAGTACATGAAAGAGCAACAAAGCCAGTTCAACTGGGGAGAAATGAAAAGCTGTCTCTACACAGTGATGGAGCAATAGCAAATCCAGCAAGGGAATCTTGCCGAGTTCAGAGCCCTTTTTGAAGCCAGAACCATAGCAAGAAGGCAATATGACTGCTATGCACAAGCAAAGCTGAACCACTTGTGCAATGCAGTAGCCGATATGAATCCCAAATATCCACCATACATGCAAAAGATGGAAGAACTCTGTGCAAGGCAGGAAGAGATAGTAGACAAACATATAGAGGCTGAGAGGACCTACATGAGAAGGCTGAAATTTTGGAAGCCTAAGGACACCAAGGCATAAGAAGGATCCTCAAAGAAAAATGGTGATGACTCCTCCTCCAAGAAGAAAGACAAAGGAAAAGGGCCAATGAATTGAAGCTGCTCTAAGAATCAAAGGTTGTTGAGTCCCATGGTTGATAATCTCATGTTTCCTGAATTTCTGTTAGTAGTTGATAGTAGTTGCAGTAGTTGTTGTTTTAATTTCCTTATGCTTAAAGTGTTTTCTGAGTCCTTCATGCTTTCATTTAAAGAAAGAAAATGCAATGTTGTTTAAGTCTCATGATCATCAAATAAAATAATAGTTTGTTTCCATAAGAGTCTATGGTGAGTTGTGCAAAAACAAGAGTAAAAAAGACTAAGACCAAGTGAGACTATTCAAAACTAAGAGAGAAAGACTTAAGTATGAGACCTTGAATGAACTTGAAAGAAAATAAGCTATGATGAGCAACTAAACTTAAGGGATATGACAAGTAGAGGCCAAGGATTCCCTTTGAATATTGATGAGTATTTTGGTGGAAAAATGAATTTCTCCCAAAACACACAAATCTAACCGGCAAGTGCACCGGGTCACATCAAGTAATAATAACTCACGGGAGTGAGGTCGATCCCACAGGGATTGATGGATCAAGCAATTTTAGTGGGTGATTAGTTAAGTCAAGCTGACATTTAGTGAATTGTGTGAAATTGTAGCCAACAGAAAGTAAATGACAATGAATTTAAAGTTGCAGAATGTAAATTGGCAAGTAACTTAAAGAGCAAGAAATTAAAATTGCAAGAATCTTAAATGACAAGAAATATAAATTGCATTAAATGTAAAGGGAATTGGGAATTGAATTTGCAGAAATTAAACAAGGAAAAGTTAAATTGCAACAAGCACAGAAGTAAAAGATGGATTTGATTGATTCGGAACCAAAACAGAAATGTAAATAAACATGAAAAGCAATAAACAGAGAATGTAAAATTGGAATTAAGATCTCAGGACCCAAGAGACTAGATAGCCAAGTCTAGATCTCAATGCCTTCCTAGATCCAACAAGAACAATTGCAAAAGAAATGTAAATTGCAGAGAAAGTAGATGAAGAGCAATTAACAGAAATTTCGATTCAATTAAGCAGTAAAGAAAGCAGAGAGAAATCTCAGAGGGAGAATGAAACAGAACACCTTCAATTCTCCACCCAAGACTCAAAAACAAAGAAAAGAAAATTAAAGAGAGCTCTCAAATCCTCGTGCTCCCTAATGGAGCCAGCCTCCTTACAAATATGAAGCAGATGCCTATTTATAGGCATTTTTACAAAATAAAAATGAAATTCAAAACAAATTACAATTAAAATGAAATTTCTATTCTAACTATCTCTTGTGCCTTTGAGTGGTGTCAATTGGGCCCTTGTTCTTGATGGAATTGGGTTGATAAAGGCCTTGGTTGATTGCTCTTGGAGTTTGAAGAGGAACCGAATTGAACCGGGTTGAGTTTGCAAAAGTTTGAGTAAAAGTTTGAGTAAAAGTTTGAGGCAAACTTTTACCCAAACTTTTCATATCAGCACCCATATCCAGCTGCTACCAACGTTGGGGCAAAAGTTTGGGGTCTAACTTTTGCTCCAACGTTGGCCTCCCTTATGCACATTTATGGCGCCAACTTTGTCCTCTTGTCATGTTGCCAATTTTATGCCCAATATAAACTATCATATATGGTTGGAAAGCTCTGAATGTCAGCTTTCTAACCCACTTGGAATCACTTCAATTGGACATCTACAACTCAAGTTATGATCATTTGAAGAGGGCATGGTCGCTGGCTTTGGTGTGCAGCGTTTGAGGTAAAGTTTGCCTCAAACGTTGGCAAAAACGCCAGTTCTGGAGGCTCAAACGTATTGTCCACCCCATACTATTATATATTGTTGGAAAACCCTGAATGTCTACTTTCCATTGCCGTTGGAAGCGTATCAATTGGAGCTCTACAGCTCGAGTGCTACCCTTCTAAGCTTCCACGTTTAACCTCCAGTTTAACCTTAAACTGGAGGTTAAACGTGTTCGACCTCCAGGATGCCTACTTCCATTTCCACGTTTAACCTCCAGTTTAACCTTAAACTGGAGGTTAAACGTGTTCGACCTCCAGGGCTGCCCTTCCTATATCCACGTTTAAGCTTCAGTTTAACCTTAAACTGAAGCTTAAACGTGTTT
>NC_029787.2:56885194-56893694 GCF_000816755.2 Arachis ipaensis | reverse complement strand
GATCTCAACATGGATAGAGAAGTTCACAACCATGAGAGAGCTGATGGAAACAATGCCATTCCTGAGAGGAGGGTTCTTAGTGAATACATAAACCCAACCTCTGGGAATTGTGGTAGCAGCATCCAGAAACCACCCATTCAGGCCAACAATTTCGAGCTCAAACCACAGCTAATATGACTGGTGGAGAATCATTGTTCATTTGGTGGAAGTGCTAATGAAGATCCCAACCAACATCTCACAAAATTCCTGAGAATTTGTGACACTGTGAAGTCCAATGGAGTCCAGGAAGATGCCTATAAACTGCTTTTGTTCCCATTTTCACTTAGGGACAAAACTAAGCCAATCACTAGAATCAACATCAACTTGGTGAAAGAGTTTTATGCAAATGCAGTAAGGGAGGATCCAACCAAGAAACCCACATACAAAAGCTATGTGAGAGGGGTGGAAGTTAACTTCAGTCCCAAAGCAATCATGAAAACCCTTGGCCTGAAAAACATACATTTCAGTCAAGCAAGTTATGAAGAAAGGATGATAGGAGAACCTGACTATGCAACTATTGCTGAAGACCTTTGTGCCATCAGAGCTGAATGGGTGAGAAAAACAAGAGGGGCTCCAAGAGTCTTGAGAAGGGGAGACCTAACACCTGAAGCTAAAGGGTGGTATGCAATAGTTAGGAGATCCATCCTACCCACTGCAAACTCTTCAGAAATAGTCCCTAAAAGAGCCATCTTGCTACATTGCATTATGGTGGGAGGGGAGATCAAAGTTCATAAACTCATTGCTGAACAGATACAAGAGTTTAGTGAGAAAAGTGACCCTGAATCCTGGCTCCACTTTCCTAGCACTATCATTAGACTATGCATCGATGCCCAAGTACCACTTGAGGATGAAAGACCTAATTGGCTATATCCTGGATTGGCCATAACTGCATACAGAATGACTCTTGGCCCAACTCCTCCAAGACATACAAGAAGAAGAAATGAAGAAGGGCAACAAGTGGAAGCCGAGCAAGAAGCAGAACAAGAAAGACAGGAAGGAGAAGACAGAGAAGAAGAGCAAGAAGAGCAAGCAATTCCAGAAAGAAGACAACAAATTCCCAGAGACCCCATGGATATGAGCAGAATGCAGGAAATCATGGAAGGAATGTCTCAACAATACATGAGGTCTCAGGAGAGACAAGAGGACTTTCACCTAAAAATGATGGATATTGGATTGGGGTTTGGATGGATATTGTGACATGTAATCCTACCAAATTGTGGTTCATGAAACTGTGTGGTATAATCAGTGATCGAGCATCATCTCTTCTTATGAACATTTAAACTAAGGGATTGGGAATTTGTTTGTTTTTATAGAGAATTGGTGAGCCAAGGGATTGGTATCCAATCATATAAGATTGCCAAGCAAAATTTAATGAACGCATTGCTTGAGGAAGAGATAAACGTGTTTTGATTCGGAGATCTCAATATATCCTTTAACCCAATGAATCCCCCAATTCTGATTTCCATCTTCTCTTTACATTCTGCAACTCAATTCATGCAATCACCCCCATTCCCTTTTAATTTCAGCAATTTAGTTTCTGCTCTTTAATTCATGCAATTTAAGATTCCGCATTTTCAATTTCTTGTCATTTACTTTTCCCGCCAATTTTACATTCCGCAATTCTCATCTCAATCTTGATTCCGCTCAACTAGAACACACTTCTAATCCGAATTGCTCACTCAACCAATCCTTGTGGGATTCGACCTCACTCTATTGTGAGTTTTTACTTGACGATAACCGGTGCACTTGCCGGAAGGAATTTTGCCGATCGTGCAATTTCCTAAATCGTAGCATAACTAGTTTATGCGCATCATCCACCATGCAGTGCCATATATGCTTGGAAAGCTCTTGATTCCTACTTTCCAATTCTTCTTGAATCACCTCATTTGGAGCTCTGTAGCTTAAGTTATTCTTGTTGGAAGTATACCCCTTCAAGCTGTTGTGGTGTGTGGCGCCAACGTTAGCCCAAAAGTTAGAGGCTAACGTTGGCGCAAACTTTTTGCTCCCAGGGTGTGTTTTCATGCGCCAACGTTAGCCAAAAAGTTAGGGGCTAACGTTGGCGCAAACTTTTGGTGCCCAGGGTGTTGATTTTCATGCCAACGTTAGCCAAAAAGTTAGGGGCTAACGTTGGCTCAAACTTTTCACCCAAAAGTTTGCCCAAAAGTTTGAGGCAAACTTTTGGTCAAACTTTTTGCTCCCTAGTTCATTTTCAATGATTCCAAAAGTTTGAGCTAAAGTTTGAGGTAAACTTTTGCTCAAACTTTTTGTCCTCTCTTACTCCTAGCCATTCCTTCTTGCTTCAACCTTTCTCCAAGCTTTCTTCACCTATCATTAATCAACCAAACACATCAAAGCTATGCTCAAAATCATGAGATATTCATTCTTTCATAATATGCAACAAATATAGCATAAAACCTCATGAAATTGCATTAATTCATACATGGTTGATTTAATCAAAGGAAGCATGAAAATCTACCCAATTGGCTTGCTTATGGCTCAAGAAAGTGCATAAAACCTATTGAAACCAAAGGAAAAAGCATAGAAAAATATGACATGGTGACATGTCATCAAATATCCATAAAACCAAGACTCTGAGCATCAACTACTAGGACCGACGGAAACACCAAATAGCTAAGAAGAGTTAGAGATCCTAGTAGATGCTTGTGGTGAAGATGTGTCAAGAAGAGAGACCTGGGCAAGTAAATTCTTAGGGGTGTTTCAACACCTAGTACTCTAAAACCAACTGATTTGGGAGTGCTAATTGAAAGCCTAACTAAAGGGTCGTCTTGAGACAAAACATTTAGAGTCGTGGTCAATGAAAAAAGAGAAGTAAAAAGGAAAGAACAATCAAAGAAAAAGAAACAATTCTTGCTACTTCAAGGCGACAATCAATAGAAAGGGGTCCTAAGGCAAATACTTGGAAGAATCCTCAAGAGTCTAGGAGTCCATTATGATATTAAATCAATAAGATTCATGCATGAGTTAACACTTAGCCCTATCTTTGGTAATGAATGCATCTCTCTAAGGTCAAGTCTCAATCCAATTAAGAATGACTCACATTGATTTGCTTGGGACAAGCAAAGCTTAAGTTTGGTGTTGTGATGACTTGCATCATTTACCCTTTTTTCTTATCTAAAAAAGACCATAAAAGAGCATAATCTCATTAAATTATTGCAATTCATGAACTAATTGATGAATATTATGGTACATTACTTTGAAATGGATTTGTGCTGAATTTCAGGTAAAAAGAGCAACAAAAAGGAGAAGAAAACAACAAATAAGGCTGGGCGTGTGGAGTCGGGCGTGCCACTTGGAACAAACGCCATGAAAGTATATGGGCGTGGCACGCTAGTTACATTTTCCAGAGCGCAAAGTTGAAGGCCACAAAGGGGGCGTGGCATGCCAGGCTGGGCGTGGCACACCAAATCCATTGTACATCATGGGGCATGCCACTTGAGCTCTGGGCGTGGCACGCCAAACAAGGAAACAAGCAAACACAAGGGGCGTGGCACGCCAGACCCTGGACATGCCACGCTAGTTCAACTTTCCAGAGAAGAAGTTTAACTTTCCAGAGAAGAAAATGAAGCACAAATTGGGCATGGCACACCAAACCCTGGGCATGCCACGCCATTTCAACTTTCTAGAGAGGAGAAGAAGAAAAAAAAGGCTTGGGCGTGCCACTTGGGATCGAAGGTGTGGCACGCCAGGCTAACCAAGCATTAAAGAGACCTTGGGCGTGCCATTTGGGCTCAAAGGCGTGGCACGCCAGGGAATGAGGCTCAAAGAGCGTGCCACTTGATGAGCTGGGCGTGGCGTGCCAAGCCAAATTTAGTGGCTAGGCTTGGCACGCCACTCAAGTGCCAGCCACACGCCAAGCCTGGAGAAGTCACATTTTTGGAGTTTTTCTTTCCCTCCAGCTGTAATTTTCTTTTCTCTTTTGTATTTTTTTAATTCCAGTGCTAGGAGTAGTATAAATAACCCCTGAAAGTACTAAGACGTTGAGTAGTAGTTTCGTTGGAAGTATAGTTAGATTTACTTTTCACATCATCTCTTCCATCTCTTGTACTTTTCTCTTAAGCTATGAGTAGCTAATTTCCCTCTCATTGGGAGAGAGAGCTCTGTTGTACTTGATGGTTTATATTAATGATAGTGAATTTCTTCTTTTCTTCATCTTTTCTTTAATTTTCTAGAATGAATTTCGTTTTAATGTTAGTGTTTAATCATCTTGGGAAAGAGTTTGAATGCAAAATGGGTTTCATGGGAATCTTGGAAAAGGAAACATGAAACCATGCTTGAAATCCCTTCTCACAATTGAGTAGATCTGGGTTTTGGTGATTAGATATGGTGACATATAATCCACCCACTATTTGGATCTATGAGGATGTGTGGTATAATCAGGGACCAAGCATATCTATCTTCATGAGCAATTAGACCAAGGAATTGGCTGATTATCAAGATTTGAGAGATTGAATCACCAGGGGATTGGGGTTTAATCAATCATGATTGCCAAGAGGTCAATGAGTTGCATGATTGAAGATGAGATGAGCTGGATTTAATCCAAAGAGAACAACATCTCCTGATCTCAATGAATTTTCCTATTCTTATCTTCCATATTCTTTATAGCTTTCTTTACATTCCGTTATTCCCCATTCCCATTTACAATTAAGACATTTATGTTTCTGCACTTTACATTCTTGCCATTTACCTTTCTGCACTTTATTGTTTTTCTTTACTTTTGAGCCATTTACACTTCTGCTCATTTAAATTTCTACAAGCACAATCTATATTGCTCAGCTTGACTAATTCACCCATTGATTAAAATTGCTCAAATCTACCAATCTCTGTGGATTCGACCCCACTCCTAGTGGGTTATTACTTGACGATATTTTTGGTGCGCTTGCCAAAAGAACGGATTCATTATTTTATATGGGGAGTGAATTTCGGCCATCACATACATTGAATAAGTGTTGATTGTTAGATGAAAAATAAATCTTAGAAAGTATGATTAGAAAAGAAATGAGTGAATTGACCCTATATACTTGAGTGATTAGAGCAGATACACATCCGGTGAGGGTTTGATTACTCGATTACATGTTTTCACCTATGCTTAATTCCTTTCTTGCAAGTTTTTAATTCTTTTCAATAACTCTAATCAATTATGGATTTGACTTGGTTAAGATTGCTTTAGCCCTTATGTTCATATATTCTTTCTTGGAAATTGAATTATTTTGACTAAGTAGTTGCATTCATGTAGATAAATTGCATGTAGGTAGTTTACTTGCATTGAATAAATATAATACCCCTTGTTTCCTTCTTGAGTATAGCATGAGGACATGCTATTGTTTAAGTGTGGGGATGTAATGAATCTATATTTTATGATATCTATTTGGGTGGATTTCATCAACTTTTCTTGCACTTATCCATTGAAATAGCATAGTTTCATGATTTCTTCCTAAATTGTGCTTAAAAGTGAAAACATGCTTTTTAGGCCTTTTAATTGCTAAATTTTATTCACTTTAATCCCATTTGATGCCTTGATGCGTTTGCTAAGTAATTTCAGGTTTCCAAGGCAAGTATGGGTTGAAGAAGTGAGAAAAAGAGCATGCAAAAGGGAAGAAACCATGAAGAAATGGAGTTTGGAAGTTTAGCGATCCGTGCGTGCACACAAGCACTGCGTGCGCGCGCACAAGAGCGAGCTCGGCGACGCGTACGCGTGACTCACGTGTACGCCTGACCCGAGTCACGTGAGCTCATTAATGCAAATCGCTGGGGGCAAATTCTGGGCCTCCAAAACCCAACCGAACTCATTTCTGAAGCTATTTCAACCCCAATTCAAGTGGAAGTAAGGGGGGAGCAATTAGGTTTAGATTTTATCATGTTTTAGAGTAGTTTTCTAGAGAGAGAAGCTCCCCCTTCTCTCTAAAATTAGGGTTTTTAGTTTACTTTCTCTTTAATTTCGGCATTTAATTTTTGTTTTAATGTAGTTTTATTTATGTTTCTTGCTCTCTTATCTTAACCATCTTCATTTCTTTTTTATTAATTTTTCAATTTTGCCACTTTTGTATTTATGAACACTCTTGTTACTTTTAATTTCCTTTAATGCAATTTTAATGTTTTATGTTTCTTTAATGTTTATTTGAGTTGTTATTATCATTTTATTGCAATTGATAGTTATAGAATTTATTTTTATTACAATTTATGATATTTTTTCTTTTATGCATGTTAGGTGTTTGATAAAATGTCTCTTCTAGTTTTTGTATAGTTTTTCACACTCTTGCCTTGGAATTGGATAATTAGGTAACCTTGAATCATAGATGTCCATTCGATATTGTGATTAGGATTGTTTGTTAGTTTAGTCTCCATTAACGCTAGTCTTTCACTAAGTTAATTAGTTAGTTGATTAGGACTTGTGGATTGAGATCAATTATGCCCTTTTGACTTATTCTTGATGTTAGAATAAACTAATTTGGATTAATTCTTGGCAATTATCATGTTTGTGGTCTATGATTATGATAGGAATCCTCAATTCCCCAATCCTTGCCAAGAGTCCTTTTTGCCTATTGAATTCCCATTTTTGATTTACTTGCTTTGAGTTTAATTCTCTTGCATGCATACTCACTTCCTTGCATTTTAATTTCTTGCCAACTGCTTATTTCATCCAAAACTCCCAATTCCTTCATAGCCAATAATAAGAAATTTAATTGCAATTCCTAGGGAGAACGACGCGGAATTTAAAACTCCCGGTTATTTTAGTTTGAATTGTGACATCTTTGATTTAAACTTTGATTGAGAGTTAATTATTGGTCTAGACTATACTTGCAACGAGATTCTATTTTTGTGAAATTCTAGATCAACATAAATTCTCACATCACTTCTCCTCCTCTTCTTCGGTCTCATACTCGTTACTGGTATTGCTGATGTGGGTATGAAGTGAAGGGGTATGGTTTTTGTTTTGGTTTTGGTTGTGGTTGTTGTGGTGGTTGAAAGGGGGAAACAACATACCCGTTGCACAACAAATTTTTGTATTTTTGTAACAAATATTTATGTATATAGTAGTTAAGAATTTCTATATATTTTTTATTTGGGTAAAACACTTATATAAACCAAACCAATACCAATATTACATAAATCACCCAAATCAAATAGCGTTACATGAATGTCTCAAACTATAATTCTATATAAATCGAATTTAACCAATTCGATTTATACTTCAAACAATGTTCCTATGTAATTCGAATCAATGTGTTTCAATTTACTACTGTATTGTATAATTCGAATTAATTTAATTTGATTTATATAGAAGTATGGTTTGAGACATTCTTGTAACATTATTTGATTTGGGTAATTTATGTAATATTGATATTGGTTTGGTTTATATAAGTGTTTTATCCTTTTTATTTTGTTTTGTAATTATTCTACGTTTTGTTTCACCATTTTCTTTTTGTTACTAAAATTGTTTTATTCTTTTTTAAATTTTAAAGACAAAATTTTTGATAACAAATCTTTAGAAAAAATACGTAAATTTCTAAATAAAAGCATATAAATTTATGAATGAAAATACAAAAACTTTGTGTTTATTTTCATCTTTGACAATAAACACAAATATATTGCAATTGATTTTTAAACACTCAGCTGTATTGTTGAGTTTTATAATTGTAAGCCAAATTGATTACTGTGTCATCTAGTTAATAGAATGTTTATATATATGTTTAAGAGTTAGTTCATATGACGCTAAAGTCTTGAACTCAATTTTGTCGCTTAAAAAAGGTCTCTAACCTTTGGTCGCACGGATATTTTCGTTCTTGACCATTGAAAAATACTTTTAAGTCTCTGATTTTCACAAAATTTGGACAGATCAGTCCCTCCGTCCAAATACCTCCGTCAGGGACTGATCCGTCCAAATTTTGTGAAGGTCAAAGACTTAAAAATATTTTTCAATTGTTAGACACGAAAATGTCCACGAAACAAAAGGTCAGGACCTATTTATCGTTTTCTCAAAATTTAATTTGTCTCACACTTTCTTTAACTGTAAATTCCTTTCTTTAACTGTAAATTTAATTTTTCTCAAAATAACTGCAACTCTGCAACACCTAAATATTTTATGCATTAAATTGGTGGCAAAAAAATAAATTGATTCATAGTTATTATTGAGTAAAAGTTTAGTGAACAAACTGATTCTTTTGATTCTTATCAGTATAAAGTAGTCGATAAAAATGAGATTTTCGTAATAACATGAAATAACTGCATTTTTTTGTTTGTATCATTCAGCAGCATATATTTCCAATAGAATAACTAGTGCACCTAGGGATCGGAAAAGGCAATTTTTTTTAATGTAGTTAATGATCCAAGACGTGACGTAATATATAAACATTTTATGTTTTTTAATGATCAAAAACCTATTTATGATAAGGATGATGGTATTTTTTTTTTTTATTAAACGCAAGGAGGTGTAGGGTTAAAA
>NC_029787.2:56864750-56885169 GCF_000816755.2 Arachis ipaensis | reverse complement strand
AAATCACCCCATATTATTCTGATAAAACCCTGAAAAAAGCTAATATTTTTTAGTTTCATACAAAAAC
This sequence comes from Arachis ipaensis, assembly GCF_000816755.2. NCBI lineage: Eukaryota > Viridiplantae > Streptophyta > Magnoliopsida > Fabales > Fabaceae > Arachis > Arachis ipaensis. The sequence continues at coordinate 56,885,102 of NC_029787.2, read as the reverse complement.
CTACCAAATATATATATAAATTGAAGAACCTACCTGGAGGAATTGTCATGGTCACAGATTTTTTGAAAAGAAATCATTATTACTTTGGCAAAGGAGAAAATATAGTACAGAATAAGTTATTGGCTGTCATAGTTTGAGAAGCAAAAAACTAGCAAAGGGACAAATTATCATCGCCAAATGTCTCTCTTAGAATTAATCCTTCTGCGTATTAGTGCCATTTATCGGGAAAAAACAATGAGTAGAAGAGGAAGAATTTTAATTTAGTGGGGTTTTAACGTACGAGGAAATCCTTATCTTTAGAAAAATATTCATTTTCTTTTCACACATAACCATTCTTAGATTTATGACCATACTTTTATAAAGTACAATAAAATTTCTGAACTTTTTATTCAGTAATAATAAGAGTGCCTTACGTCCTTACCTTGCGAAGAATTAGAGTAAATACCCAATTCTGTATTTGTTTTTTTTTTACAGAAAAAAAGGTGGTTTTTGTCTTAGATAATAACAAAAATTCGTTAAATAATAACAAAAATTATTGATGTCAGGGCATTTCGGCTAGTTTTATTGACCTTTTCTTTACTATTTTAGGGTAGTTTCATGCATTTTCTTAGGAAATAAGCAAGTTTTGGGTAGAATTTTACTTACATCTTGATTGAAACAAACATTGCGAATTTTATATGATTTCATGAGAATTATGCATGAATTTAATGATAAATTGGATGATGCATAACTCATAACTTGGATTAGAACTTTGATGCACTTTATTTGCTTGATTTCAGGACAAAGGAAGCAAGAAAAAGTCACGTTAGTAGCCACGTTAGTCTAACTAATGTGACCACTAACGTGGAATGGGAGCTAGCTTGCAACGTTAATGAGAAAAGTGATCGCCAATAACGTCTTCGAAGCCATCATAGCCTACGTTAATTACCACGTTAACTACATTAACGTGGTAGTTAACGTGAAGGAAAAGGAAGCTCCAAGCGTTAGTGGTAAAAATGAGTACCACTAACGCTCCAAAAGGGCAATTGGCCACGTTAAGAGTCACGTTAACTCAGTTAACGTGAACTCTAACGTGGAAGAGGAAAGATAATGCCAACGTTAGTGACACTCACCTTTGTCACTAACGTTGGAGATGGCAATCAACACCACGTTAGTGGTCACGTTAATGTAATTAACGTGAGGCACTAACGTGGGAAAGGGGCGTTTTGGAGCGTTAGTGAAAAAGGTAGGTGTCACTAACGCTCTCGAAGATTTGGCAAGCCTACGTTAAAGGTCACTGATAAACCCATATTTTATGATATATTCTGTGCCTAATTTGAGTGATTTATTCAATCCTTCACCCACTTATTCATATTAATTGCATGGTTTTACTTTCCCTTCCTTATTATGTGATGTATGTGAAAAACATGCTTCCTATGCTTTAAAAGTAATTATTTTAATTTCCCTTTATTACCATTCGATGCCGTGATTCGTGTGTTGAGTAATTTCAGATCTTCTAAGGCAGGAATGACTTAAATGATGGAAAGGAAACATACAAAATTGGAAGGAAAGCATAAAATGGAGACTTTGAAGAAACAGGCAGCGACGCGATCGCATGGACGACGCGGCCACATGCCAGCGCGAATTAACAGCGATGCGACCGCGTGCTTGACGCGATCGCGCGCCTTAAGTGAAACGCATATGATGCGACCGCGCGACAAGGAAAACTCCAATTGGCACAACCGCGTGACCCACGCGGCCGCGTGACAGAGGCCACACACCATAAATTACAGAAAACGCTCCCAGCGATTTCTGAAGCCCTTTTTGGCCCAAATCCAAGTCCAGAAGGCACAGATCAGAGGTTATGAAGTGGGAGAATGCATCCATTCAGGGAGAGTCTCCAATTAGTTAGTATTCATGATTTTGATGCAGTTTTGAGGGAGAGGCTCTCTCCTCTCTCTTTTAGGATTTAGATTTAGGATTTTATTCGCTTTCAGGATGATCTCTTTCTATCAGGTTCAACATTCCTTTTTATTTATCTTTTCAATTTAATTTATGAATTCTTCTATATTACAGATTACTCTTTTGAATTAATGTTATTTGAGGTATTTCAGTTTACAATTGTTTCTTTTATTTATATCGCTGTTGCTTTCCATTTGAAGACATTTTTATTCTGGTAGATTTACTTTTCTCTTTTGGTCTTGGTTAAGAAATCAGTAACTCAGGAGTTATCAAACACAAATATGATTGATAATTGTTATCTTTGCTAATTGAATTGAACTTCAATAATCCCAATCTTTCCTTAGGGATTAACTAGGATTTGAGGATCTAACAAATTAGTCACTTGACTTTTCTTTACTTTAAGTAAAGACTAACTGAGTGGAATTAAGATTCAATCTTCATCATCATTGATAAGGATAACTAGGATAGGACTTCTAATTTCTCATACCTTGCCAAAAGTTTATTTTACAGTTATTTATTTACTTTACAGTCTTTTACCTATTTCAATTGCAATTTAAATTACTTGTTCCTCATCTTCACAACCCCAATTTACAATCTTCATAACCAATAATAAGAACATACTTCCCTGCAGTTCCTTGAGAAGACGACCCGGGGTTTAAATACTTCGGTTATCAATTTATTTAGGGGTTTGTTACTTGTGACAACCAAAACGTTTGTAAGAAAGGTTGATTGCTTGGTTTAGTAACTATACTTGCAACGAGAGTTTACTATAACTTCTAAACCATCAATCTTCTAGTTCTTTCAAAATGGTGCCGTTGCCGGGGAACTGCAATTGTGTGCCTTATTATTGGTTATTGTAAATATTTTTCTTTTACTTGTTTATTTGTCTTTATTTTCCCTTTTTACTTCCATTAGTTACTATGAATTCTCACCCCTCTCGCTTCGAGTTTGGTTCTAATATTGTTGAAAGGAGTGAAAGTTATAACAGGAACATGCATTAAGGTTAGAGCAATCAAAGATGGATGGAGCCAAGAGGATCTGATCAACCCTTTAGGCAACAACACCCTCCAAGATATCATGGACAAAGACCATTCTACAATGCATACCAAGCAAATAGACATGGTGGACAACCTTGTAGTTACCAACAAGTCCCACCCTGTGCTTATAGGCCATCCTCTCAACATAACTTCGAACCACCACACTCACAAGCTTCTTTTCACCATTCGCCACCATACGATCCTCATTTACCCCAATTCCAATCCAATTACTCCCAAACACAACCACTTCCCAATGTACCGCGTCCAAATCCAACACCCCGAGAATCAGAGGTTTGCCTCAAGGAAACAGTAGATCAACTTCAAACAATCTTTTATCAACTGGAGCAAGCAATAAGTCAATTATCTTCTAGACGTTCGAACATTCAAGGACCTCCCACAACTCCGTGTGGACAATCTAATGATGAGTGTAGCATGAAGGAGATACTAGAAACTCCAGTGGACAGAACAGGGCATGACTTCTTACTGGAACAAGCAGAGGAAGCTGTCATTACACAAGAAGAAGAGTTGGTTGAAGACCTAGGAGACGCTGAGCCTCCATGAGAATCCAGAGTTGTGGAGAATTCTGTCAAGGACGTTACAATTGATGCTGACACAGCCCCCAAGGCAAGTCTTTTATGAAGAACTGGACGGAATAATCCAAGAAGCAAGTTTCCTTGATGATGATGATCTCAAGTCAAGTTCTCCCAGTAGTGAACTTGCACCAACAAGTGAACTCTCTGAGATCGCATAATCTTTCCCAAGTGAATGCGAAGATGATGCGGAGGTAGATTTCTCTCAACCTTCCGTTTATGACTTAAGTGACAAGGAAGACATAGAAGGCTTTGATCAGGACATGGATGCAATTGAAGAAGTCTGCAAGGAAGTGAAGAAATTCACAGAAGAGCACAAGGGAGTAGAACTCATAGAACCACTGGAAACATCTATCCTAAGGCCATTACCACCTAATACAAGCTTCAAGTGGGTACAATCCTTAACCTTTATCTTTACTTTTCCGCTTGAATATGGTTTGCTTGAAACAGATGGTCAGCTTAGAGCTCTCTGCGACTTTAAGAGTAAGAGGGAAATGGCTCGTGCTCAGAGCTGGTGCACAAGATTCAATAAGGTTCCACGCTTCAACTTGAAGTGTGCGGATTGGCATCATGATCTATCGAATGGATCTCGAAAAACGTTTAGTCACCTTGGTGAAAATCTACTTTCTAAACCACCCGGATGGGAAAATATAGATCAAGATGAAGGCGGATTGAAAAGCAAGGTTTGGGATCCTGGAATCTATTCTGACATTCGTCACCCCGGGAGCCTGAGAATATGTTTGAAGCTGCTCAGAAGCTTCACATGCCTAGTTTGGGACCCCGGAGGCTATTGGCATTCCAAATGTTGGTGGAGATTTCTGGATGAATTTAAGCACAAGCCACCATAACAGGAAGCTCATCCAATATCCAACTTAAGGACTTTAACTAAAAGTGCTAGGTGGAAGACAACCCACCATGGTATGGTCGTTTCTTTTTCAGCTTTATTTTGTGTTATTTATTTTTATTTCCTTTTTCAATCGAACCTGAATATTATTCATTCGCATTGCATACTGCATACTTGCATACCTGCATAAATAAAAGGAGTGCGCGATGCGACCGCATCGCTCATGCGATTGCGTCAATTGCAAAAAACAACCACCCACACGTCCGCGTTGCCCATGCGGCCGCGTGATCTGGAGATCGGCGTAAATCCCCAACGTCCAGAGAGTTAGGCTAGAATCGTGCGGCCATTGTGCATTTCGCACAAAACGACCCACGCGGTCGCGTCCCTGACGCGACCGCGTCACTTGCACCACACCAATCCCACGCGATCGCGTCGCATGGATTGCACCACCACCCTAGAGGAGACAGAGAGCTGCGCTGAAACGACGCTGGAATTGTGCGTTTAGCACAATTTCCAGCGATGCGGTCGCATGCCTCACGCGACTGCATCATTCATAATTTACTCATTCCATGCGATCGCATCACTCACGCGATCGCGTCGACCCCCATTTTACCCCGGCCACGCAAACGCGTGCCCCATGCGATCGCGTGGATTCAAATTTAATAACTCTCAACCCGCAAAACCCTACCCATTCGCGCACCCCAGCCCCCTCTCCTTCCTCTCTTCTCTCCACAACCACCACCCACAACTTCCAGCCACTACCACCGCCTACCGCAAACCCCCGACGACCACCCAGAAGCCGCCGCCATGCCATCCTCCTTCCTCTTCCCCCCTCTTTCTTCTTCTTCTTTCCTCTTCTCCCTCACATTCCCTACCCGAAACCCTACCTCCGAACAGCCCGCCGTACCGCCGTACCCCCCTCAACCGCCGCATCAGCCGCCACAGCCACCACCCCCAGCCACCTCTCTGCCCCACTTTCATTCCTACGCCTTCCAGGTTCCGCTGAACGCCACCCTTCTTTCCTTTCATCATTAATTTCCTATTTTTCTATTTATGTTCATCATTAGGCTAGTTAGATATGCATGTTGTAGTGGATTCTAAGTTGTTAGGTAGCTTAGGATGTGGTTAGTGGATTTAGGCCTGTTTAATTGTGCTGTTCATGTTTCTTGTTTTCTAATTTTCGTAATTCTGCTATTGCTGTGTTGTTAATATTGTTCATATGCTGTAATTTCTTGTTCATGCTGCATTTTACACTGCTTTTCCATGTTCTTATTCCCTTTATGCAATTGCAGCTATATTTTAATTCATATGAGCTATTCTGATTGCTATTTATTTTCTGGGAACATCCAATTTTAGCCGGGATGCTGCCCAAATTTATGTAAATTGCTTTGATTTTCATTCCTGTTTTGGTTTTGGCAAACTTGCACTCTACTTTACTCAGCTTTTACCAAACCAATTAATGAATGACAAGGCAAGCTTCCTTATTCTTTTTCATTTCCTGGTTTATAAATTGCATCTTGGATGATTCAATTCCACTTTTTGCTATATTCATTTGTTCATCCTTAACTTCCTTGTTTGAACTTGAGTTATCTGTTGCTTTAATTTGTGAATTCTCGTTATTTAGGAAATGCTCATCATGCCACTTACTCTAATCCACATTTTACTAATTCACTAATTTAACTCCCTAACCTCTTTTTCATTCCTAACCTACTTACCTTTCAAAACATCTCTTCTGGTTTTTCACTATTCTCTCTAACATTCTAACCAAGGCATGACGGACGTTTTTCCTACTTAACATGAATCCTTTTACATTTTGGATTGTGAATTTTTATTCTTGGACTTTTAACTGCTATACAATCCTTAATGCACATTTACTTAACTCATTTTCATTATTCTATTGCTCCTTTGCCATTATATGCTTCTTTCGATCATTTGCCTACCTGCTTTCCTATTTTTATTATATCCTGATTTTCTGTTTTTCAGGATGTCTGATACCCAAAGAAAAGAAAAAGGAAAGGCAACAACTGGCAAACAGAAATGAGGAGAAGCCTCCATGTCCATACTGGACCTCATGCATGATGACTCCTGGCGGGAGAAACACTTTACCCCGCAGGAGAAGGCTGACCAGCTACTCCCTGCTACTGATCCCATTAAGTTTGCAAACCGCTACTGCGAGCTTAAGTATCCGGTGTTTGCAAACTCGAGGAACCTGTACCTGGAGAGGACTCTGAAGATCCCAGAAGAACTCCAGCAATACACCTCTGATCAGATCTAACAAAGAGGTTGGTTCTTCCTGGAGAAAAACCTGACTGAGGTTAATGCATCTTGGGTAAGGGAATTTTACTACAATTACTTCAAAACTTCCCTAGATGCAGTAAACCTAAGAGGGAAGCAGATTCTGGTCACTGAAGTGGCCATAGAGGATGTTCTGAAGCTTCTGCCTAAATCTGATCAGCTGGATGGTTATCAAAAAGCTGAGGAGGATATGCGCTTCATGAAGTTTGATTGGGATGCAGTCAATGCCAGGATAGCCCTTGACCCGACTGTCCTATGGGTCATGGGTCAGAATACCACCATGCCTAAGGGAATCAAGTGGGCATACTTGAACGATGAGGCTCGGCTATGGCATCAGATCCTAAGCAACTTTATTATGCCGAGTACTCACAAGACGGAGCTACCTGCCGCTATGATCACCCTCCTATGGTGTGTGATGGAGGATAAGGACCTGTACCTACCACGCTTCATTCGGTACTACATGGCTAGGGTCCACGTCCAAGGCACTCTCCCCTTCCCATATCTGATTACACAGCTAGGCCGTCGAGCTGACGTGCCTTGGGAGGATGCTGATGAGAGGCCACCTGCTGCAGAATGAAAGAAAATCATTCTTCACAGCAGGAACTTTCTGGCTTTGGGCTACAGACCTCCATTCCTCACTCCTACTGATGAGACAGCCACACCATTTGCCAGCCCCTCTTCCTCCACAGCTACCCCTGCTACCACCACTGCACCTCCACCTGCCTCAGAGCCGGTTTATCACCTAGTGCACCGCCTGTTTCGATAGCTAGACCAGATGGAACGCCGCAATCGGCGCTGATATGAGAGAGCTGAGCGTCACAGCAAGCGACGCTATGAACACCTGAAGCTAATGATACGATCTGGCGATATCCCCTCCGAGCCTGACACACCATCAGAGCCATCTGAGGAGGAGGTGGATGATCACGAGGCAGATACCCACCCCCAGAGAGAGGCCGAGCAGGCAGGCACAGAGCAGGCTACATCACAGCAGGAGGCCCCTGACAAACCCCATTTGTAGGGTTTATCTTGTATTGATTTTTGGGGATTTTATCAACTTTTACCCACATTTATTCAATGAAATAGCATGGTTTTATAACTTCTCCCTTAATTGTGCTTAAGAGTGAAAACATGCTTTTTAGGACTTAAAATAGCTAAATTTAATTCACCTTGATTCTATTAGATGCCTCGATATGTTTGTTAAGTGATTTCAGATTTAGGAGGCAAAGATTGGATTAAGGGAATGAAGAAAAAGCATGTAAAGTTTGAGAACTCATGAAGAGATGATGGAACCAAAAAGCTGTCAAGCCTGACCTCTTCGCACTTAATTGACCATAACTTGAGCTACAGAGGTCCAAATGATGCGGTTCTAGTTGGGTTGGAAAGCTAACATCCGGGGCTTCGAAACGATATAAGATTTGCCATAGTTTCATCACGCATAGGGGCGCGCACGCGCACGGTACGCGGACGCGCCGATGGTGGCACATGACCCACTTAATGCAAACGTGGCCAGCGATTTTAGAAGCCTTGTGGGCCCAATCCAACTCATTTCTAATGCTATTTGACCCGAGGTTTAAATACTTCGGTTTATAGATTTTAGGGGTTTGTACTTGTGACAAACAAATTTTTGCATGAAAGAATTATTGTTGGTTTAGAGACTATACTTCAACGAGATTTCATTTGTGAAATTCTAAACCGTCAAAAATTCATTTGTCAGCCCCGCATCAGATTCAGGCTGCAGACCTTGAGGTTCCTATTCAGTCAGCACCTCCTCTGCAGTAGGCAGATCCTCAGACCACCACCACAGAGACTCCAGCTACCCACCCTTCCAATGATGACACCCCTTCACACCCTGCTTGAGTGAGCATCAGGGACGATGCTTCATTTTTAGTGTGGGGAGGTCGCCATCTCTGGCATTTTTTTGGTGAACCACTACAGACTCTTTCATTTTATTTTGCTATTTTTCTGTATTTTTCTCTTTTATTTTTATTTTTATTTTCTCAGTACTTATTCATTGCTATTTTCATGTATTTTTACTCTATTTCTGCATTTTGTACCTTAGTTCATATTTTAGCTATTTAGTTTAGTTGCAATTCTAACTTATTAGTTATAGAAATTGTGGATTGATTAGTATAGTTTACCCTTTTTTTTAGCATAAGATAACTTTGTTTAATTTGAAAATATAAAAAGGAAGTAAACTAGAGACTTGAACATAATAGAAACAACCCACACCTTGTATATATAGCATTCTATGTTAGTTAGTTAACAACATTTCGTCAAGGAGAAACACAAACTTTAAAGCCACTCAAAATAAATTTTACATTGAGAATAATGGGAACTCTTGATTTTTACTTGCATGACATATATAACTGATATATGATTTCTGAGTTAGAGAACATACAGCCTGTGAGTTTTGAGCTTAATTATATGGTTACATTCAAACCATAATTTTTATTCCTGTGTGTTCCACCCTTCTTATTTATTCTGGTGTTATTTACTTTGTTTTAATCTATATGTCCGATTATAGAATAGAAATACATACCAAGAAAGAATTCCCCAAATGCAAAATAAAGCAATGCACATGGGACAAAATTAAAACTAATGCATGAGCATGTAACATCAAAAGTTGGAAAAATATGGAAAAATAGGTAAAGAAGATTTGCTTTACAAGTTATGTATGTTAGGTGAGATCTTAGACTAATCAAGGATGCTCAATTAGATCACTTAGCCTTATACATATACCCTTACCTTTACCTTGGCCCCATTACAACCTTAATTAAAGACCTCATGACTTTTGTATGCCTATATTCTATAATTGTTGATTGGTTAGATGAAGAACAAAGTTATAGAAAGTAAGGATAAAAAGAAGAATAGAGTGATTAACCCAATAAACACTGAGTGACCAGAGAGTAAACACAAAATCCAATGAGAGTTCAATAGCTCATTAACATATATCTATGCTTGAATTATTAATTGTCTTGCAAGTTTATAAAATATTTTTTTCCCATCTCAATTGTAAAAGTGCTTTATCATTATCTGAGGTCTGGCTATATATAAGATTCCTTGAGAAATGTGAATTAATTCAACTACATGTGAGCTTTATATACAAGTGAATAAAAATAATTAGAATTGCATGATGCATTTAGGTAGTTGTATTTAGAATAGATTGCATTGCATGAGATTCCACCACTTCAACCTTACCTTACTCTTTATCTTGGATTTAGCATGAGGACATGCTATTGTTTAAGTGTGGGGAGGTTGATAAACCCATATTTTATGATATATTCTGTGCCTAATTTGAGTGATTTATTCAATCCTTAACCCACTTATTTATATTAATTGCATGGTTTTACTTTCCCTTCCTTATTATGTGATGTATGTGAAAAACATGTTTCCTATGCTTTAAAAGTAATTATTTTAATTTCCCTTTATTACCATTCGATGCCGTGATTCATGTGTTGAGTAATTTCAGATCTTCTAAGGCAGAAATGACTTAAAGGATGGAAAGGAAACATACGAAATTGGAAGGAAAGCATAAAACGGAGTCTTTGAAGAAACAGGAAGCGACGCGATCGCATGGACGACGCGGCCGCATGCCAGCGCGAATTAACAGCGACGCGACCACATGCTTGACGCGATCGCACGCCTTAAGTGAAACGCATATGACGCAGACGCATGACTGACGTGACCGCGCGACAAGGAAAACTCCAATTGGCGCGACCGCGTGACTCACGCGGCCGCGTGACAGAGGCCACGCACCAGAAATTACAGAAAATGCTCCCAGCGATTTCTGAAGCTTTTTTTGGCCCAAATCCAGGTCCAGAAGGAACAGATCAAAGGTTATGAAGTGGGGGAATGCATCCATTCAGGGAGAGTCTCCAATTAGTTAGTATTCATGATTTAGATGCACTTTTGAGGGAGAGGCTCTCTCCTCTCTCTTTTAAGATTTAGATTTAGGATTTTATTCGCTTTCAGGATGATCTCTTTCTATCAGGTTCAACATTCCTTTTTATTTATCTTTTTAATTTAATTTATGAATTATTCTATGTTACAGATTACTCTTTTGAATTAATGTTATTTGAGGTATTTCAGTTTACAATTGTTTCCTTTATTTATATCACTGTTGCTTTCCATCTGAAGACATTTTTATTCTAGTAGATTTACTTTTCTCTTTTGGTCTTGGTTAAGAAATCAGTAACTCAGGAGTTATCAAACTCAAATATGATTGATAATTGTTATCTTTGCTAATTGAATTGAACTTCAATAATCCCAATCTTTCCTTAGGGATTAACTAGGATTTGAGAATCTAACTAATTAGTCACTTGACTTTTCTTTACTTTAAGTAAAGACTAACTAAGTGGAATTAAGATTCAATCTTCATCATCATTGATAAGGATAACTAGGATAGGACTTCTAATTTCTCATACCTTGCCAAAAGTTTATTTTACAGTTATTTATTTACTTTACAATCTTTTACCTATTTCAATTGCAATTTAAATTACTTGTTCCTCATCTTCACAACCCCAATTTACAATCTTCATAACCAATAATAAGAACATACTTCCCTGCAGTTCCTTGAGAAGACGACCTGAGGTTTAAATACTTCGGTTATCAATTTATTTAGGGGTTTATTACTTGTGACAACCAAAACGTTTGTAAGAAAGGTTGATTGCTTGGTTTAGTAACTATACTTGCAACGAGAGTTTACTATATCTTCTAAACCATCAATCTTCCAGTTCTTTCAGTCAAGTTAACTATACTAATGTGAACTCTAACGTAGGGAGAAAGGGGTACTCTAAATGTTATTGGGAAAGGTAAACCCCAATAACGTTTGCGAAGGGCCAAGAGGCAACGTTAGTGGTCACGTTAGTGCCACTAACGTTGAAGTTAACGTGGACCATTTTGGGTTAGGAACGTTAGTGAAAAAGGTGATTGTCACTAACGTTCTCGACCCCATATTTTCACTTAACGTTAACACCACTAACGCCCTAAGCTAAAGTCCATGCCTACTGCACACTTTCTCTGCAAGTGAAGCTGAGCCCACTAAAGATGATAACTGCTTCAACTCAAGATCCAAAGGCCCATATCCAAGACTTGAAGAGCCAACTAGAAGATTAGAAGAGTAGTATAAATAGGAGTAGTTTTGAACTAGAGAGCAGCTTTTGGATTGTGAGAACTACTCTCTGTATAATTTTACTTTCTCTGCAACTTCTAGTTTTACTTTCAGAATGCATTCTCCATCTTTGTTTTCCATTCCCAGAGCCATGAACAACTAAACCCCTTTCATTGGGTTAGGGAGCTCTGTTGTAATTTGATGGATCAATAATAGTTTTCATTATTCTTCTTCTTTCTTTTCTCTTGATTTTACTAGAAAGCTTTCAATCTTCATCGAATTGGGTAGTTGTCTTGGAAAAGAAGCTATTCATACTTGGATCTCTTCAGAACCTTGGAAGAAGAATGAAGAGATCATGCTAGAAATGCTTTCTTATGTTGGACCAAATTGGGGTTTGGATGGATATAGTGACATATAATCCTACCAACACTTTGAGTTGGAAATACATGTGGTATAATCAGTGACTATACTTCATCTCTTCTCATGAGCAATTGGACCAAGGAATTGACTATTGATCAAGATTTGAGAGATTGAATTACCAAGGAATTGGAATTCAATCACTTAAGATTGCCAAGGAGATCAATGAATGCATTGATTGAGGAAGAGATGAAAATGAACTTGATCCAGAGAATGCAACATCTCCTAAGCCCAATGAATCCCCATTTCTGATCTTACCCATTCTCTTTAATTTCTGTAATTTACTTTCATGCTAAATTCCCCATTCCCCATTTAAGATTCTGCAATTTACTTTCCATCATTTATATTCAGTTCTTTATTCCCATCATTTACATTTTCTGCTATTTACTTTCCGCCATTTAATTTCCTGCAACTCTCACATCAAACTCTGCTTAGCTCAACTAGAACATTCCTCTAATTAAAGTTGATTGACCAATCAATCCCTGTGGGATTCGACCTCACTCTATTGTGAATTTTTACTTGACGATAATTCGGTATACTTGCCGAGGGAAATTGTTGAGTGACAAGTTTCCGTGCATCAAGTTTATGGCGCCGTTGCCGGTGATTGATTTTGCATCAACAATGATTAAATTGGTGGATAACTAGATTGAGCATTTTTTTTCTCTTTTGTTTGATTTAATTTCATTCGAGTAATTTACTTTCAGTTTTAGTTATTTCCTTCCCTTTACCCTTTACCCGTTTGCGGTGTTATCTGCACATTTTTTACTATTTAGTTCACTGACCCACTAACTGTTTGATATATTGCATCACTCACACTAACAACATTTCTGCAGGGAATACTGTCTGCATCTATCTTTCTTGCTTGTGACTTGTGGGTTGTATGGCAGGTAGAAGAAGCAAGGCTTCAACTTCCTTTGATTCTGAACCTGAGAGGACCTTCCTTAGGTTGAGGAGGGAAGCAAGAGGAAAGAGAGTCGTTAGTGCTGAGGAAGAGGAGGAGTATTTTGAACCAAACATGGATGAGAATATGGAAAACCATCATGAAGAAGAAGCTCACAACCATGACAGAGAGGGCCTAGTACATCATGCTGGGCAAGAGAGAAGAGTTCTGGGATCTTACATCAATCCAAACCCAGGAAACTGTGGAAGTAGCATCCAAAAGCCAACCATACATGCCAACAACTTTGAACTAAAGCCACAGCTCATCACCCTTGTTCAAAACAACTGTTCATTTGGAGGAAGTGTTCAAGAAGATCCCAATCAACATCTAACCACCTTCCTGAGGATATGTGATACTGTGAAGTCTAATGGTGTTCATCCTGACACCTACAGACTGCTTCTATTCCCCTTCTCACTCAAGGATAAGGCATCTAAATGGCTGGAATCCTTCCCGAAGGAGAGTTTAACAACCTGGGAGGATGTGGTGAATAAGTTCTTGGCGAGATTCTATCCTCCTCAAAGAATCAATAGGTTGAAAGCTGATGTTCAAACTTTCAGCAACAGGATGGTGAGACTCTCTACGAAGCATGGGAGAGATTTAAAGACTTGACAAGAAGGTGCCCGCCAGATATATTCAATGAATGGGTACAGTTACACATTTTCTATGAAGGTCTTTCTTATGAATCAAAGAAGGCAGTAGACCACTCATCCGGGGGATCTCTGAACAAGAAGAAGACCATTGAAGAAGCCATAGACGTCATTGAGACTGTAGCTGAGAATGACTAATTCTATGCTTCTAAAAGAGGCAACACTAGAGGAGTGATGGAGCTGAACAACGTGGATGCACTGCTAGCTCAAAATAAGATGATCACCAAGCAGCTGGCTGACCTTACCAAGAAGATGGAGAGGAATCAAGTAGCAGTAATCACCATCTCAACAGCAGCTCAAGAAGGAGTGAATGAAGAAGTAGAGGGTGATCAGGAACAAGCCAACTACATTGGAAATCCACCTAGGTAGAACCATGACCCATACTCCAAAACCTATAATCCTGGTTGGAGGAACTACCCAAACTTTGGGTGGGAAAATCAACAAGACCAAGGCCAAGATGAGAGATGCCACAACCACAACAACAATGCAGCTCACCAACATTCCACACAGAGATCATATCAGCACCCACCTAACAACACACCTCAACATCCATACCAAAGCCAAAATGGCCCTTCTCATTCCTCCAATCTCAACTCACCATCATCAGAAGAAAGACTATCAAGGATTGAGACTCTACTTGAAGGCATATGTAAGGAAATCCAAGATAACAAAGTGTTCAAAGAGGAAGTGCGAGCCAATATCAAGAACCAGGGAGACACCATCAAGAGGCTAGAATTTCAAGTGGGATACCTCTCTGAGAAGATTCCCAAACCTACTGATAGCTTCCCAAGTGACACAGAGAAGAACCCGAGAGGTGAAGCAAAGAAGGTCAGATGGGAAGATTGCAAGATGGTCACTATAAGTGATAAGGGGAGTGAGGAAGAGCCGAACAAACCATTAGAACAACCTGGAGATACATCAGCAGAGAAACAGGAAGAGGATTACCAAGAAACCAAAATTTCACAGAAGGAGCTGCTGAGACTCTATGCACCTTTTCCCCAAAGACTCAAGGGTGGTGTAGAGAAGAGAATATACTCAAGGTTTCTTAACATGTTTGCATCTCTCCATGTAAACATACCATTCATCAAGGCCCTCCAACAAATGCCCTCATACATTAAGTATATGAAGGAGCTGCTGACCAGGAAAAGCTCACTCAAAGGAGGGCAAACAATAGTGATGAATAAGGAGTGCAGTGCTCTCATTCAACCAGAGATGCCTACAAAAAGGAAGGACCCATGGAGTTTTCACATCCCCTGTGCCATAGGAGAAACAATGTTTGATAAGGGATTCTGTTATCTGGGAGCAAGCATCAACTTAATGCCTTTATCCCTTATGAAGAAGCTGCAGATCAATGAGCTAATGCCCACAGATGTAGTCATCAGGCTGGCTGACAAAACTCAAAAACAAGCAGTAGGAGTGGTGGAAAACGTGTTAGTGAAGGTTGGGAACTACTTCCTTCCCACAGACTTTGTCATAGTAGAAATGGAAGAGAGTCACATTCACCCAATCATATTGGGAAGACCATTCCTAGCTACAGCCAGAGCGCTCATAGATATGGAGCGAGGAGAGCTAATATTGAGGATACATGACGAACAACTCGCATTCAATGTCTTCAAACCCTCACAAGAAGCAGATCAGAAAAGCAAGGAACCAAGGGGAGAGCACGACAAAGCACTGGTGGAAGAAACAAGCATTGAAGCACAAGCCGTACACCTGGGAACCCCTTTGGTTGATGAACAGGATAATCGGCAGTTGTCACAGCCTAAGGAAGATCAGGAGGAACCTAAACCACGAGAGTCATATGAGACCAGCAACAAAATTTCCTTGAAAGAAGAGGTCACAAAGAGCAGGGCAACATCAAAAAGAACAAAGAAGAAGGCACCAAGGAGGTGGAGAAACAAGAAGATCCCTGGTATGCGATATTGTTACTCAGGTTGTGAACTATTGTTCGAAATTGATTCGCTGGCGATGGCACCAAAAACGGATGCACAGAACCATGGTCTAAACATATCTTCACAACTTTGCATAACTAACCAGCAAGTGCACTGGGTCGTCCAAGTAATAAACCTTACGTGAGTAAGGGTCGATCCCACGGAGATTGTCGGCTTGAAGCAAGCTATGGTCACCTTGTAAATCTCAGTCAGGCGGATATAAAATAGTTATGGAGTTTTCGAAATTAATACTAAAATAAGGATAGAAATACTTTTGTAAATCATTGGTGAGAATTTCAGATAAGCGTATGGAGATGCATTCATTCCTCTGAACATCTGCTTTCCTGCTGTCTTCATCCAATCAGTCTTACTCCTTTCTATGGCTGGCTTTGTGTAAGGATGTCACCGGTGCCAATGGCTACTTTCAATCCTCTCGGGAAAATGGTCCAAATGCTCTGTCACAGCACGGCTAATCGTCTGGAGGCATCACCCTTGTCGTTGGTTGCATCCTATTCCTCTCTGTGAAAATGGTCCGATGCGCTGTCACTGCATGGTAAATCATCTTGGAGGTTCTCGATCATACTGGAATAGAATTTACTATCCTTTTGCGTCTGTCACTACGCCCAGCACTCGCGAGTTTGGAGTTCGTCACAGTCATTCAATCCCAGAGTCTTACTCGGAATACCACGGACAAGGTTTAGACTTTCCGGATTCTCATGAATGCCGCCATCAATCTAGCTTATACCACGAAGATTCTGATTAAGAGATCTAAGAGATACTCATTCAATCTAATGTAGAACAGAAGTGGTTGTTAGGCACGCGTTCATAGGGAATGATGATGATTGTCACATTCATCACATTCAGGCTGAAGTGCGAATGAATATCTTAGAAGCGAAATAAGATGAATTGAATAGAAAACAGTAGTACTTTGCATTAATCTTTGAGGAACAGCAGAGCTCCACACCTTAATCTATGGAGTGCAGAAACTCTACCGTGGAAAATACATAAGTAATGAAGGTCCAGGCATGGCCGAATGGCCAGCCCCCAAACGTGATCAATAGATCAAAAGATAATCCAAAGATGTCTAATACAATAGTAAACGGTCCTATTTATAATAAACTAGCTACTAGGGTTTACAGAAGTAAGTAATTGACGCATAAATCTACTTCCGGGACCCACTTGGTGTGTGCTTGGGCTGAGCTTGAAGTCTACACGTGGAGAGGTCATTCTTGGAGTTGAACGCCAGCTTTTGTGCCAGTTTGGGCGTTGAACTCCACTTTGCAACTTGTTTCTAGCGCTGGACGCCAGAATTGGGCAGAGAGCTGGTGTTGAACGCCAGTTTGCGTCATTTAAACGTGGGCAAAGTATGGACTATTATATATTTCTGGAAAGCCCTGGATGTCTACTTTCCAACTCAATTGAAAGCGCGCCATTTTGAGTTCTGAAGCTCCAGAAAATCCATTTTGAGTGCCGGAATGTCAGAATCCAACAGCATTAGCAGTCCTTCTTCAACCTCTGAATCTGATTTTTGCTCAAGTCCCTCAATTTCAGCCAGAAAATACCTGAAATCACAGAAAAACACACAAACTCATAGTAAAGTCCAGAAATATGAATTTAACATAAAAACTAATGAAAACATCCCTAAAAGTAACCAGATTCTACTAAAAACATACTAAAAACAATGCCAAAAAGCGTATAAATTATCCGCTCATCACAACACCAAACTTAAATTGTTGCTTATCCCCAAGCAACTGAAAATCAAATATGATAAAAATAAGAGAATATAATATAAATTCCAAACTATCAATGAAACATAGCTCTAATTAAATGAGCGGGACTTATAGCTTTTTGCCTCTTGAATAGTTTTGGCATCTCACTTTATCCATTGAAGTTCAGAATGATTGGCATCTATAGGAACTCAGAGTTCAGATAGTGTTATTGATTCTCCTAGTTCAGTATGATGATTCTTGAACACAACTATTTTATGAGTCTTGGCCGTGGCCCTAAGCACTTTGTTTTCCAGTATTACCACCGGATACATAAATGCCACAGACACATAATTGGGTGAACCTTTTCAGATTGTGACTCAGTTTTGCTAAAGTCCCCAATTAGAGCTGTCCAGGGTTCTTAAGCACACTCTTCTTTTGCTTTGGACCTTGACTTTAATCGCTCAGTCTCAAGTTTTCACTTGACACCTTCACGCCACAAGCACATGGTTAGGGACAGCTTAGTTTAGCCGCTTAGGCCAGGATTTTATTCCTTTAGGCCCTCCTATCCACTGATGCTCAAAGCCTTGGGATCATTTTTATTTGCCCTTGCCTTTTGGTTTTAAGGGTTATTGGCTTTTTGCTCTTGCCTCTTGGTTTTAAGAGCTTTTGGCTTTTTCTGCTTGCTTTTTTTTTCCTTCTTTTTTTTTCGCTTATTTTTTTTCTGCAAGCTTTGTTCTTTGCTGCTTTTTCTTGCTTCAAGAATCACTTTTATGATTTTTCAGATTATCAAATAACATGTCTCCTTGTCATCATTTTTTCAAGAGCCAACATATTTAACATTCTTAAACAACAACTATTTAAGAGAGGTGATAGATTCATAGGACATTCATAACTTTAAGACAAAGTTACTAACTACTAATGATCATGTAATGAAGACACAAACATAGATAAGCACTTAACATAGAGAAAACGAAAAACAGAGAAAGTAAAAACAAGTAATGAGTCCACCTTAGTGATGGTGGCGTTTCCTTCTTGAGGAACCAATGATGTCCTTGAGCTCTTCTATGTCTCTTCCTTGTCTTTGTTGCTCCTCCCTCATTGCTTTTTGATCTTCTCTTATTTCATGAAGGATGATGGAGTGCTCTTGATGTTCCACCCTTAGTTGTCCCATGTTGGAACTTAATTCTCCTAGGGAGGTGTTAATTTGCTCCCAATAGTTTTGTGGAGGAAAATGCACATGAGGCATCTTCAGGATCTCATGGTGATGAGCTTCCTGCGCCTCTTGAGCTCCATGAATGGGCTCTCTTACCTCCTCTATCTTTTTCTTAGTGATGGGCTTCTCTTCCTCAATGTGAATGTCTCCTTCTATGGAAGCTCCAGCTGAGTAACATAGATGGCAGATAAGATGAGGAAAAGCTAGCCTTGCCCTAGGAGAGGGCTTTTCGGCTATTTTGTAGAGTTCAAGGGAGATGACTTTATGAACCTCTGCTTCTTCTCCAATCATGATGCTATGGATCATGATGGCCCGATCCATAGTAACTTCAGATCGGTTGCTAGTGGGGATGATGGAGTGTTGGATGAACTCCAACCATCCTCTAGCCACAGGCTTGAGGCCCAATCTTCTTAGTTGAACCGGCTTGCCTTTGGAGTCAATCTTCCATTGAGCTCCTTCCACACATATGTCCATGAGGACTTGGTCCAACCTTTGATTAAAGTTGACCCTTCTAGTGTAGGGGCGTTCATCTCCTTGCATCATAGGCAAGTTAAACGCCAACCTCACATTTTCCGGACTAAAATCCAAGTAAACTTAGAATATTGCTCGCCCTCGAGCAAGAAAATAAAGAATTAGATGAAGAAGAAGAAGAAAAGATGGAGAAGAGGAGGGATGTGTGTTTCGGCCAAGAAGAGAAGAAAGGGTTGTGTTGTGTGAAAATGAGGAAGAATGGAAGGCTTTATATAGGGAAGGGAGGGGGGTTAAGGTTCGGCCATATGGGTGGTTTGGGTGGGAAATTGATTTAAATTTTGAAGGTAGGTAGAGTTTATTGGGTAGGTTTATGGGGAAGAGTGCGTGAATGTGAGTGGTGTAGGGTTAATAGGGAAGAGAGATGGAGGTGATAGGTGAAGGGTTTTGGGGAAGAGTGTTTATTAGGAATAGAGGATGATTGAGAAGAGAGAAGAGAGTGAGTGGAGGTAGGTAGGGATCCTGTGGGGTCCACAGATCCTGAGATGATCCTGTGGGGTCCACAGATCCTGAGGTGTTCAAGGATTTACAACCTTGCACCAAATTAGGCATGTAAAATGCCCTTGCACACAACTCTGGGCGTTCAGCGCTAGGTTGGTGCCCATTTTGGGCGTTCAACGCCCATTTGTTGCCCATTTCTGGTGTTGAACGCCAGAACCATGCTTGTTCTGGGCATTCAGCGCCAGCTCTTCTCCAGGGTGCAATTCTGGCGTTCAGCGCCCAGATGTTGCCCATTTTGGGTGTTCAGCGCCCAGATACTGCCCATTTTGGGCGTTCAGCGCCAGAACCATGCTCTGTTCTGGCGATGAACGCCAGACAGGTGCTTCCTCCAGGGTGTGATTTTTCTTCCGCTGTTTTTGATTCTGTTTCTAAATTTTTCATTTATTTTGTGACTCCACATGATCATGAACCTAAGAAAACATGAAAAACAAAAATAAAATTAGATAAATAAACATTGGGTTGCCTCCCAACAAGCGCTTCTTTAATGTCAATAGCTTGACAGTGGGCTCTCATGGAGCCTCACAGATGTGCAGAGCTTTGTTGAGACCTCCCAATACCAAACTTATAGTTTAGATATGGGGGTTTGACACCAAACTTAGAGTTTGGTTGTGGCCTCCCAACACCAAACTTAGAGTTTGACTGTGGGGGC
>NC_029787.2:56862378-56864729 GCF_000816755.2 Arachis ipaensis | reverse complement strand
GCTTGCTCAGCTTTTGAGGAGGAAAGTACTTGGCTAAGAAAGCCGTGACCAGCTTATCCCAAGAGTTTAGGCTGTCTTTGGGTTGAGAGTCCAACCATATTCTAGCTCTGTCTCTTACAGCAAAAGGGAAAAGCATGAGCCTGTAGACTTCAGGATCTACTCCATTAGTCTTAACAGTATCATAGATTTGCAAGAATTTAGTTAAGAACTGAAAAGGATCTTCAGATGGAAGTCCATGAAACTTGCAGTTCTGCTGCATCAGAGAAATTAGCTGAGGTTTCAGCTCAAAATTCTTTGCTCCAATGGTAGGAATGGAGATGCTTCTTCCATGTAAATTGGAATTAGGTGCAGTAAAGTCACCAAGCATTCTCATTGCATTATTGTTGTTGGGTTCGGCTGCCATCTCCTTTACTTGTTCGAAATTTTCAATAAGGTTGTCTTTGGATTGTTGTAATTTAGCTTCTCTTAATTTTCTCTTCAGAGTCCTTTCAGGTTCTGGATCAGCTTCAACAAGAATGCCTTTTTCTTTGTCCCTGCTCATAAGAAAGAGAAGAGAAAAAGAAAAGAAGAGGAATCCTCTATGTCACAGTAAAGAGGTTCCTTATTGTTAGTAGAAGAAGAAAAGGAACAGGGGTGAAGAAGAATGAAGAATCCAAACACAAAGGTGATGATAGGAGCAGAGATGTGAGATGAAGAGAAGTGTTAGTAGATGAACAAATAAATAGAAGGGGGTGAGAGGCGGAGAGAATTTTCGAAAATAATTTTTGAAAAAAAGTTATTGATTTTCGAAAATAGTTTTTGAAAAAGGTTAGTAGTTTTTTCGAAAATTCAAATAAAAAAATAAAATAATTAGTCTAATTAAAAAGAAATTTTGAAAAAGAGGGAAGATTTTTTTTCGAAAATTAGAGAGAGAGAGTTAGTTAGGTAGTTTTGAAAAAAGTAAGAAACAAACAAAAAGTTAGTTAGTTAGTTGAAACCAATTTTGAAAAGATAAGAAGTTAGGAAGTTAGAAAAGATATTTTGCAATCACTTTTTTGAAAAAGGTAAGATAAGAAGATATTTTTGAAAAGATATGATAGAAATTAGTTTTTAAAAAAGATTTGATTTTTAAAATCTCAATTAATGACTTGATTCACAAGAAATCACAAGATATGATTATATAACTTAAAGTTTGAATCTTTCTTAACAAGTAAGTAACAAACTTGAAATTTTGAATCAAAACATTAATTGATGATGTTATTTTCGAAAATTATGATATAAAGATAAGAAAAAGATTTTTGAAAAATATTTTTGAAATTTTCGAAAATAACTCAGAAAAATGAAAAAGATATGATTTTTGAAAAAGATGAGATTTTTAAATTGAAACTTTGATTTGACTCATAAAAACAACTAGATTTTAAAAATTTTTGAAAAGGTCAATCCAAATTTTCGAAATTTTAAGAGAAAAAGGGGAAGATATTTTTTTTTATTTTTGAATTTTGAATGATGAGAGAGAAAAACATGAAAATTATGCAATGCATGAAAATTTTAGATCAAAACATGTGATGCATGCATGAAAATTATGAATGTCAAGATGAACACCAAGAACACTATGAAGATCATGATGAACATCAAGAACATATTTTTGAAAAATTTTTAATGTAAAGAAAACATGCAAGACACCAAACTTAGAAATCTTTGATGCTTAGACTCTATGGATGCAAGAATGCATATGAAAAACATCATATAACACAAAACAAGAAAACATCAAGATCAAACAAGAAGACTTACCAAGAACAACTTGAAGATCATGAAGAACACTATGAATGCATGAATTTTCGAAAAATGCAAGATGAGTAACATGACACATGACTCAAACAAGAAACACAAAAATATTTTTTTGATTTTTATGATTTTCTAAATTTTTTTTTTTGGAATTTTTTCGAAAATTATTTTGAAAAAGGAAAATAAGGATTCAAAAATTTTTAATATGAATTCCAGGAATCTTATGCTCTTTAGTCTAAAGCTCCAATCAAAGGGTCAGGCATGGCTTAATAGCCAGCCAAGCTTTAGTAAAAATATGAGTGTAATTCATTCAATTTTTAAGCCAAAACCTCTGTCCCAAAGAATTTAGACATGGTTTTATAGCCAGCATGCTTCAACATGCTTCATGAAACTCTAGAATTCATTCTTAAAAATTCTGAAGAAAAATATATTTTTGAAAACGTTTTTATTTTAAATTTTTTTTTGAAAAATAAGGAGAAATTTTTTTGAAAGATTTTTTGAAAGATTTTTGAAAACTTTTTGAAAAGAAAACGAAAAGAAAGTTACCCAATCTGAGCAACAAGATGAACCGTCAGTTGTCCAAACTC
>NC_029787.2:56851248-56861651 GCF_000816755.2 Arachis ipaensis | reverse complement strand
TGAAACTCTAGAATTCATTCTTAAAAATTCTGAAGAAAAATATATTTTTGAAAACGTTTTTATTTTAAATTTTTTTTTGAAAAATAAGGAGAAATTTTTTTGAAAGATTTTTTGAAAGATTTTTGAAAACTTTTTGAAAAGAAAACGAAAAGAAAGTTACCCAATCTGAGCAACAAGATGAACCGTCAGTTGTCCAGACTTGAACAATCCCCGGCAACGGCGCCAAAAACTTGGTATGCGATATTGTTACTCAGGTTGTGAATTATTGTTCGAAATTGATTCCCTAGCGATGGCCCCAAAAACGGATGCACAGAACCATGGTCTAAACATATCTTCACAACTTCGCATAACTAACCAGCAAGTGCACTGGGTCGTCCAAGTAATAAACCTTACGTGAGTAAGGGTCGATCCCATGGAGATTGTCGGCTTGAAGCAAGCTATGGTCACCTTGTAAATCTCAGTCAGGCAGATATAAAATAGTTATGGAGTTTTCGAAATTAATACTAAAATAAGGATAGAAATACTTATGTAAATCATTGGTGAGAATTTTAGATAAGCGTATGGAGATGCATTCATTCCTCGGAACCTCTGCTTTCCTGCTGTCTTCATCCAATCAGTCTTACTCCTTTCTATGGCTGGCTTTGTGTAAGGATGTCACCGGTGCCAATGGCTACTTTCAATCCTCTCGGGAAAATGGTCCAAATGCTCTGTCACAACACGGCTAATCGTCTAGAGGCATCACCCTTGTCGTTGGTTGCATCCTATTCCTCTCTGTGAAAATGGTTCGATGCGCTGTCACTGCATGGCTAATCCTTTTGCGTCTGTCACTACGCCCAGCACTCGCGAGTTTGGAGTTCGTCACAGTCATTCAATCCCAGAGTCCTACTCGGAATATCACGGACAAGATTTAGACTTTCCGAACTCTCATGAATGCCGCCATCAATCTAGCTTATACCACGAAGATTCTGATTAAGAGATCTAAGAGATACTCATTCAATCTAATGTAGAACGGAAGTGGTTGTCAGGCACGCGTTCATAGGGAATGATGATGATTGTCACATTCATCACATTCAGGTTGAAGTGCGAATGAATATCTTAGAAGCGAAATAAGATGAATTGAATAGAAAACAGTAGTACTTTGCATTAATCTATGAGGAACAGCAGAGCTCCACACCTTAATCTATGGAGTGCAGAAACTCTACCGTGGAAAATACATAAGTAATGAAAGTCCAGGCATGGCCGAATGGCCAGCCTCCAAACGTGATCAATAGATCAAAAGATAATCCAAAGATGTCTAATACAATAGTAAAAGGTCCTATTTATAATAAACTAGCTACTAGGGTTTACAGAAGTAAGTAATTGATACATAAATCCACTTCCAGGGCCCACTTGGTGTGTGCTTGGGCTAAGCTTGAAGTCTACACGTGGAGAGGTCATTCTTGGAGTTGAACGCCAGCTTTTGTGCCAGTTTGGGCGTTGAACTCCACTTTGCAACTAGTTTCTGGTGCTGGACGCCAGAATTGGGTAGAGAGCTGGCGTTGAACGCCAGTTTGCGTCATCTAAACTTGGGCAAAGTATGGACTATTATATATTTCTGGAAAGCGCTAGATGTCTACTTTCCAACGCAATTGGAAGCGCGCCATTTTGAGTTCTGTAGCTCCAGAAAATCCGTTTTGAGTGCAAGGAGGTCAGAATCCAACAGCATCAGCAGTCCTTCTTCAACCTCTGAATCTGATTTTTGCTCAAGTCCCTCAATTTCAGCCAGAAAATACCTGAAATCACAAAAAAACACACAAACTCATAGTAAAGTCCAGAAATATGAATTTAACATAAAAACTAATGAAAACATCCCTAAAAGTAACCAGATTCTACTAAAAACATACTAAAAACAATGCCAAAAAGCGTATAAATTATCCGCTCATCAATCCCTACAGAGGATTTCTCTCCAGGGGATAAAGTGATCTCAGCTTACTTCCTAGATTTCCCACCTCATCTTCCCACCATCCCATCTCAGCTACCTAAGGTTTTCACCATCAACAAAGTTCTCTCCCTAGAGCATGTAGAGATCCTTGATGAAGCCAATGGATATAGGTTTACTGCAAGAGGGGAAGATCTGAAGCATTACCAACCACCCTGACAAATGGCAGAACATCAAGCTAGTGACGCTAAAGAAGTGCTTCATGGGAGGCAACCCGTGTTTTATATGCTTTTAAAGTAATTAATAATGCAAGGTTCATGAATTCCAAATCAGCTTTGACATATCCTTGAATGAATCCTTTTATGCAACATATAGTGGAGAACAAGTTTGGTGTTCAAGGCACACTAAGAGAACATGAATGCAACTCATAGCATGTCACTCTTAGCACCTTGAACAATTCTTTTTACACCACATGACCACAAGCTAAGTTTGGTGTCACCAATGTTGCATATATGGGCAATTAATTAGTCAGTTGGTTTGCATTCACGAATAGCACTTAGTTTGTTAAAAAAAACAAACAAACAAAAAAATTTTGTAGTTGTTTTTCTTCTTTTTGAAAAGTAGTTATCCCACTTTTCCAATATTTGCCGCCAACTTTCAATCTTATTAATTTTGTTCCTTTATCCTGTAGGAGAAATGAGAGGAGGATCGGAAAAAATTGATTGGACAATTAAAGAAGGAGGATTCGGCCACCACAAAAGGAGAGTACTATACATGTGTTTTCAAGGGGGATGCATTGGGAAATGTTGCCATGCAACATTGGAAGAGTGGCACGCTTGGAAATCGAACCAACCCCCCTTCATAAAGTTGATGATCCTTGTGCTCATCCTATGCTGAACCCCATCCGTTCATCACACAACCACTCCATCAATCCACACCTTTCATTCACTCACCATCTCCCTATATAAAGTGGTTCCTATTCCATGCCCCTTCCACATCCCAAATTCTCATTCTTTGTACTTCTAACTTTCGGAACCCAATACCTCTTACCCCATCAAAAATACTCTCACTCACTCCCTTAACTATATCCTATCCTAACCTGGCCGAATTTCACCATCTATCCACACCCTTCAACACATTCACAACTCAAAATGTCACTCATGGCATCATCGAGCTCCAAGAGGCAAAAGAGGAAAGAACCGGTGGAGAGCATCCCTTTCAATGAAGGAAGATTCAAAACTGTATTTTATGAACTCAAATTTGAACGGATAAAGCTCAGAAAGATATTGCCTGAGTTAACATTCCAGTTCAATGAGGATGAGTGCCCACAGATTCAAGAGAAGATTGAACAAAGGGGTTGGCTAAGGCTTACGAACCCAGAAGCAAAGATAAACGCAAACCTCATCAAAGAGTTCAATGCAAATGTGGTCAGAGAGGACAAAACCAAGGCCCCCACTTTCAAAAGTTATGTGAGAGGAACAGAGGTGGACTTCAGCCCCAATGTCATAACAAGGACTCTTCAGCTGAAATCGCCACATTTTGATGAGCCCAGTTATCATGTGAGAATAAGTAATGGCCCCGATAATGATGAACTTGAAGAAATTGTGAACGATATGTGTGTTATAGGGTTTGAGCTCGTGAGACCCCGATTCGGATAGGAGACCCCGATTCATCAGGAGAGGAGACCTCATCCCGGAAGCCAAAGGATGGTTTGAGCTCGTGAGGAGATCTATCCTCCCAGCCGCGAACAATTCTAAGGTTAATACTACTCAAGCTACTATGGTACACTGCTTAATAAAGGGTGGAGGCATTAATGTGCACAAAATTATAGCTGAGGGGATTCAAGAATCAGCCGAGAAGAATGATCCTGGTGCTAGACTTTGGTACCCCAGCACCATCCTTAGGCTGTGTACGAAAGCCAAGGTAATCTTTGAGGACAGCAATCCAACTTGGGTAAACCCTGGACGGATGGTTACACTCCAGCGTATAACTTATGTGGCACCCGCCCAACAACAAAGAAGGCCTCAAATAGGGAAAAGAACATCACAAGAAGGACCTCACCAAGAAGAGTCTCATCAGGAAGAATACCAGCAAGAAGAGTACTATGATCCAACCAATATAAATCTAGGCCACGTTCAAGGAGCCATTGAGGACTTAGCAAGGAGATATATGGAAGGGCAAGAGCAACAACTACACATTCAATCCCAAAGGATAGATCGTTAAGAAGAACTCCTTTCTAATTGGATGAATCAACAAGGGGAGTGGCAGAAACAGCAAATGGAACACTACTCCCAGCTCACTCAAGCCATCAATCAAGTGACTGAAAGGCAAGAGCGTCAAGACAAACGCCTTCAAGAACTCAACCAGCGTCAGCTAGCTCAGACGAAGGCATTCAATGAGTTCAGCGTACTTAATGAAGGACGACAACTACATAGAGAGGAGTTCAACATAAACACTCAAGCCAAGTTGAACTATATGTCTGGTCATATGCATAATCTGCACTCTGCAATCCCTAGGTATGATGTAATCCAAAAAGATCTAACAGAACAAGAGGAAAGGAAGGTGAAACAGCAGAAGGAAACATTGAAAAAGAAGATGGAGGATGCTGGCTTCTGGAAAAAGTTGATTGGAAAAGCAAAGGGAAGTGGGAGTTCAAACACTCAAGAAAAACACAAAGAGGACAAACAAGAGGGAGAGCATGAGCACTCCCATGAGTAAAAGGTGGTGGAGTTCCCTCTTTGTTCCATCTTATTCAAAGCTTTAAATAAGAAAAATCATGTATGAAATAGAATATGTTTCCATAGTAGCTTAGGAATTTTCAATTCTGTCTTTAGTATTTTCATTGCTTAGGTCTATGCTTGCTGGTTCAAGTTACCTGTCTTCATTTTCACCTTGCTTACTTGTATGCTTGTCCCTTAAGTCAAATAAAAAAAAGAGATGTTATGAAAGACCAGAGTGATGATCAATTGTGGAGTAGGTTCTTAAGCTTGTGGTGTAGTAATCACTTAGCTAAGTTGGTTCACCAACAAGGTATGAAGGCAACTATCTGTCCTGAAGTCATATGCTTGAAACACACCCCATGAGACTAGCTAAATAACAAGATCCTAATAAGAAAAAGGAAAAGAACAATAAGAGTTGAAAAAGAAAGAAAAGTAATAAGAAATAAGGCTAGGCACCAAGGGCTTGACTTGAGGGATGTGTCTGTGGTGCTCTTGTACCAAGGATCTGCTTGGATAAATAAGTTCTTAGGAGTGCTTCATCACTTGGTAACTTGGGTTAACTAACCCGGGATTATCAACTGAAAATCCACTATCAAGAGCAACCTTGCTATAGAACATTTAGTAACTCAAAGAGGTGCTAGACACCAAGGCCTCAAGGAAAGAAAATAACAAACCATGTGCCTGTGGTGTGCATGTATGGGGGAGAGAGACTTGAGGGAGTAAGTCCTTAGGGGTGTTTCAACACCTAGCACCTTGAACTAACTGGTTCGGGAGTGTTGGCTGAAAGCTTATTTTAAAGAGTCGCCCCTCACAGAGCACTTAGCCTAAGGATGCAATAAACCTTGAAAAGACAAAGGGATCAATAAATAAAAGTCTCAAAGGGTGCAATCAAGTGAGTATTCCAGGGCATGATAAAGGTCTGAAAGCCAGTAGAGGAATGAACCTAAGTTGCTATGCATGAAATCCCATAAAATCAAGGGCATGACTTCCACAATAATGATTCACTCCTCTTGTCACTTCATTCATCATTCTCATGTTTCAGTACTTGCTTAGGGACAAGCAAGCTTTAAGTTTGGTGTTGTGATGCCAAGGCATTTCGGCCAGTTTCACTGACCTTTTCTTTACTGTTTTAGGGTAGTTTCATGCATTTTCTTAGGAAATAAGCAAGTTTTGGGTAGAATTTCACTTACATCTTGATTCAAGCAAACATTGTGAATTTTATATGATTTCATGAGAATTATGCATGAATTTAATGACAAATTGGATGATGCATAACTCATAACTTGGATTAGAACTTTGATGCACTTTATTTGCTTGATTTCAGGACAAAGGAAGCAAGGAAAAGCCACGTTAGTCTAACTAACGTGACCACTAACGTGGAATGGGAGCTAGCTTGCAACGTTAATGAGAAAAGTGATCGCCAAGAACGTCTTCGAAGCCATCATAGCCCACGTTAATTACCACGTTAACTACATTAACGTGGTAGTTAACCTGGAGGAAAAGGAAGCTCCAAGCGTTAGTGGTAAAAGTGAGTGCCACTAACACTCCAAAAGGGCAATTGGCCACGTTAAGAGTCATGTTAACTCAGTTAACGTGAACTCTAACGTGGAAGAGGTAAGATAATGCCAACGTTAGTGACACTCACCTTTGTCACTAACGTTGGACTAAGCCCATATTTGCTATGTTAAGAGCCACGTTAACTTAGTTAACGTGAACTCTAACGTGGAAGGAGCATGGAATCGCCAACGTTAGTTACCACGTTAATTACATTAACATGGAAGCTAACGTGGAGGAAAGGGATGATGAGCCAACGTTAGTGACACTCACCTTTGTCATTAACATGGAAGCTAACATGGAGGAAAGGGATGATGAGCCAACGTTAGTAACACTCACCTTTGTCACTAACGTAGGAGATGACAATCAACACCACGTTAGTGGTCACGTTAATGTAATTAACGTGAGGCACTAACGTGGAAAAGGGCATTTTGGAGCGTTAGTGAAAAGGGTAGGTGTCACTAACGCTCTCGAAGATTTGGCAAGCCTACGTTAAAGGTCACATTAACTATACTAACGTGAACTGTAACATAGGGAGAAAGGGGTACTCTAAACGTTATTGGGAAAGGTAAACCCCAATAACGTTTGCGAAGGGCCAAGAGGCAACGTTAGTGGTCACGTTAGTGCCACTAACGTTGAAGTTAACATGGACCATTTTGGGTTAGGAACGTTAGTGAAAAAGGTGATTGTCACTAACATTCTCGACCCCATATTTTCACTTAACGTTAACACCACTAACGCCCTAAGCTAAAGTCCATGCCTACTGCACACTTTCTCTGCAAATGAAGCTGAGCCCACTAAAGATGATAACTGCTTCAACTCAAGATCCAAAGGCCCATATCCAAGACTTGAAGAGCCAACTAGAAAATCAGAAGAGTAGTATAAATAGGAGTAGTTTTGAACTAGAGAGCAGCTTTTGGATTGAGAGAATTACTCTCTGTATAATTTTACTTTCTCTGCAACTTCTAGTTTTACTTTCAGAATGCATTCTCCATCTTTGTTTTTCATTCCCAGAGCCATGAACAACTAAACCCCTTTCATTGGGTTAGGGAGCTCTGTTGTAATTTGATGGATCAATAATAGTTTTCGTTATTCTTCTTCTTTCTTTTCTCTTGTTTTTACTAGAAAGCTTTCAATCTTCATCCAATTGGGTAGTTATCTTGGAAAAGAAGCTATTCATACTTGGATCTCTTCAGAACCTTGGAAGAAGAATGAAGACATCATGCTAGAAATGCTTTCTCATGTTGGACCAAATTGGGGTTTGGATGGATATAGTGACATATAATCCTACCAACACTTTAAGTTGGAAATACATGTGGTATAATCAGTGACCATACTTCATCTCTTCTCATGAGCAATTGGACCAAGGAATTGCCTATTGATCAAGATTTGAGAGATTGAATTACCAAGGAATTGGAATTCAATCACTTAAGATTGCCAAGGAGATCAATGAATGCATTGATTGAGGAAGAGATGAAAATGAACTTGATCCGGAGAATGCAACATCTCCTAAGCCCAATGAATCCCCCATTTCTGATCTTGCCCATTCTCTTTAATTTTTGCAATTTACTTTCATGCTAAATTCCCCATTCCCCATTTAAGATTCTGCAATTTACTTTCCGTCATTTATATTCAGCTCTTTATTCCCAGCATTTACATTTTCTGCTATTTACTTTCTGCCATTTAATTTCCTGCAACTCTCACATCAAATTCTGCTTAGCTCAACTAGAACATTCCTCTAATTAAAGTTGATTGACCAATCAATCCCTGTGGGATTCAACATCACTCTATTGTGAGTTTTTACTTGACGATAATTCGGTATACTTGCCGAGAGAAATTGTTGAGAGACAAGTTTCCGTGCATCAAGTATTTTTGTGTGAGTTTTATTTATAGGTAGTAATTAAGTAGAGAAAAATCGTTGTAAAAAATGATGCCGAAAACAAAATTGCAATACAAATACTTTTTAAAGAGACAAAACAACATCGAACAAGAAATAAAATAAAAAAATATTAATATTAATGATATCAGTATTGATAATTATGACAATAAATGAGATAACGATAATAATAAAATATAGTTACACAATAAAAATGATAGAAATAAAAATTATGATGATAAGAATATAAAAAGTAATAATAGTAATAATTATAGTTGGTCTTATTGTTAAAAATAATTTCGTAAAATTTTAAATCTTTACAAAAATAATTATCGTTACTATTTAACAAATCTTTAAACAAAAAAATCATATTATTTTAAAATAAAAAAATTAAAAATTAAAGTATTTTTTTTTTAACAAAATCGCCTTATTTTTCATAAAAATAGATAAAAATCGAATCAGGTCTTTCATCAATTGCCACAGATTGTACTTTCTTAAAGTCTCGTTCATAGGAAGGAATCTTGGACACTTGAAAAGTTATGGTGAGTTTTGCTAAGTAATACACATGAGCGGTTATTCAAGTTATATACCATTACTCACACAATTCAAATGTCATACAAATATATACATGCAAAAATATATTATTATAATCAAGCATTTCTTTAATGTTTTTGTACAAGATGTCTCTGGTATGGGTTGAAAGATGGATCGAGAACTTGCAGGTTGAGGCAGATGCCGGATCACTTGGCTGGAGCAATAGGGGGAGGTACCTGCAAAGACACTCTGACGCTCAAGTCAGAATGGATCTAAGAGGTATAAGGTGTGAGGAATAAATGAATACCTGGAGGGACCTGGGTCCTCTATTTATAGGTGATGGTGAATATCTTATCTTATCTTATTTGGCTAAGATAAGGGAGACGTTTGAATTATCTTATCTTATCTTATCTTATCTTATTTGACTAAGATAAGTGAGACGTTTGAATTATTCGAAAGTTGGTTAGGACCTCTAGTGGACTGGTTTCGGGCCTTCTGGAAGGGCGAAGCGGGTCATACCCTGGTAACTGGGTTCGGGGACCGTTCCGGGTGTAGGATCCGTGGGCCGAATCCGTAACAGTTGCCCCCAGAGCGAGAGAGTGAGGGTGCTTAATCTCATCGCTGGAGGAACCTTTTCCTTGCCGTTGGGGTTTGGCAAGGAGATCGTTGTTTGGTTTTTCCGATCAAGGTCGAGAATTTGGGGAGTTTCTAGCCGTTTTATGGTCAGGGGAGGACCGCGTTTTTTGTGCGTCTCATCACATGCCGGGTTTGATGACCGTTCTGAGGAAGGACCCGGAGATCTGGTCTGGAACAGTTGTCCCTGGAGCATGAGAGCATGCTTACTTGGTCTCAATGCTAAATTGTTTGGAGAGTCCAATTCTCTATAATTCAGGAGACTGTGACGAACCTAGAAAGGGTGTGACGTCATCCTGCACTGATTGGCGGGATGTTGGTCAGTCCGGTTTTTCGCGAGTTGGAAGACCGTCAGCTCATGCTTGTTTTGTGTGGCCTTTTCTAGGTCGTTATTGTGAACTTATTTTACGCCTCTTGGTGGGCCGATTTCAAGACTTTGTTTATTTAGCTTATTTGGATTTCTGTTTTGTTGGCCTCACGGTGATCGATTCCGAGCCGTCATTTTTTGTTGTTTGGATACCCGTTTTATTTTTTGGATATCCGTTTGGTTATTTGGATATCTATTTTATTGGCCTCGGGGTGATCGATTCTCGAGTAGCCGTTTACTTATTTGGATATTCGTTTTGTTGTTTGGATATCCGTTTTATTGGCCTCGGGATGATCG
This sequence comes from Arachis ipaensis, assembly GCF_000816755.2. Taxonomy (NCBI): domain Eukaryota; kingdom Viridiplantae; phylum Streptophyta; class Magnoliopsida; order Fabales; family Fabaceae; genus Arachis; species Arachis ipaensis. The sequence continues at coordinate 56,851,752 of NC_029787.2, read as the reverse complement.
ATTCCCGAGTAGCCATTTAGTTATTTGGATATCCGTTCTGTTGTTTGGATATCCGTTTTATTGGCCTCGAGGTGATCGATTCCCGAGTAGCCGTTTACTTATTTGGATATCCGTTTTGTTGTTTGGATATCCATTTTATTGTCTTCGGGGTGATCGATTCCCGAGTAGCCGTTTACCTATTTGGATATCCATTTTGTTGTTTGGATATCCGTTTTATTGGCCTCGGGGTGATCGATTCCCCGGTAGCCGTTTACTTATTTGGATATCCATTTTATTATTCGGATATCTGTTTTGTTGGCCTCAGGGTGATCAATCCCTGGGTAGCCGTTTACTTATTTGGATATCCGTTCTGTTATTTGGATATCCGTTCTGTTGGCTTCAGCGTGATCGATCCCTGGGTGTAGCCGCGTTTAGTTCGTGTCGTCGGACGGGGCAATGCTTTTGAAATAATGAATTTCATTTGTGGTTTGGGCCTCGTTAAAACCTCCCGATGTGGGTAGGAAA